>NC_059200.1:37878380-38252768 GCF_020615455.1 Coregonus clupeaformis
TTCCCTTCCATGAGAAATTAATGATTTTACATCCATTTTTTATAATGGAAATGTGATAGAAGTGACTCTACCCAAGTGACTCTGGTTAATTTTGAACGTTTTCGTTCTTACCCTCATTTTCTTGATAAAGCTAAATACGAAGTGCATTTGGAAGTGGAACATAATTCCATCAGACTAGCCTATCTTACTTGTCGTGATTTCATGTCAATGCTTTATTTTCATATTAATGGCTTTGAAATGCTATTGTTGGTTTCAGTTGTATTAGAAATATGATGTGTCAATGCCTTGGGCATTGTGTCACATTACCTCTCTATACCTGACAAATAATCCCTACAAATAATAGGCCAGATGAGTTCTGAAGGGGGGGGATGCAAAACATGCTAGGCCTTTCTGACACAGTCAGAGCAGGCTCAGCTCAGGGTTAGATTTTGTCCTTTGTTGCTCTGCCCTGTCTCATGTAGGAGGGAGAGAAAGAGGACAGTGAGATCGAGAGAGCTTTATGCTGCTTTTATAGAAGCCTGGTTGCACAAAATAATGCTTTGTTCCATTTCAGCAAACTTGCTGTAAAAACCACATGGCCCTGAGCGTGTGAAAAGTAAATGTTCCCTCATCAGCCATAATGCCTCGTGATCTGGTCTGAGCCCTTGATGAAAGATAGATTGCAAATTGTCACGCCATTGACGACTGGTTAGGGCACTCTTCCAGTTCAGCAGTCTAGGTTTTCCACGCACGGCTTTCTCTTTTTAAAGAGGGGGTGGGGGGGTGTCGTGGGGGGGTGTCATTGTCACCCCTGTCAATGTTGTTTTTTCGCACGGCCCATGCACAAACACCCATAATCAAAAGAGTCATAAAGCACAGCATGACTGGGTTCAGAGGTGTCATGCCCATAGGGGGCACAGGGGCACGTGCCCCCTCAGATTTTGTCCTGTTTATTTTTTTTGTATTTGTATTACTTCTTATTGTTTGTTGTTCCTCTGTAATACTACTAGCCACCTAGCAATTTTATGCATTTGGCTTTAGCTAGCCCAGATAGGTTCCCAATCTCCCAACCTCATAACTAGCTACCAAGCCATTTCAGGCTATCAATCAGGTTAGAGTAGCTAGCTTGTCTAACTATCATAGCTGGCATGCCTGCTGGCAAGGTTGGTAGATTTACTAAAGCAAGCAATTACTAAATGTATTGAATAAGACTCACATTCCTTTCAACATTTTACCCAGATTTTAGCAGATGCAGAGAAGTATATATATATATATTTTTTTTTTTTTCACCAGTCAGGAGGATACAGACAGCTCAAGAAGTATGCTTAGATATGCAGAAAAAAATAAATAAATTACACATAGATTTAAGTATAATGATTATGGCTCTAGAAAAAGCTGTTCCAGCCATCCTCACATACTTTGTGCCCCCTTAGGTTTTTGGGGTGGAACCCTGACTGGGTTCCTGTGTGTGTGTGTTGGAGTGGAATAGCCTCTTGAAATGCAATCCAAGTCATTCCGCAGCCGTCACCTGATGCCCCAGGCCTTGAGTGTTTTTGCTGAGTTTTACTATCCCGCTTAGTTTTTATTAGCTATTGCACACGCTTGAAGTTATACAGTTTGATGGCCAGTGATCGTTATCATTATCAGTGTCAGTTACAATAACGATCAACTGCGCTGCCTCCGCGTTACGCTTCATTTGGCCGCTCCCACTTTTCAAACCACCTTCGAAAATGAAGTTATATGGAAGGTGTGTAGCATAGATCCCATATTGACTTTGAATCCCAGAGCCCAGCGCATTTTGCTTTGATTGTATATGGAGACCTCATTTGAGGCAGCCTGATTGTGTTGATTTTGATTGCAAAAATGGCCGTCCTGGGCAACGACTGTCCAAATTCACTATGGGTGTGTAATCGCTGGCCAGGGGAACCAACCAACCAATATGCAGCCAGCTATATCTCCCTACGCTTTAGCTCTCCTCCTCCAACTGCAAGAGTGGTGAGCCGGATAGCACTGCCTCCTTATCAGCGTTTAACTCAAGGCACAGTCATTTGGATCATTTGGCAAGAAAGGTAATTAGAGTGGTGGGGGTGAGGAGACAAAGAAGAGCGAATGAACGAGAAAAAGGGAGGCAGGGAGGATAAGAAAGGGAGCAGATAGAGGGAGCTGAAGCAGAGCGATTTAACAGCAACCTGGGGAAATAGATTAAGCCTAGGTTGCCGTGAGGACAGGTCGGAGTATATTAAACAGAGTCACGTTTCCACCTGGAGTTGAGGCGGAGGTCGCAGGGAGTAATGGTAACATGCCATTAGGAAGCACGATGAAGTGCTACTAGTCAGCTTTATTTCCTTTCAGTGTTTTTCTCTATCTCTGTTTTTTGTGGAGAGATGCTTAATGACTTAGGGGATGTTGAATTGTTTTACTCATTTTCAAGACTTTGCCCAAACTGCGTATCATTTGTTGATAAATCACCTGGCTATGTGGGTCTGAAGCACCTGCCTGAAGTCTAGAAATGGGAAAAAGATTACCACAGTCCAGATAGGGTATCTGGCAAACTAGCGATTGTCCTTTTGAATCAAGCTTGAAATCGCAGCATACCTTATCATGTGAGGATCACATTTTGCATTTATTAACATCAAAACCTCACCCAATATAACTTTAACACCTTCCCCACCCATTATGTCTCTCATGGCCCCACTTCGGCATCCCCCTTTCTCCCAGTGAGCAGAGGGCCACCTGGTGGCTTCTTCATGGAATTCCACTTCCACAACACCCATATAGTAGAACTAGGAGTCTGAGAGGCTGTGTTGCAGGGCAATAAAGGAGGAGGTTGCGCCAGTGAGTAGCTGTCTTCTCCATTTACTGTCTATAAGGAAGACAGCTCTCCATTCCGCTGGGGGAATATGAAAATGCCATTATCTTTATAGGCGCTGGTCAATACAGGCCATGAACACTACATGATGGTGTATCAGGGCACCCGGCGTAGCAGGTTTGTTTGACGAATTACCTATTTCTACAGAGCCCCTGATTAGACCGACAAGCCACCAGCAATATCTAGTAAAAGTTTAATTTACCAGCAATGTGTTGGAAGTGATTTATTTAAGAGGTGATAGAGAGAGGGGTGAAGGAGGAAGGGAATCGTGCACAAGAGTAGAAAGGGGAGGTATGGTTGACAGAGAACAGTGTGAACATAATGAGAGTTGGTGCGTGAGAGAAATTGATGAAAAGAGGGTTCCTTTGGAGAACAGAACTGGCCCACTCACAGCAGCAACAACAGCATGAGGCATCACTGTTTAGAAGCTCTGGGTTTGTGTTGAGAAGCTGCGTGCTCGCCAATCCCCACTGGTATCATCTTATGTAATCGTTCAATCAATTGGTGAGAGTTGTTTTTGTCTTTTAGTTTTCATTTTTGTACCGAACGCTTTAAGAAGTGTGTGGGGCCTTCCAAAAACAAGCTGATCCAAATCGAGGGATTGCCCCTTTATTCCTCTTGTTTCCTTACTCTGTCAGTCCATCCCAGGTCTCTTGTATTTCCTCTGACATTCAATGAGCATTGGATATAATCTGATATTTTGTTGATCTTTAGAAGTGCTCAAAATGAAATTTATTATATATAGATATTTTTTACTTGTTACCCCTTTTTCTCCCCAATTTCATGATATCCAATTGGTAGTTACAGTCTTGTCCCATCAAAGGTCGAGAGCCATGCGTCCTCCGAAACATGACCCTGCCAAGCCGCACTGCTTCTTGACACAATGCTCGCTTAACCCAGAAGCCAGCCGCACCAATGTGTCGGAGGAAACACTGTACAACTGGCGACCGTTTCAGCGTGCATGCGCCCAGCCCGCCACAGGAGTCGCTAGAGCACGACGGGACAAGGACATCCCGGCCGGCCAAACCCTCCCCTAACCCGGACAACGCTGGGCCAATTGTGTGCCGCCTCATGGGTCTCCCGGTCGCGCCTGGATGCGACACAGCCCGGGATCGAACCTGGGTCTGTAGTGATGCCTCAAGCACTGCGATGCAGTGCCTTAGACCGCTGCGCCACTCAATCATTTTACCTTGTCAAGTGTATCAGTATTCAAATTACTCACAGAGAGTCACCCAATCACAATGTGACAACTTGCTTTTGTTCTTGCAGCATTCATATATGTGCAAACGCCTCACTTTCTTTCTCTCTCTCTCTCTCTCTACACACAGTATATATTCATCCTTGCCATGAGAAGTATTTTGTATCACTTTTTTCTCCTTTGTGGGATGGTTTGTCAGTGTCTCTTATCATCAAATGCCTAGTAGCCTTTGGCTATTGGTAGATGTATCTGCTGGTATTCAGCACCACAAACCATAGGACTCCTGAACTTTTCTTTATTCACCTTTGGACTGGGCCATTTTTAACACGAGCCTGGGCCACAATATCATTATATATATATGCATAGTGATGTGAACTCTGAAAATGTCAGCAACTTGGTTTCAGAGAAGCCCTGATTTTCTTGTTTTCTGTGTCTGTTGGCAGTGCTGAGTTCTACTCGCCTTATCAAATAAATTGGAGAGCGGCTTTTTCCCGATTGCCTCCACAGAAAGGTTCTGGCTCACCCAAGGGTCTTCTGCTCATGGCTCCGGCTGATGGGAAAACTACTTAGAATAATTGTTTTCCAGGAGGACGGATTCCCAGCCACCGTCGTCCCTGCCACCGCCATGCAGTGCCTGTGTGTGTGTATGTGTGGTTTATGTGTGTGTGTGTGTGTGCGCCTATCTTTGTGTGCGGGCCTGCGTGTGTATCTGTGGTTTGTGTATGTGTGCTTTGTGTGTGTGTGCACCTGTGTTTGTGTGTGCAGATAGCTGCATCTGCATCAGTGCCGTCAGGGTGTGTGTTTGTGTGCCTGAGTGTGTGCACCTGCATGTCTGTGGTTTGTGTGTGTGTGTGTGCGACTGTGTGTGTGCACGCCTGCGTGTGTATCTGTGGTTTGTGTGCGTGTGTGTTTGTGTGTGCAGATGGCTGCATTTGCATCAGTGCCATCAGGGCACAGATAAGGGAGTCTCCACTTGAGGGAAAACACATCAGCCCACCTCACTACTTAAAGTTAAGACAGGAGCCGTACCTGCACTCTCAACCTCTCCTCCCTCCCAGGCCTGCAGCTTGCCAGCAGCCTTTGTTTTGGTTACTGTAATTGCATTTCATTGTAAGTAGTCAGGAGCCATATTTGAAACAGCTGTTGAGACTCTTGTCGTGATTGTAATGAGGCAGCTCTACATCTTCTCTGATTTGGTTTTCTTAACTTTTTCCCTGCCATGACCCCTAGATAAGTCAAAACAAGGTCCAAAGCTGATTAAACGAAGTGCAAGCTTTTATCATCTCAAATAATCAGGATAACTTAAAATTTGTTTTGCATTTTGAGATTGGTAGTTGGATAGTTACGAATACAAACATGACTGTCATTATTCGGTTACCCTTTCCTGCGTTTGTCAAAACTGTGGTTTTCCCTTTTTTTTATGCACGCTCATATGGAGCCCTATCAGATCGACAGTTATACGCCCCTATACTTTGCATCTTCAAAGAGCCTCAAGAAAACTATTATCCATGCCTTTGGTCCTTTTCTCCTAAGATGATTTGTCAGATTAGTGTAAATCCTGACTGCCGGGTCATCCCTCGCTGTCCACGTCCCTTATCATCTTTTGTTTTAGCGAGAGATTAATGAAGATGCTGATAATTCCCGACCCATGGCGGTTGGCCCTTCACGTGGCCTGGGCTGGTCACTCTGTTTACCATCAGACGAGCATCAGCAGTGTGACGAGTGCATCAGATCTTTTTGCAGTGCCAGGCATCTTGTTGCAAAGCGAACATCTGTCCTGATGCCTGCCCGCTGCCAATTATGGCAGAATGTCCACATGGCTAGAGAGGGAGGTTGACATGGCCTCGTATTGATGTTCCTCTCATATTCCCACAATAATGAGCAGGAGGCATGTGCTGCTTCCCCGAGGCAATGCAAAACTAAGGTCTCTCTCTCGCTCTCTCTCGCTCTCTCTCGCTCTCTCTCGCTCTCTCTCGCTCTCTCTCGCTCTCTCTCGCTCTCTCTCGCTCTCTATCTCTTTAGTCAACTTTGATATAATGTACAGGTATGAGGGATATCAGAAAGGACTATGGTCAACATTGTATTTTATGCTGAACCAAGATCTGGTATACACAATATCTGAGATCACAATACTACAATTCAGTAAATAACTACTTATGAACTACTTGTGGACCCTCAATGAACCCCTGTTGAATGGTGTCTTTGTGTGAAAGGTTATTTAATACTCTCTTGTGCTATTTTCTACAGCAGTCACTTGCAGCACACCTTGTAAGCATAATCCATGGTTGTCGTGGCAGTTTTGAAATAATAGCTTTGTCAGTGCAATTGTGGAGTGGCACCTGAATATGTTTGAGCCTCACATTACACCAAGCTGCCAATTCAAGGGTGCAAAGCCCTGGAAACATACAATAAGATTTCGCAAGCTTCCTTAAACATATCATACATTTCAAGCTGTTATATCACGGACAGCCAAGCGCGTGATTGAATCACGTCACATGAAACGGGCACTGCGTCAATCACAGGGCCAAGGACAAGCATACCTTGAAAGCTAAATAATATATTGTCATGGAATGGGAATTTGTTATGACTGCAGAACTCTAAGTGGCGAAGTTGTCTGTAAAGTGGCCTCTCAGAGAAATGAATGTCGCTTCAGTCGACAGCTGAGTGGGAAAAGGCTTCTCTGACCAAATTTAGCTGTCAAAGAGGCCCTGTTTTTGCAGTAAAGCAAAAGGGATTGCAGATTATGCCTTTGAGATATTCTAGTGCTGACATTTTAGTTCCTATTTATTTACTTTTTTGCCTGCATTTGCCCATCGAGGTCTTCCGAGGGTACCATTAGAGTTTAGGCCTCCCAAAAGTGGCACTGCGCTTAATCTGTGAGCTGTTGTCACTGCCACCATGGTCAAATGTTTGGTTTTGGCACTCCCCACCGCTACCTCTAGTAACAGCCAAAAAACGGAAGTGCAATCTGTGAGTGGTCTCTAAACAAAGGGTTTGTTGTGAATACTGGATAATTTCACACACAGGCATTGTGCTAACAGTTAAGCAGAGCCAGGAGAGTTGTGTCTGGGAGAGCCTGAAAACGGGGAAGGAAAGTAAGGGAAGAGGTGGATATGGCTGGATTGGGCGCTAGACTTGAACCTAAAGAACAATCAACGGTGTTTCTATTAATATATTAGTTTCCAGTTAAAACCGTCTCGTTACTGTAATTTGACTGTTGTAAAAGTGAAGAATAAACATAGCCCCATTACACAACCTGGATTAATACTGCCTATTATTAATTGATTCAAATGGCTTGAAACCACATTAACAACCGAGTCTTGGTGTTGACTCCTTGCCAACTTTGACCAGTTAGAGTCCCACTGTGTTCTGTCTTGTTTACCGGGAGGTGGTCTGCTCATCATAGCTTGGTACTGAAGTTGACACGTGGAGCTGGACTAGATCTTTAGAGCCGTCTTTTTTCATCTGAACCAAACCAATCCAACTCTGTTTGTGGGTTTACTGGTTGGAATGGGCACACTCCAGGTGTGCACAATTCCTCCACACAGATTCACTCCCTAGGGAAAGATGCGTGTGATAACTGCGTACAGAGATTCCAATCTTGCCTTGCACCTTCAGAGATTTAACATTTGAAAAGTGGGAATGTGCCACATCATAAATGAAGGTGTATTTTCCAGACGGCGGGCAGCAGTGGAGAGCTGGAGATAAGAGAAAACCAAGGCCTCATTGAAAAACATGGAGCTGTAGCCTCCTCTATTGGTCATGGTCCAGTCATCAAAGTTGCGGCGCCGCCGCTTTTTTAGGTGAGTGCAGAGGGAGCAGGCAGTTCAAAGGCAAAGGGAGGAAGCGTTTGAAAACCAGTTGGGGGGTTTGGTCAGCCTTTAAATATGGTTACGAGAACCTGAAGAAATAAGGTCAGAATTCTGATGGATAGGTTGCAGAACAACCTGCCAGACATACTGATGACTCTCATCCTCCCCAAGTTGCACAATGGGAAGGAGTTCGCTCTTTTGACAAGCCTTAACTGTATGCATCATCATATTATGTTAATTTGTTACTATCAGACCTCTGCAAAACACACAATTTGGTTCACCGCTGTGTCTGCCACCGCACTGCAACAATAATTTCCATCGGCAAGAAATGAGTCAATTCTGTATCAGATGTGAACATTGCCAGCTGCAGGTTTTTGATTTGCGATCCCCTCTGATATCTCCTTGGCTCGAACATTCAAATTTTCCCAGCATGTCCCACTTAAGAACATATCCCTGCCAGCCAGATTTTCTCCTTCTCCTTTCTTCCGGTTCTTCAGCTGCACGGCTCTGTGCTGACTGTCGAACCTCAAAGCTGTTTACTTGGGAGTGTTAAACAAGATAGATATCGGAGTGCTCGAGATGATTGTTGAGATTGCTGTTCATGATCCAGAGGCAAGGAGCGCCTGTCACTCAATATAGTTTCCTTCCGTTGCATAGAGCCATCACTGGATTGTTGTATTTGAAAGTGTTAACCACACTCTTTGACAATCTGAGCAATTTATTCAAGACTAAATGGATGAAAGGCTATGGCACCACTCCACATTAGCTAAATGTGCTAAACAAAATGATTCTCCATAGGTTACATACAAGAGTTAATTAAAACACGTTGAGGGTTAAAGATAAGTAATTTCTTAAATGGTCTTTCAGAGCATAAGTTTGCACTGAAAACATTTAGGACCGCTAGTGTGCAGTCTTATACGAATTAGATATATATCCTTGAAGGATTAGGAGCATTTAGAGCTAACCGCTCCTGTTTAGCAGTCAGCCACTTAATAGAAGTTGCCATGCATGGCAGACGGCATCTGTGTGGAATTAATAAATAATAGTAGTGTCTTAGCCGAAGTAGTTCACACAGGCTGCTCCATTTTCCTCTATCAGAGCTGCAAAGCTGGAGAGAGTCTTACAGAATCAGCGCTTATTACTAGAACCTTTCTGATTTGCTACGCTCACTCATTACTCAGCTTTGTGCGAGTGCTAGGACAAGCTCAATTCACATGGTGCACCCCAGGGTAATACCTCATACCCTCTCATTCATATGGGGAAATTAATCGGAGTCACTGAAATGGATCATAGTCTTAAAAACACTAGCGCATTACAATATTCGAGCTCTCTCAAAAGATTATGGAACCAAAGAATATGGAGTGGATTTGTATCGTTTGCCTGATGCTTAATATACAGTTGGCTGGATGAGAAATACTCTCAAGTGTGATAGCCTTTGTCTTTAGATCTGATGTATCACCAAATTGTCCATCTACATCAGTGGTCACTAACCTTTTCGAAGTCAAGATCACTTTTGGAGTCAAAAAGCAAGCCGAAATCTACCGCTCAGATGTTTTTTTAAACATGACTTAAATAATGTAAGCCTATGCAACATTAACCTAATAAAAATAGTTCTGCAGGAATGATGGTTGTGCAGTAAGCCTAATACATTATCACAGCATATTGGCTATGCTTGGCCTACCAATGTTGTTCTCCTCAGACCATATTATACAGTAACTCGAGCTTTGATAACAAAATAGATCAGTTATATTATAACTTGCAAGGCACAGCTGAGCATAAATTGAAATAATTTGCTTTTATATTTTACTGGACTGACGGTGCCTGCATCTGATAGTTAGTCTCAGAGGAGGGAGAGAGCAGCAGAGGGTCTGCCTCTCACAGTCCCTGCTCTCTCCTTTCCTCCGGTGAGACTGACCAGAGAGAGGGGACACTGTCTTCCACCTGATGGTGAAACTCGAGTCGCACCACATTATTTCTGCCTTATGCACAAATTAATGTTGGTCCTATGACCAGAGAAAGTGAAATATTCCTTGATATACAAATAGACACGACAAGCTGCTAATAATAAAAATGCATGCCTACCGATACACATTCATTGCAGCTGCAGTGCTGGTTGTAGCGCAAGTGGGAGTAGGGAGAAGCGCGTGTTATGTTTTGTAAAAGTGTTGACAGTGCTGAATAAAAACATGAACTCGCTCTTTACTGTATTCTTTGACAATCTCTCTCTGGCTATGGTTTTCAAAGTTATTAAATTTCATGTAGGCTAGTATCAAACTTTGCTGTGGGGTCGTGGAAGCTGTAGGCTCAGTGATTTAAGCTATCCGATTGAAGAAAAAAAAAGGAGTGCAAGGCTTCATCATTGACTTTTCCACAGAAATGTGATTGACTAGGAATGCCGCGATCAACCGGTTGGTGACCACTGATCTACATTAATTGTCAATGATTGATCTTTCTAAATTGCATTTGCCCCAATGTAATACAGTGCACATGATGGAACTATAGTATAAAAACAAACCGACAACCTCTGACCTCGCAGATAAATCATGGGCTGTTCATAAAGTTGATTTATTCCTTTTATCTGTCGATTACAGGGTCAAGGCGAAGAAAGGGGTGAATCTACTGCAAACCAAGTCGAAGAATGCCCAGTGGACTGTGGACTGGGATGTGCAGTCCGGGGCAAAGCATTCCATCACCACTATCAACGTGAACAAGAACAAAGGAGTACAAGCCGGGTAAGTCAACAGCCTTAGGACTAAACACACAACATACAACATCCACCCAAATACCACAGAGTGAGTGAGGTGGTCGTGCCCAGCACACTGGTAAAACCGTTATAATGGTTTGTTATTTGAAAGATGAAACGAGACGTCTTCAAAACGTATTCTTGGCTGCAGTAGTGCTCTCAGGTTACTTGCTTATAATAATGTCATCGTTGTCTGTGATCAGGCCTACCGCCATTGTGTCGTGTTGAGGATCAGCGTGGCAGATGTGTTGTTGCCTACCCTTACCACCTGGGTACGGCCCGTCAGGAATTCCAGGATCCAGTTGCAGAGGGAGGTGTTTAGGGTCCTTAGCTTAGTGATGAGCTTTGTGGGCACTATGTTGTTGAACGCTGAGCTGTAGTCAATTAACAGTATTCTCACATTGGTGTTCCTTTTGTCCAGGTGGGAAAGGGCAGTGTGGACTGCGATTGAGATTGCGTCATCTGTGGATCTGTTGGGGCGGTATGCGAACTGGAGTGGGTCTAGGATTTCCGGGATGATGGTGTTGATGAGCCAGGTTACCTTTGCTTTCTTGAGCACAGGGACTATGGTGGTCTGCTTAAAACATGTACAGTACCAGTCAAATGTTTGGACACACCTACTCATTCCAGGGTTTTTCTTTTCTTTTTACTATTTTCTACATTGTAGAAAAATAGTGAAGACATCAAAACTATGAAATAACACATATGGAATCATGTACTAACCGAAAAAGTGTGGGGACTGTGTGAATCAGGCCTTCATGGTCGAATTGCTGCAAAGAAACCACTACTTAAGGACACCAATAATAAGAAGAGACCTGCTTGGGCCAAGAAACTCGAGCAATGGACATTAGACCGGTGGACATTTTTTATTTCGTCTGGAGTCCAAATTGGAGATTTTTGTTTCCAACCGACGTGTCTTTGTGAGACGCGCTGTGGGTGAACGGATGATCTCCGCATGTGTATTTCCCACCGTAAAGCATGGAGGAGGAGGTGTTATGGTGTGTTTTTTTTTCTTCTGGTGACACTGTCTGTGATTTAATTAGAATTCAAGGCTCACTTAACCAGCATGGCTACCACAGCATTCGATACGCCATCCAATCTGGTTTGGGCTTAGTGGGACTATCATTTGTTTTTCAACAGGACAATGACCCAACACACCTCCAGGCTGTGTAAGGGCTATTTTACCAAGAAGGAGAGTGATGGAGTGCTGCATCAGATGACCTAGCCTCCACAATCACCCAACCTCCACCCAATTGAGATGGTTTGGGATGAGTCGGACCGCAGAGTGAAGGAAAAGCAGCCAACAAGTAATAAGCATATGTGGGAACTCCTTCAAGACTGTTGGAAAATCATTCCAGGTGAAGCTGGTTGAGAGAATGCCAAGAGTGTGCAAAGCTGTCATTAAGGCAAAGGGTGGCTATTTGAAGAATTTGTTTAACATCTTTTTGTTTACTACATGATTCCAAATGTGTTATATCATAGTTTTGATATCTTCACTATTATTCTACAATGTAAAAAATAGTAAAAATAAAGAAAAGCCCTTGAATGAGTAGGCGTGTCCAAACTTTTGACTTTTAGTGTAGGTATTACAGATTCAGTCAGGGAGAGGTTGAAAATGTCAGTGAAGCCACTTGCCAGTTGGTCCGCATGCTCTGAGTACCTTTCCTGGTAATCCGTCTGGCCCCGCGGCCTTGTGAATGTTGACCTGTTTAAAGGTCTTGCTCACATCGGCTACGGAGAGCGTGATCACACAGTTGTAATGTTGATCCCAGACAATCACTGTTCTGATATCCAGAAGCTCTTTCGGTCATAAGAGACTGGAGCATCAATATTATGTACAAAATAAGGGACAAACGATGCGAAAAAACACACAAAATACCACAATTGGTTAGGAGCCCGTAAAACGGCAGCCATCCCCTCTGGCGCCATTCTATGAAGGCACATCACAGCAATCGGACTGCTTTTTCCAATATCAGTACTAGCCTACCTCTTAGAATGCATGCCCAAGACATTGGATATTGGATCAGACCATTGATCTGAACAGTCCTGAAACACAGGCCCTCCATTTTGGTAGAAAGCAAGAGAAACAGACAGTGACATTACCTGAATAAAATATCAGCCAGTTCTTTCTCCATAGGGCTCTTAATGTCTGCCTTTCTCGCTATATTTAGCGGACTGTGTCAAGTCATCTTTACCATCCTGTCACCATGTTGTAAATCCGGTCCAGCTACAATAAAGACACGTTGTGTCATCCACCTTTTGTCAGACACCCAGTCAAAAGTCATGAAGATATTTTGGGTATAGGAAAAGACAAAGGTGTATTAGTGATGATATGATTTTTGTGGATACCAATGTTTGTATGGAAAGATGGAATTGTTAATTTGTGTGAATGGGGTTTGGTTTATTTCTCGAACTTGGATAAACCATCATGTATCAAATGTGGTAAGATAAACTACAAGAGGAAACAAGCGCTATATTGATCCTATTGCATCATTAACCTGCGACAATGTCCCCAAGTTCATTTGTTACTAATGTGTTTTGCCTACATTTTAGAGCCAGGTAACAGTCTCTGAGGATAAATAGTAGGCAATTTCCTATTTTCATTTGATTTGGCCTTCTAGCTGTTAAAAGTAAATAAAAACAATAGAATCAGGCCCACTTTATCCAGCTAAGTGCAATAACATTAATGGGGGGACCTGTTGGAAGGCACATTTAACTGTGATATAGTTCTGCCTTTTTGTGCCGACTTTGGTATATATTTGAGATAATGGATCATGCTGGGCTGCTTTATAAATTTGCCCACAAATGTAATGTGAGTAGATCAGTGCCAAAGATGGTCCCAGTTATATTATAATATTAAGCCTAATAGGTTTAAAGCCTTCATTTGACATGGTTTGGCATAACATCTAGGCCAATAATTAATCATATTTTCATCTTCAACCATAAAGCGTGATCAATCTTCTGGGCGAAGGCAGCGCTTGGGAGCATTTAGCATTTCCTGCTAGAGGAAAACATTACTTTCTTCCATAGCTTGGTTACACGTGCTGTCACGCCCTGGCTCTGGGGACTCTTGTATGTTGAGCCAGGGTGTTAGTTTCTTTGTGTAGTGTCTTTGTTTCGTTTTCTATGTTCTGTTCTAGGTTTTGTGTTTCTATGTTGGCCGGGGTGGTTCTCAATCAGAGGCAACGAGAATCAGCTGTTGCTTGTTGTCTCTGATTGGGAACCATACTTAGGCAGCCTGTTGTGCACTTGTGTTTTGTGGGATCTTGTTCCGTGTTGGTTTGTGTTGTTTACCGAGGACTTCACGTTTCGTTTTGTTGTTTTGTATTCATTGTTTAAGTACACTATTAAAAAGATGTACGCATATCACGCTGCGCCTTGGTCCGTTACTTCTTACGACGAACGTGACACGTGCGTTATTCAAGGAACTAAGAATAGTGACTGCTTTTAATGTCAACCATGTGATGCTCTGTGTTATCAAGGACGTCCTAGTTGTTATGACAGCATGCAGTCATTAAGTGTTCGTCATAAGGGTAATGTAAAGAATATGTAACATGTTAATGTAAAATAAACATTTGAGGAGATGGTGGTTAATTCTTTAAACATAACATACAGTATTTAACCCCTTCTTTGAGGTAAACACAAAACTACCTTCATACTTCCATTTGTTTGTTTTTTATCCGGTACCGGTTATCTTCAGACGAGTGACACTTGTGGGGGTCATAAAGCAAAAGAACTCCATCGTGTTTGTGAGAATCTCTCCTTCCCACAGTGGGCTCCCATTAGTTTGTAGCCTAAACGGTTTGGATACTACCAAACAGAAGTTGGCACATCGACGGTACCGACTTCAGACGAGTCTCCTGACACTTGTGGCTTTCTTTGCTACCTTTCATCACAGATGCAGAAGTGTGACACTGGCGGATGCGGTGTATTGAGACGCATCCAATGCAAAATATCTCTAGCTTAAACTGACAGATTTGATGGGAATTTTTTGTTATGTAACTAAGTCAATCGACTCTAGGGGGTTAACACCACATTCATAAACATGTACCTCATGGACTTCTGATACGTGCACACCAGTGTCTCACTCGTCTTTTTTTCAAAGATCGTTACGCATTCTACCACTGAGCCCTACCACTGGGTATCAATTATTTTTAAACACTTGTGTTTGGTTGATCTGCAAGTCATCACAAAATAGTCTGTGAAGGGAACAGATTGCACTCTTTTGAACGTGGAGACACCTTTGATCCAATTAACATCCTTTGTTGTTTGGCCTTATTTGGCCCCCAAAGTTTCTCTTTGGATTGCTGCTTAATCACCCCTGAAGTTATTCTAAGCACCATTTACACCTAGCCCCAGCACACCACTGCTTAATGCTTTATTGTTGTCTGGATCCTCCCTCACCTCTCGCTATGCATTGTACTAGGCTATCGATTTTTGCAAATGGCTTCCTAATTATGGCAATATTCATTTTGTAAATGCAGTGTCCTACCATATCCCCATGGGGACAACAGGAAAATCAGATTCGATGGAAATTTATTCTCGGTTAACACGTAGAATAATTCAATTTTAAACAAAGGGTAAAGCAATCAACAGGGTCGAGTTGGCATGCTCTCACGGATGTTGCTCTTGACTTATAATTGTCACTATTGATTAAAAGGAACAATTGCGGAGAGGCACTCTCAGATTAGAAAGCTTTACGACAAGATTTTATTTTGACTGTCACATTTCTCTTAGCCTAATCTATAGGGCTATGTAATATCCGTAAAAACTCTTGCAGGAAGAAAGAGAAAGCCTCGAAACTGTAGGCTAGTTGAACAATTTTAACCCATGTCTGGTAGCTGAATATTCCCAGAGAATGGGTTGAAGTGTTGAAGCAATAGCTCCAGCCACGTGACTTGTGTGAATCACTGTCTCAGCCCTTCAGCAATCCTCTGCTATGGAGCTGTGCTGAGATAGCGACAGTAGCAAGGCATATCTCTCCCCTTGGCGTGCTCAAGAAAATAACACACGACCACAGTGATGGGATTCAACAAAACTTTCTTGCAATTCACTGGACACATCCAACGAGGCTGATTCTAATTTACACTAACCGAGAACCGTGTGAGATACGGAACTCTAAAATGATCTTGGTGTAGCCCAGAGGTCATTCAGGTTGTTTAATACTGATGGCCCACAACCAATACAGGTAATAAAGCTTACCAGGGTGCACGGAAAGGGCATTGTTAACCCCACGAGGCCTTCCATTTGAAGAGGACACGTCACCCACACAACATATCCGTATAGCGCATTTACTCAGTTTCCACCTCTGTGTAACTCGCATTCACCACATGAACGATTCGGGTGTTTGGTTTTCTCAGTTCTAGTTGTATTCTGTGAGTGATGTTGAGACAAACAGGCAGAACTCATTTAGGCTGTCAGCTCTCATGCTGTTTCTAGTAAGGCCCTTTATGAGGAGTGCGGTACGGCAGATAGGGACTTGGCTCCCCAATTTCATTACAATGCTGGCATTTTCCCTTTGAATGGCAGACTTAACTTCTCTCTGCAGGGGGGTGGTTAATTTCAGATCCAGGTCAGGTTTGGCTGTAGTGGTCTTGTAAACCGGGAAGCTACTGTAGGGCCTACACTGCTGCTCCCATTTCAAGGTGTGGTGCAGAATGTGTCTTTTAAATGTGATGGTTTCGCAGCTTGGAGCAATAGTGAAGGTGGTATATAAAACATATATAGTATGTTGGTCTGCTGGTATTTTCATTCCACAATTGATTCAATAGTTTTATATAATCTTACAAGAAGATAAATAATTTAAAAGCAGAAGGGGTTGAATGTTTTAGTACATATTTACATTTTACATTTTAGTCATTTAGCAGACGCTCTTATCCAGAGCGACTTACAGTTAGTGAGTGCATATTTTTTTTTATTCATACTGTTCACTCGTGGGAAACAAACCCACAACCCTGGCGTTGCAAACGCCATGCTCTACCAACTGAGCTACGCGGGACATACATATAAAATGTATGGAATGAAACCGGGTGAATTGTTCAATGATAATCTTTGCCCAGGCGAAACTAACGCATGGTTAATGTAATGGATGTTTGAAATGGAAGGAGGGAATGTTCACATCGTATGTTTGACCACTCTACTGCATGTGTGCTAGACATAACCAGCTGGTACTTATGCACATATATGGTCCAAGGTAATGATAATGGAAATGTAATGTAAAGGTTATGATGTTCATAGAAATGTCATGAACAGGTTTTGCTGAGTCATCGACACCCAATGAGACGGTTGTAATGTCTTGTCATGGTGCTCTTTTATTAAAAAGCTGTCACATTTAGACTGTATAGTCTTTACCAAAGCTTAGCTTATTAAAGGCTCATCGATCACCTTGAAAGAAGTTCAACTCACTTTTGGAGTTTCCAGAGTTCAGTCACATTAATTTAAGTGATGACTCACCTAAGGCTTACATTGTGAAGGCTTTCATGCCTCCTTCATTTGACAATTTTTAGAACCATGTTGGCGCACTGCAATTGTGATCCATTAATGTTCATATCTTTTGATAAACACCCTCAAACATCAAAAACTCTCTGACACACATGCTTACGCATGTGCATGGAGATCTCATGCATGGTCAGGTAGCTCCTAAAAGTCAATAGGAATGCCACATTTCTGGACCTCATCATTTATTCCAAAACAACAGATGGGCACAAGCAGCAGCCTAATTGTTTCGATAAATAATGCCTAATACTTGACAGAACATCTGTTTGTGCTGATAGCCTACTCATTAGCGTATTTAATGATCAAATGCAGCCCTGAACCCCATTAAGCCCCTTGTAAATGAATGAAATGGCTGGACTTGGTGCTGGCTCCTACTGTGTTTTTGGTAAAATCTTGCTGTAATTAACATATTACGCTATAATTGCTCAATTATTCCATTCCCCGCCTCACAGGGATGCACTGGCCAATATCGAGGTGATGCAACTGGACTTTGAGATGGAGAACTTCACCAGCCAATCGGTCACCAGGAGGATCAACTGGAACATCGACTACCGGGGCCAGAACCCGCCTCCGGACTCGGAGAAGGTGGTGACTGAGTTGACTGTGGTGCAGAAGGACATTCAGGCTATCATTCCGCTCTCCATGGTGTGTAACCTGTGACTTCACATACAGTATGCTATAATAATGTTCATATCAGTTGCCACTGTTCAATTCAGATCTCTCATGCAAGAAAATAAGTTAGCCACTCTCATTAAAGGACCTTAGATCCCCATTGTCATTAGTAACCATGCTTATCAACACTTGAGGTTCTCTCTCACTAGCTCAATGCTCATTTCACCTGCTAAGAGAAGGCCAAGGCCTCCAAGTAATGGCACACCATGCTAAGAGTCTGTCTGGCGCCTCCACTCCTATCTCATGAAAAGTGGCCATTAGTAAGCAGTAAACACTGATTGTGGAAATGAGGGACATTAATCAAGTAATAGGAAGACAGAGAGCCAGTCCTGAAAGGTCAAGTCTCCTCCTGTGTGGTTTCACCTCCCTTTATTTGTGGAAAGTCTCAGGGAGGGAGACTTCATTATTAGGCTATTAAAATTCAGCTGCTTGGGCAAATGTTAAAGCGATGCTTAGCTCTCTCAGCCTCGCATATATTTATATAGGTTTAAAATGCTACAAGTTGCAGAGAAGTAAGCGCCCAGGTGCTGAAGATACTTTTTTTTTACACATTCAACTACAGAGGTTAATCAGCGAGGAGGAAGACAACCTCTGTGTATTCACGAAACGTGACGGTGTGCTTCGAGGGCTTTGTTAGATGGGTCAGGCAGAGCGATGAGGATAGGAGTTCAGTGGAAAGGCCAACGCGTGGGGAATCGCAAAAAATAGCAATAGCCGAGGCAACCTGCTTGCCTGGCTACCCAGACTCCTTGCTCTGGCCAAACGCTACGCCACGCCCACGGATGTTAGTTTCTTCTCCGCAATGAGTCTGGATCTTAGTACCTCCCCGACCCTTCACTGAATGCGGACACATTCGGGGCCGTCTGATTGGTCCAGAAACCAATGGGTTGGGCCAGAGCCATTACACACGTGGTAAAGTGGCAGTTTGAAAATTCATCATTGGCTTTGGTACTCTGATTGGTTAGAGACGATCCAATCGCTGATGACTTTGTTTTGTTCAACGCTCCATGTGCCCCTCGTCACCACAAACAACTTCAATGATGGCAGTCTCAGACTAAAGAATGTAACGAACGACAGAGCAGCGGAAGAATTTAGTGTGAGTCGTCAGGCTAGCAACCTGCGCCATTTCATGAATTGTCAGTTGCTGTGTTTCACTGTTTCTCCTTCATGTACTAAAGAGGAAAGACCAAGGCTGTGTCCCAAATAGCACCCTATTCCCATAGGGCTCTGGTCAAAAGTAGTGCACTATAGGGAATAGGGTGCCATTTGGGACCCAGGCAGAATCTAATGCCACACATTCCCAGGTCTCTTTATATGTCAAATGATTGTAACAGTAATAGTAGCGGCAAGGCGGTAGACATGATGCACGCAGCACGTTGTGCCTACCACTGCACACATCCTCTGGTAGCTTGTTAGAAACCAGAAGGCTCAGATTAGTATTTTTTCTACATGGATTTGGAAGACAGCAGGATGAGGCAATCCGAAAAAACACACAAGATGCATTTTGTATCTTGAGGAACAAAAAAAAAGCACAGACGAGGGACTGAGAAGAACATGGCACGCCAAGTGCACAAAATGAATCCCCTCTCTGAGAGGGAGAGATAGAGGGATGGAGAAAAAAAACTAGAGGAGAAAAAATAAAAGAATCCAGGAAGTTAAAGCTTTGCTAAGCAGATTCAATGCCAGGCAGAGCTGAGCTGCTACAACTGGGGAGGAGGGAGTGGGGAGATAGTAGCTAGGGAGGGAGGAGTAGGAGGGAGGGAGGAGGGTGAATTTACAGTGCAGAGTGCATTTTCCAAGATTATGTGGTTAAATCAGGCCGAGCTCCATCACTTTAGTCATGTCAGGGCCCCAGCCAGGTCCCCCTGGCCATCACATTCTTGGCGCAATTCGCACCCCGCGTCAAATAGCCCTCTCAGGGGCTTCTCATAAATGAGGGATGGGGAGGTGGAAAGGTGGATGAGGGCGCAAGGGAGAGGAGGGAGGTGTCACGATCGTCTGAAGAAGCGGACCAAAGCGCAGCGCGTGGAGTGAACATGATGACTTTATTAATTAAAGCAACCACGAAGAAAACAACAAAATGACGATACGTGAAGTACAAATACTGATACAGACTAACAGCAACACGGAAACAATAACCCACAAAACAAAGGAGAAAACACACAGAATATATATGGCTCCCAATCAGAGATAACGAGCCGACAGCTGACACTCGTTACCTCCGATTGGGAGTCATAGACCAATCACCATAGACACCAACAAAATGAAACTCACCCATCCCCAACACCACCAAATGAAATACACCCAAACAAATGAAAGTGAACAACCCTGGCTCAAATATCAAAGTCCATGGAGCCAGAGTGTCACAGTACCCCCCCCTAAAGGTGCGAACTCCGGGCGCACCAACATCAGGACTAGGGGAGGGTCTGGGTGGGCGTCTGTCCACGGTGGCGGCTCTGGCCCCGGTCGTTATCCCCACCCCACCACAGTCACAACCTGCTTCGGTAGCCTCCTCCCAATGACCACCCTCCAACTAACCCCACCTGGACTAAGGGGCAACACCGGACTAAGGGGCAGCATCGGCCTAAGGGGCATCACCGGGATAAGGGGCAGCACCGGGATAAGGGGCAGCACCGGGCTAAGGGACAGCACCGGACTAAGGGGCAGTACCGGACTACGGGGCAGTACAGGACTAAGGGGCAGTACAGGACTAAGGGGCAGCACCGGGCTAAGGGGCGGCACCGGACTCAGGGGCAGCACCGGACTAAGGGGCAGCACCGGGCTAAAGGGCAGCACCGGACTAAGGGGCAGCACCGGGCTAAGGGGCAGCACCTGACTAGATGGCGGATCCTGGCTGGCTGGCTCTGGCGGATCCTGGCAGGACGGCTCTGGCGGATCCTGGCGGGACGGCTCTGGCGGATCCTGGCGGGACGGCTCTGGCGGATCCAGGCTGGACGGCTCTGGCGGATCCTGGCGGGACGGCTCTGGCGGATCCTGGCTGGACGGCTCTGGCGGATCCTGGCTGGACGGCTCTGGCGGATCCTGGCTGGACGGCTCTGGCGGATCCTGGCTGGACGGCTCTGGCGGATCCTGGCTGGACGGCTCTGGCGGATCCTGGCTGGACGGCTCTGGCGGATCCTGGCTGGACGGCTCTGGCGGATCCTGGCTGGACGGCTCTGGCGGATCCTTGCTGGACGGCTCTGGCGGATCCTGGCTGGACGGCTCTGGCGGATCCTGGCTAGACGGTTCTGGCGGATCCTGGCTGGACAGCTCTGGCGGATCCTGGCTGGACGGCTCTGGCGGATCCTGGCTGGACGGCTCTGGCGGATCCTGGCTGGACGGCTCTGGCGGATCTGGCTGCTCATGGCTGGCTGACGGGTCTGGCTGCTCATGGCTGGCTGACGGATCTGGTTGCTCATGGCTGGCTGACGGATCTGGCTGCTCATGGCTGGCTGACGGATCTGGCTGCTCATGGCTGGCTGACGGATCTGGCTGCTCATGGCTGGCTGACGGATCTGGCTGCTCATGGCTGGCTGACGGATCTGGCTGCTCATGGCTGGCTGACGGGTCTGGCTGCTCATGGCTGGCTGACGGATCTGGCTGCTCATGGCTGGCTGACGGATCTGGCTGCTCATGGCTGGTTGACAGATCTGGCTGCTCATGGCTGGCTGATGGTGCTGGCTGGGAGGCTGGCGGTGGAGGCGGACCCCAGCCTCGGATTGCAGTCATCACCTCCAGCAGGGCGGCTCCCATCTGCAGGAGCTGCTCTTTCTGGTCCCGAACCTGAGCTTCCAGTCTAGTATGGGTTGCGTCGGCTCCTGCTGATTCCATAGCAGGTGTATGATTCTGTCTGGCGGAAGGCTCTAGCGGCTCCTGTCTGGCGGAAGGCTCTAGCGGCTCCGATCTGGCGGACGGCTCTGAAGGCTCATGGCAGACGGGCGGCTTATGCAGCGCTTGACAGACGGGCAGTTCAGACGCCATAGGGCCGACGGGCAGTTCAGGCGCCGTTGGGCAGACGGCCAGTTCAGGCGCCGTTGGGCAGACGGCAGACTCTGGCCGACTGGTGACGCACCCCGTAGGATTCGTGCGTGGAGCAGGAACAGGCCGGGCTGGGCTGGCGACGCGCACCGTATCCCTGGTGCGAGTGGCCGGAACAGGCCGGGCCGGGCTGGCGACGCACATCGTGGACCTGGTGCGTGGAGTAGGAACAGACCGGTCCGTACCGGGAACACACACCACTGGCCTTAACTGGGGATCAGGAACGGGCCGGACCGGACTGGTAACACACTTCAGTCTCTCATGCCGTGCCACAACAACTTCCCTCCCTCTACTCGCCAATGGCTCCCGTAATCCGATAGCCTTCTCTCCAGCTCTCCCTGTGGCAGCCTCCTGCTGCCCAGGCGCCCAAGCCATGTGCCCCCCCCCCAAAAAAATTTTTGGGGAGTAACCACGGGCTTCCAGCCTCGACTCCGCGCTTCCTCTTCATACCACCTCCTCTCGGCTGCAGCTGCCTCCAGCTCTTCACGAGGGCGGTGATATTCCTCCTCATTCCACCTCCTCTCGGCTGCAGCTGCCTCCAGCTCTTCACTAGGGCGGTGATATTCCTCCGGTTGTGCCCAAGGACCCTTTCCAGCCCGTATCTCCTCCCATGTCCATGAATCTTTTGGAGGCGACCATACATCCTGTGTAGGTAGGTCCTGTTGCCGCTTGTTACGCCGCTTGGTCCTCTTGTGGTGGGTTATTCTGTCACGATCGTCTGAAGAAGCGGACCAAAGCGCAGCGCGTGGAGTGAACATGATGACTTTATTAATTAAAGCAACCACGAAGAAAACAACAAAATGACGATACGTGAAGTACAAATACTGATACAGACTAACAGCAACACGGAAACAATAACCCACAAAACAAAGGAGAAAACACACAGAATATATATGGCTCCCAATCAGAGATAACGAGCCGACAGCTGACACTCGTTACCTCCGATTGGGAGTCATAGACCAATCACCATAGACACCAACAAAATGAAACTCACCCATCCCCAACACCACCAAATGAAATACACCCAAACAAATGAAAGTGAACAACCCTGGCTCAAATATCAAAGTCCATGGAGCCAGAGTGTCACAGGAGGGGAATAGCTGGGTTAGTGTTGTTGTGTTGCTGGCTCCACCACTGCGCCATGCTGCCGCAGTAGCGAACAGATAATAAATAAAACATGGCAGCGTCTTTGCCGAGGCCCCTGTGGCACAAAGTCGCATGGCACACACACACACACACACACACACACACAGATGCACACACCACGTCTGGCGCATCTGACGTGGCATTTTGATCATTTACTTGAGGAGTGTGGAGCCAGGGCACAGAAAGCAACGGAGGCTTTGATTGGTTTCGCTTGCTAATTGGCTTCGTCAATACTCAACAACTGAGGGCTGCCAAGCTTAATTCGTTCTCTCATTGCTTGTCATTTGGTTACTTGGTTTCAAATGGAACCTGCTTCTTTAATTTAATAAATCTAAAACAAAACTGCTCACATGGACAGAGCTAAACTAATAACTAGTCGTTAATCGACAATACTAGTCATCGTTACAGTAGCAGTATAATGCATTTTTAATTTCTGCAGTGTATTGAACTGATAGAGTTGTCTCAGTCCCGTTTATTGGGTCTGGAGTAGTCATGTCTTGTGTGTACACTAGCTGACAGTTTTCTTAATGTGTCTTAATGCGTTAACGTTGGTGTTTCGCGGGCTATAAAATGTTTAATGACTTTGAAATCCCCTCCTGCGCGTTATTGATAGCTCTCCCCCTACTGTGTTCACAATAAGCTCTCACTCATTACTCCGGACACTGCGGCTACTGCTTACCGCCACCGCAAAAACTCGGGCCCCTATTTACAATTTGCATATTAGCCATGCAACATAATACCATTTCACGCATGAAAATGAGAAACATGACGGAGGACGGGGCATCTTTTTACTATAAGGTGGCAGTTGCGGTTTATAGTTATTGGGTTTTATTTTCTCCATCCCTTCATTTGTCTACATCTGAGGCCCCTGTCACTGGTCTGCAGTGGCTGTTCTTTAGCAAGAAACTGGGAGGCTAGGTTTACACATTCTGAATAATTGCCTGACAAACATATTGTATTATGAATAAATGTGTCAACAGGTAGAATGGCGTCAATGTTCAAATAGTGCACCAGCTAATTTGATTTGGGCAGGACCTGACACATTTTTTATTACACCACATTAAGTAATACTCTAAGACTCGAGGAAAAACAGATATTTAAATACAGTGTTTTGATTGAAATTAAAGGCACATTTACATGATTTGTGTTTTCTCTAGGGGGCCACGAGGGACACAAATTAGAGTCAAACTCATTACCCCCGCACAGCTCACATTCATTCCGCCAAAATAATGAATTCAAAGTCATCCAATTGAAGACCCAGTGTGCATTTTAATTGGCTGTTTCTATATCACTGGAGTCATAAAAAAAGTGTAGATCTGCTGATGGTCTTGGCTCTGTTCATAATCCGTTCTCAAGTCAGTTTACAGTGAGTATACCAAACATTAGGAACACATTCCTAATAATGAGTTGCACCCCCCCTTCCCAGAACAGCCTCAATTCGGACTCTACAAGGTGTCAAAAGCGTTCCACAGGGATGCTGGCCCATGTTGACTCCAATGCATCCCACAGTTGTGTCAAGTTGGCTGGATGTCCTTTGGGTGGTGGACCATTCTTGATACACACGGGAAACTGTTGAGCGTAAAAAACCCAGCAGCGTTGCAGTTCTTGACACAAACCGGTGCGCCTGGCTCGTACTACCATACCCTGTTGTCTTGCCCATTCACCCTCTGAATGGCACACATACACAATCCATGCCTCAAGGCTTACAAATCCTTCTTTAACCTGTCTCGTCCCCTTCATCTACACTGATTTGAAGTGGATTTAACAAGTGACATCAATAAGGGATCGTAGCTTTCACCTGGATTCACCTGGTCAGTCTATGTCATGGAAAGAGCAGGTGTTCCTAATGTTTTGTATACTCAGTGTATATTCCCCAGCATTGGGATTTCAGGCATCTATTAGCGATAGTAGACTTTGTTGTTTGCCACCTTAGTGCACATAAGATGATGACACAGATTCACTAACTGTAACCAAGATTGTGAGGACAGATACAAAGGTTTTGAGGACGACATTATGTTTTGTAGGGCTATAAAAATATACTTTCCTTTGTCATTTGTCACTTCTCTTTCATATTTGCATCCGATTGATGAAGACGGAATGTTTCACTTCACAACTCAAACAACTTTGCATACATTGTCAATGCGAACGTCTTGCCTTTTGTTCTAGCGTATAATTGCAGCTTGATTTGGAGCAGAATGCAGCTTGGAGGGGAAAACATAAAACGGTGTCCTGCAAAGTGATTGATGTTCGTTATTCCCTTTGTGCATTCTCTAATTTGTGTCTCTTGTCTTACTTCATTTTCTTTTCAAAGTGTGCTCATTGGAACATTTGAGGACACCTCTACAGTATATCTCTTGAACATGAATACCTTGAGTGATGAAATCTATCAAAAAGGGGTGGACTTCTTTTTAGAAAAGTTAATATTGGTAGTACTCAGTGAAATAAATGTGGGATAAACAGTATTTACACTGTTTCATGTTTGTTCCCTCTCTCCTTTAAACTCTACAGGACACGGAAATCATTAACACTGCAATACTGACTGGCCGAACCGTGGCCATTCCTGTGAAAGTGGTCTCCATTGAAATGAGTGGAGTCGTGACCGACGTCTCGTCCTTCGTAGAGTGCAAGTCCTCTAATGAAGACATTGTCAAGGTATGGCACAGTAGTTCCCTCTTAGGTTGCAAAATTCCAGTAACTTTCCCAACCGATATTTTGCAAAACCTTGGAATTTTGGGAAAGTTACCGGAATTTTCGCAACCCTATCACTCTAAGAATGATATTGTCTTGGTAATGCATCTGATATCGAATGGAATCCCACCGTACTCGTACACACCCTAATGGGCCTGCGCACACTTTAATATACCATCATGCGAACATCAAAACCTCATTATATGGCTGTCCATAATTATGTGCTTTGACTCAGTTCCTTTTGAACCCCCCAGGGATGGATCAATGGATGTTCATACTCTTACTGGTACACCAAAATCAATAGGCTACAAAGCACAGTAATAGCTCTGAAGGATGCTTTTGAAACGCTTCTCTTATCTGGCCTAGTCTGGTTGCCACCGTTTCTCCAGACCTTAGAGTTTACTTTAGCTGCATTATCTGGTGCAAGGCCTACCATCCATTTCCATTCATTTAGGCTGTATTCCAAATGGCTCCCTATGCCCTATATAGTGCACTATGTTTGACCAGAGCCCTATGTGCCGGAACAAAGGTAGTGCACTAAATAAGGAATAGGGTGCCATTTGGGACGTAGACTTAGCCCAAACACAACTCTAGCCCATTGGGAGCCCACAGCGGTAGAATGAAACATCAACTCCCATTTGTGGATTAAAGAAGCAAACCCCATAAGCAGCATTGGTAAATCCCATTTAGCTGTAGAAAGTGTTGGATAAAGGAGGCTGCAACCTCTGAAATTGAATCCAAATGTATTTGTTGATTCTCTCTGAGCGTGTTTGATGACAGCACCACGACGCCTTACAGGACATGTGAGAAAAGGATACGTGATACAGATAAAAATTATACGCCATTTGTTTATGTGGATTTAAGCATTTTTGTTCATTTGAGTATCACGTGGGATTATCGAAAGTGGAGTGCACAATTATAATACAAATTTGTTCCAAATAAATGGAGGAAAAAGCATTAGCTGTAAAATACAGCCAGAATATACAGACCGCCCCTAATCTTATACTGACATTCATATGTGTGATAAGACTAGGATCTATATGTCAGAGCGTGAATAAAAAGCATGACTTTTTTTCCATCAATCTGTTTGTGAGAAGGTTTAGAATGGTGTCAAGGCTAGCTGCATTAGCTCAGTGTTATTGAGTGGACCTTGCTTCACTGCCCCTGCCACTGAACTTTAGAGGCTAACGCAAGATGAGCCCTTCATGCTGAGATGTACATGAGTCCTGACAGTTCTATAAAACACTCCACAGAATACGAACGAAAGGTTCACAAAGACGACCCTCTAAGTTTGTGTGGTTGTATGCTCTCCCCCTTGCATTTTGTGATGCCACATTATTCCCATTATTCAAACACAGCACTCTTAATGCAGATCTATTCTAATCAGATTACTCTTATATTTTATTATTGTATTCGTGTAGCCTAGGTGAATCTGTGGGACACTCAAAACAATAGGCTCCGCTCGGTCTATAAGTAAAGCACATAGAGAATGTCTTGTTATATAAACCAAGCCGCACCATGATCACATAGGTTGTGAATTGCAAATGTGCTTCGGGTATTCGCCAACCTGCCGTTGTTCTGTTTTTGTACCCAACTTGGAAAAGGTTACGCTGTGCTCATTTCTCTTTGCTGAGGCGTTCATTTCTTTGTTTGTTTTTCCCCTTTTGAAATAAATAGGCCAGGATATATGTCAGCGCTGGCAGATAACCCAATCCCATTTGACTGTACAGTGGATGGTGTTTGCGTGCGTGTGCGAGAGAGAGAGCACAGTGGGATGGTTATTAAAGCACACATCTGTGCTCTGCTCAGACAGGGGTTTGTTGTGTTGTTTTATGTTGTGTTGTTCGGGGTGAGAGGAGTGCACGAGTACGGGAGGCAGTATGGGGAGGAGACAGGCAGCGGAGGGGGAGGCTGAGCGAGTGGAGGTGAGGGCTGGGGATTTGTCAGCGAGCAGGAGACGACATGACTCCCCCAGCTGATCCTTTCTCCCAGGGCTGTGTGTGTGTGTGTGCGTGCGTGCGTGCACTGTTCCACGCCAGTGGTCATCCAACCCTTGCTCTGGCAAGCCCGCAGTTTCCTCCATTCTGCACTCTCACACCAATGTGACACCTTCACCTTCAGCCAGTGACCAGGCTTATATAAGAAATGCTTTGTGAGGCAGTGAGATAAGTACACATGAGTGGTATACTGTCTTCAGTATTGTCTCCTTGCTGTCTGCTGTGGTATTGTATATGAGAGGTCTTGAAGAAGTTGTCTTATTATTGTTGATAGCTTCACAATGAGGATGTAATCCAGTCAATTGGAGCTTGCTGGCCAAGAAATCATGTATGAATAGATAAGGCAATGAAACGTGATGTGTTTCGCAATGAGCTCCTCTGTCGATTAATAAGTTATGGGGTATTTTTTAAAGAGCGGTCTATTGATTATCTTACCATACCTTCCATCAATTAAAGTAGGTTTTCATAATGGTAAGTAAAGGGCAACAGTAACAGAACAGGGTGTGTTCATTAGGGCCCACTAGGACTACTTGAATTCTTCCAATAAAACATTCTAAAGCATTTTATTTTGCGTGCCCTAATGAACACAGCCCAAGTTATGTTTTATTTTGCCATCTACTGCACCTCCAGGAACCAAACAGGTGGCATTGATAGGCCTACAGTCTGCATGAGGTATTGTCATGCATTGAAACGTCTCATGCGATCACACGGAACTCATTACAGGCCTAAATCCTGTTTGGATGCACATATTGAAGTTAAGAGTGTAAGCAGAGGCTGGCCAGCATGGGATGTACATCATTAAACAGTGATCATTGTTTCTCATTAGATCCATACGCATTAGTCAGTAGAATAAGCACTATCAGGTCACCCCACCAACCTTCTGTTTTCCACATGCATGCGCCTCAACGATATGGATATAATAATAATAATAATAATAATAATAATAATAATAATAATAATATTCCATTTAGCAGACGCTTTTATCCAAAGTGACTTACAGTCATGCGTGCATACATTTTTGTGTATGGATGGTCCCAGGGATCGAACCCACTACCCTGGCGTTACAAGCGTCGTGCTCTACTAGCTGAGCTACAGAGGACCACAATATATACTGTGCTGCAGGCGGGTGGTGATCCTTTTTGATCCTGCATCTCTGCCTGTGGGTTTAAACTGGATGCCTGGATGCCACCATAGTTGGCAGTGCCCACCCTGTCTTTCTTTGCCCCGACCCAGTCAATCTGTTGGCACCATGGAAGGTGCCACAGCACATTAGAGTGCTGTGTAGCGACGGCAGCTCGTGGCTCCGTGCATTAAAGCACGTTCACGGACCCCCGCTGGGCTTCTGACCCCTGTAGTCATTAACAGCTTTTGACTCACAATTAGCCAGACAAGTTTATTAGCTGCCTGCAGGAGCTGGGATAGTTTGGGATGGTGCAGTTAGCGAGGGCGTATCAACAAAGTGAGTGAGAGTGATAGGGAGGCTGGTGTTAGCATTATAGTGAAGGGGAGGCCTAGAGTGGTAGGTCACAGGTGTGGAGGGTGCACTGTGGTTTTGGTACAGAGGATGACGGTACCTTATATGTCTGTCTATGTGTGGGTGGGCGTGCAGGTATGTCCTTTGCTCTGTATAGTATCTAAGCCTGGCAAGCAGACGCGTGCATAGATAGGGCTCTACCTGTACAGAGCACATGCCCCTTTGCCCTTTTGGGTGGTGGTATAATTTCCCCCTAAAAATGTTTTTGTATAAATGTTTTGTCATTGTTGTTCTTGACTCAGTTCCTTTTGAACCCCCCAGGGATGGATCAATGGATGTTCATACTCTTACTGGTACACCAAAATCAATAGGCTACAAAGCACAGTAATAGCTCTGAAGGATGCTTTTGAAACGCTTCTCTTATCTGGCCTAGTCTGGTTGCCACCGTTTCTCCAGACCTTAGAGTTTACTTTAGCTGCATTATCTGGTGCAAGGCCTACCATCCATTTCCATTCATTTAGGCTGTATTCCAAATGGCTCCCTATGGCCTATGTAGTGCACTACTTTTGACCAGAGCCCTATGTGCCGGAACAAAGGTAGTGCACTAAATAAGGAATAGGGTGCCATTTGGGACGTAGTCTTAGCCAAGTAGGATGACTGGAGGCGAGGAGACGTTGCTAGTGTCCTGGGATGAGTCCCAAACACAACTCTAGTTGTTCGGAACCCACTGCCTACCGCAATTTGTCGTAACGTTGTCAAGTTCAACCCCCCCCCCATCCCGTCCGTTGGTTGCACCTGTTGATCTGAACAGAGCCCGGTTGCGCCTTTTTCCCAGTCTGCCCTTTACGGAGATTGCGCGTGCCCAGTATCTAAAAATGCATATGGCTTGAGAGATGCGGACATCGGTCGAGTGTGTGCAGCTAGCTACCTAGTTTAAATATCAACAGTACTGCCCCAGCAGCATAACATTTGATTAACACTTGATAACGCTTGATTTAGCCTACATCATCATCAATATTGGGTCTGGTTGGCTGATACATGCAGCAGAGAGAGGCAGAAAGACAGAGAGAGGCCCGGCTGCATCAACTACCCTCCGATCCAACTCCATCCCTTCTTCAGTCGGGAGTTGCACGTGTGTCAGGGCAGCAGCAACACAGGTAGTCTACACTCTAGCTAACGACCATACAAAAATATCTACACAAGCCACTAGCCAGCCAGCCATATATCATGAGTTACAGTGGGGAAAAAAAGTATTTAGTCAACCACCAATTGTGCAAGTTCTCCCACTTAAAAAGATGAGAGAGGCCTGTCATTTTCATCATAGGTACACGTCAACTATGACAGACAAATCGAGAATTTTTTTCTCCAGAAAATCAAATTGTAGGATGTTTTATGAATTTATTTGAAAATTATGGTGGAAAATATGTATTTGGTCACCTACAAACAAGCAAGATTTCTGGCTCTCACAGACCTGTAACTTCTTCTTTAAGAGGCTCCTCTGTCCTCCACTCGTTACCTGTATTAATGGCACCTGTTTGAACTTGTTATCAGTATAAAAGACACCTGTCCACAACCTCAAACAGTCACACTCCAAACTCCACTATGGCCAAGACCAAAGAGCTGTCAAAGGACACCAGAAACAAAATTGTAGACCTGCACCAGGCTGGGAAGACTGAATCTGCAATAGGTAAGCAGCTTGGTTTGAAGAAATCAACTGTTGGAGCAATTATTAGGAAATGGAAGACATACAAGTCCACTGATAATCTCCCTCGATCTGGGGCTCCACGCAAGATCTCACCCCGTGGGGTCAAAATGATCACAAGAACGGTGAGCAAAAATCCCAGAACCACACGGGGGGACCTAGTGAATGACCTGCAGAGAGCTGGGACCAAAGTAACAAAGCCTACCATCAGTAACACACTACGCCTCCAGGGACTCAAATCCTGCAGTGCCAGACGTGTCCCCCTGCTTAAGCCAGTACATGTCCAGGCCCGTCTGAAGTTTGCTAGAGTGCATTTGGATGATCCAGAAGAGGATTGGGAGAATGTCATATGGTCAGATGAAACCAAAATAGAATTGTTTGGTAAAAACTCAACTCGTCGTGTTTGGAGGACAAAGAATGCTGAGTTGCATCCAAAGAACACAATACCTACTGTGAAGCATGGGGGTGGAAACATCATGCTTTGGGGCTGTTTTTCTGCAAAGGGACCAGGACGACTGATCCGTGTAAAGGAAAGAATGAATGGGGCCATGTATCGTGAGATTTTGAGTGAAAACCTCCTTCCATCAGCAAGGGCATTGAAGATGAGCTGGGTCTTTCAGCATGACAATGATCCCAAACACCGCCCGGGCAACGAAGGAGTGGCTTTGTAAGACGCATTTCAAGGTCCTGGAGTGGCCTAGCCAGTCTCCAGATCTCAACCCCATAGCAAATCTTTGGAGGGAGTTGAAAGTCTGTGTTGCCCAGCGACAGCCCCAAAACATCACTGCTCTAGAGGAGATCTGCATGGAGGAATGGGCCAAAATACCAGCAACAGTGTGTGAAAACCTTGTGAAGACTTACAGAAAACATTTGACCTGTGTCATTGCCAACAAAGGGTATATAACAAAGTATTGAGAAACTTTTGTTATTGACCAAATACTTATTTTCCACCATCATTTGCAAATAAATTCATTAAAAATCCTACAATGTGATTTTCTGGATTTTTTTCCCTCATTTTGTCTGTCATAGTTGACGTGTAGGTATGATGAAAATTACAGGCCTCTCTCATCTTTTTAAGTGGGAGAACTTGCACAATTGGTGGCTGACTAAATACTTTTTTTCCCCACTGTATATCCAATTGCGATCCAATCTTGTCTCACCACTGCAACTCCCCAATGTGTCCTCTGAAACATGACCCACCAAGCTGCGCTGCTTCTTAACACCCGCTCGCTTAACCCGGAAGCCAGCTGCACCAATGTGTTGGAGGAAACACTGTTCAACTGACGACTGAAGTCAGCTTCCAGGCGCCCGGCCCACCACAAGGAGTCGCTAGAGCGCGATGAGCCAAGGAAAGCCCCTCGACCAAACCCTCCCCTAACCCGGACGATGCTGGGCCAATTGTGAGCCGCTCTATGGGACTCCCGGTCACGGCCAGCTGTGACACAGCCTGGGATCGAACCCCAGACTGTGATCCCTCAACACTGCAATGCAGTGCCTTAGACCGCTGTGCCACTCGGGAGGCCAGAGTTAGACAATTATAAATATTAAATTATGAAGTTATTATTTGATACGAGCATTGAAGATAAATCACAATCAGTCATCTTTTTCCACATTTTCTTACGTTACAGCCTTATTCTAAAATTGATTTTAAAAATATTTCCTTATGAATCTACACACAATACCCCATAATGACAAAGCAAAAATAGGTTTTTAGAATTTTTTACAAATGTATTACAAAAATTAAAAACGGAAATATCACATTTACATAAGTATTCAGACCCTTTACTCAGTACTTTGTTGAAGCACCTTTTGCAGCGATTACAGCCTTGAGTCTTCTTGGGTATGATGTTACAAGCTTGGCACACCTGTATTTGGGGAGTTTCTCCCATTCTTCTCTGCAGATCCTCTCTCAAGCTCTGTCAGTTTGGATGGGGAGCGTCGCTGCACAGCTATTTTCATGTCTCTCCAGAGATGTTCGATCGGGTTAAAGTCTGGGCTCTGGCTGGGCCACTCAAGGACATTCAGAGACTTGTCCCGAAGCCACTCCTGCGTTGTCTTGGCTGTGTGCTTAGGGTTGTGTCCTGTTGGAAGGTGAACCTTTGCCCCAGTCTGAGGTCTTGAGCGCTCTGGAGCAGGTTTTCATCAAGGATCTCTCTGTACTTTGCTTTGCTCCATTCATCTTTCCCTTGATCCTGACTAGTCTCCCAGTCCCTGCCGCTGAAAAACATCCCCACAGCATGATGCTGCCACCACCATGTTTCGCTGTAGGGATGGTGCCAGGTTTCCTCCAGACGTGACGCTTGGCATTCAGGCCAAAGAGTTCAATCTTGGTTTCATCAGACCAGAAAATCTTGTTTCAGGGTCGGAGAGTCCTTTAGGTGCCTTTTGGCAAACTCCAAGCAGCTGTCATGTGCTTTTTACTGAGGAGTGGCTTCCATCTGGCCACTCTATCATAAAGGCCTGATTGGAGTGCTGCAGAGATGATTGTCCTTCTGGAAGGTTCTTCCATCTCCACAGAGGAACTCTGGAGTTCTGTCAGAGTGACCATCGGGTTCTTGGTCGCCTCGCTGACCAAGGCCCTTCTCCCCCAATTGCTCAGTTTGGCTGGGTGGACAGCTCTAGGAAGAGTATTGGTGGTTCCAAACTTCTTCCATTTAAGAATGACGGAGGCCAGTGTGTTCTTGGGGACCTTCAATGCTGCAGAAATGTGTTAGTACCCTTCTCCAGAACGGTGCCTCGACACAATCCTGTCTCTAAGCTGTATGGACAATTCCTTCGACCTCATGGCTTGGTTTTTGCTCTGACATGCACTGTCAACTGTGGGACCTTATATACACAGGTGTGTGCCTTTCCAAATCATGTCCAATCAATTGAATTTACCACAGGTGGACTCCAATCAAGTTGTAGAAACATCTCAAGGATGATCAATGGAAACAATTTTGAGTCTCATAGCAAAGGGTCTGAATACTTATGTAAGGTATTTCTTTATTTTTTTTAATAAATTTGCAAACATTTCTAAAAACCTGTTTTAGCTTAGTCATTATGGGGTACTGTGTGTAGATTGGTGAGGGAAAAATATAATTTAATCAATTTCAGAGTAAGGCTGTAACGTGACAAAATGTGGAAAAAGTCAAGGGGTCTGCATACTTTCCGAATATACTGTAGGTGGTTGACAACACTCCTGCATCCATACGGTACTATATCACCCATATCAATGACAGATCCATTATCATATATATGAATCTTGACCCTTCACCTCTGTCTTTCGCAGGTGTCCATGAATTGTGACTACGTGTTTGTGAACGGGAAGGAGACACGGGGCTCAATGAACGCCCGGGTCATCTTCAGCTACGAGCACCTCAGTGCCCCCCTGGAGCTGACCGTGTGGGTGCCCAAACTCCCCCTCCAAGTGGAACTGTCCGACAGCAACCTGAGCTTCATCAAGGGCTGGAGGGTACCCATTCTTCCTGACCGCAGGTAGGACTCGCCCACACACGAAACACACCAAACATGGAGTGCACTGCTGTTTTGATGTTTCTTTTACTGAATTTGAGGTTACTGTATCATCTGTCATGTATCGTCTCAATTGTGCACCCCATGTTTTGATTGTTTCATATGTTACATGTTGTGGTGGCAGAATTTGGGGTGAGCTGTTGTAACTTCTCAAGGTTTATTCTCTGTTCTGTGATGAACTGCATTTCATAGACTCCTGTTATGTTTGCACCCTAACACAAGGCCATAATGTTCTGGGACTGTTGCTTGTTTAAATAAACTGTTGTGTAACAAATAGGATTGTATTATCACCTTCTATATGAGAGACATGCAACCATCTCCCCTCCGAGTTCTTCCCTGACTGTGATCAGTGACAGATCTCCCCTGCAGCTGCTTGATTAAAGATGTATTATTACACTGTAAAAAGTCACTGCCTAGATCTGTGGATCGTGTTTTCCACAACAATGTCGTTCTAGGGACGGGATCGTAAGAAAACCTGCCTAAGCAATGTTTAGGCCTCTTAGCACAATTACTACATGTTTTATTAGAGTTTAAGCCAACCCATGGTTTCAAGTAATCAAACTTATCCCTCTTAAATAATTGAACTAAACTATGACGTTTGCTGAGAACAGGATGTTAAGCCAATTTTAGATCAGACTGACAATAAATTCATTGCATGTTTTTAGGGCCGGTTTCGCTTACACAGATTAAACCTAGTTTTGAAAAACCTATTTCAATAGAGATTTTCGATTGAGAATGGTTCTTAATCCTAGGCTTAATCAGTGTCTGGGAAATAGGCCCCTAGGGTTTCACATTTTCTGAACCATGAATCACAATTAACTATTGTGTATTCATATTTTGTAGGGAATATGAAAAAAACTTAACTACAGAAGGCTTTTTATGGTTGATTTTGTTATTGAATGGCAAGAGAATTGTATCACCAAATGTCATTACGCCATTTTGGCAAAACATTAAGCACTTACAGTTGAAGTCGGAAGTTTAGATACACTAACGTTGGAGTCATTAAAACTTGTTTCTCAACCACTCCACAAATTTCTTGTTAACAAACTATAGTTTTGGCAAGTCGGTTAGGACATATACTTTGTGCATGACACAAGTCATTTTTCCAACAATTGTTTACAGACAGATTATTTCACTTATAATTCACTGTATCACAATTCCAGTGGGTCAGAAGTTTACATACACTAAGTTGACTGTGCCTTTAAACAGCTTGGAAAATTCCAGAAAATGATGTCATGTCTTTAGAAGCTTCTGATAGGCTAATTGACATCATTTGAGTCAATTGGAGGTGTACCTGTGGATGTATTTCAAGGCCTACCTTCAAACTCAGTGCCTCTTTGCTTGACATCATGGGAAAATCAAAATAAATCAGCGAAGACCTCATAATAGAAATTGTAGACCTCCGCAAGTCTGGTTCATCCTTGGGAGCAATTTCCAAACGCCTGAAGGTACCACGTTCATCTGTAGTACGCAAACAATAGTATGCAAGTATAAACACCATGGGACCACGCAGCTGTCATACGGCTCAGGAAGGAGACGCGTTCTGTCTCCTAGAGATGAACATACCAAATACTAATTGAGTGTATGTAAACTTCTGACCCACTGGGAATGTGATGAAAGAAATAAAAGCTGAAATAAATCATTCTCTCTACTATTATTCTGATATTTCACATTCTTAAAATAAAGTGGTGATCCTAACTGACTGATTTTTTACTAGGATTAAATGTCAGGAATTGTGAAAAAGTGAGTTTAAATGTATTTGGCTAAGGTGTATGTAAACTTCCGACTTCAGCTGTACGTAGATGTTTGCAATGTGGTCAGAACAAGGACAAAAAAACTGCACTGTGTATTAAACTTTTTTAGTGTGTTATTTTTTACAATATTAATTTTCCCCCCCGGAACACAAGCCATTTGCCCCTCTCTCTCTCTCTCTCTCGCGCTCTCTCTCGCGCTCTCTCGCGCTCTCTCGCTCTCTCTAAAACACAATGCTGTTTAAGCCCTACGTTTTATCAAGGGCAGGTGTCTTGTACCGCAGTGTGTGTTCGCTACTTTGCCGCATTGCTCACTGGCTGTGTTATCCAGTAATGGGTTCTAAAAGAGGAAAAAAAGGGGTAAACTCTCTCTGACCTGTGCGAGAGTCATGAAACTCAATGAAGAGAGTCACACTTTCTCTTGGGTTTACCCTAGTCTTAACTGAACGCTCGTCTACACTCTCGTCTCTCAACTGCCATTGCGGCTTTGTTGTACAAGATGAGAAACACAGGCGAACAGCACATTTTAGCCTTAAATGTCTAGCATTAGCCAGCCAGGGGACGTGATGCATGTTCGAATATTTTCAGACCTTTTAGGGAACACGGGACGGGCCTGCTTGATATTCAGGCGGGCTCCTGGAATCAATGGATGGTATATGCTTTGTTAGTCACTAACTGCTCACTGCCGCTCCTGCTTCTCAAGTTATCCAAAAGGAAAAGTCAAAGCAAAGATTAATTAGCCTTGGAAACAGAAGAGGGCTTTTTAGCATTTGGGGAAAGCCGGCAGCTTGTCAGACTGCTGAGGAAAGAACGAAAGACACACGTCCAAGTCGTTTTTGGAGGACTTTTGTGCCGGCTTGTAGTACTTTTCCCTCAGAAAGGGCACATTGGAACAGAGACTGTAACAAATGTCCTCCATATGGATTAGTGTTGGGCCTCTCATCACATCAAGTGCTATGATTTTAATTATATAATGATAAGAAGCAATGAATAACATAATCTCCCGAAACAGGACGCAGGATTTAACTACACGACAGCATCTTCCACAAACATATTAAGTAAACATTATGCATAATTAAAGGTTATGATGAACTGCTGAAGCTGTTTAGTAAATACTAAAGCAAATACATTTTTATATATTTCCCCTTTGTTGTAAACTTTGACAATGGTTACAGTTTTGAGATGGGTATTGACACTGGTATTGACACTGGTAATGGAATTGATACTGGCAACGATATTGACCATGGTTACGGTATTGATACTAACATCATTGACCATTTGTCACCCCCCTCTCTCTATCAGGAGCGCCAGAGACAGTGATACGGATGACGACGAGGATGACCGGCGGGTGAGTCGGGGCTGCACCCTGCAGTACCAGCGCACCCTGGTCAAGGTGCTGACCCAGTTCCACACCACCTCCACCGAGGGCACCGACCAGGTCATCACCATGCTGGGGCCCGACTGGCAGGTGGATGTGACCGACCTGGTGCAGGATTCGCTGAAGGTGGTCGACCCCAGGATAGCCGAGCTGGTGGACCACACTGTGCTGGTGGGCCTAGAGCTGGGGTCCACTGTACTGAAGGTATAGAACCTTGACTAGTTCTCCGAAGTATGAAAAGTGAAGTAGCTTCTTTCAATTTGATTCACTGTGCTGAAGTTAAAGAACATTGGCTAGGTCTCCAAAGTCTGAGAAATGAAATATCTTTTTTCAATTGTCTCCTTTACTTAATTGATGTTCTTGCACTCAAAAATGTTATAGGCTAGGGCCATAGAGGCAAATAGTAACTTGACACTGAGGTAGAGTGTTTGGATCACACTTGACCAAAGTGCAGATGTAATAGGCAGAAGCGCTTGGTGAGTGCGAGACAAGATATTTTCTGCTTCATGCACACTGACCTAGACAAAGTGGACATGTGAAAGCGAGAAAAGTAGAACTCTTCCTCATTGCATACACCCATTTCGTATTTGTAAAGGAAGCCTCTACGATGATTAAATGATAAATGAGATCTGTCCGTGGTTGTCCTTCCTTTTAAAGATGGCTCCATCTGCATAGGCATTTACTCTATATGGGCATCTGCCTAGTCTCCCACTGTGCATTTTACCAGCTTTACCAACCTGAGTGATCAATGGCTTAGAAAACCAAACGTATTGAAGGCTGGGAGAAATTAAAATATCTCGAGCTTATAGCATACTTTATGGTGCACAAAGATGCTGGACCTGTCTGTCCAAGAAAATTAATAGAAGCCTAGAACAAAAGTGAATTGTTAATACTGCCCTTCAAAGGCAAAACGAAGTAACTGAATTTGGTCAAAAATCTTTTATCTGTTGTAATGGCCAGGTATATTATCTGATTAATGTGGTATTTAGTTTCCTGACACAAGAACAAGCCAATTGATCAGAATATATCATGGAGAATCATAAGTTGCTGTCTGTCTAGACAGAAATATACTTTGAAGTCAGATTTTCCAGAAGAAGAAAAAATACGTAGTTACTATGTTTTGCCTTTGTAGGGCAGAATAGTTCCTTATTTTTTTAAGATATCAATGCCAAACTTCACATGGTTCATCATGGTAGTCTTTGATGACCCTTAAATGTTTCAAGTTGATAGGCCATTGTGAAGTGGATTTAAATGGACACGTAAAATCTGATTTCCTGATTTATCAATAACTCAGCCTTCTCTTAACCAACTAAGAGGTGTACCATGGGCCTACATACCAAATTTGGTGTAAGTACTGCACTACGAAAGGCGTAAGAGTCAGATGTTGTATTGTTTACACAGTTGTGAGAGACATTACTTTCTCACTCAATTAGTCTATATACACTATATATACAAAAGTATGTGGACACCCCTTCAAATTAGTGGATTGGCTATTTCAGCCACAGCCATAGACAAACATTGGCGGTAGAATGACCTTACTGAAGAGCTCGGTGACTTTCAACGGGGCACCGTCATAGGATGCCACCTTTCCAACAAGTCAGTTCGTCAAATTTCTGCCCTGCTAGAGCTGCCCCGGTCAACTGTAAGTGCTGTTATTGTGAAGTGGAAACGTCTAGGAGGAACAACGGGACCGCCGGGTGCTGAAGTGCGTAGCGCGTAAAAATCGTCTGTCCTCGGTTGTAACACTCACTACCGAGTTCCAAACTGCCTCTGGAAGCAACATCAGCACAAGAACTGTTCGTTGGGAGCTTCATGAAATGGGTTTCCATGGCCGAGCAGCCGCACACAAGCCTAAGATCACCATGCGCAATGCCAAGCGTCGGCTGGAGTGGTGTAAAGCACGCCGCCATTGGACTCTGGAGCAGTGGATATGCGTTCTCTGGAGTGATGAATCACGCTTAACCATCTGGCAGTCCGACGGACAAATCCAGGTTTGGCGGATGCCAGGAGAACGCTACCTGCCCCAATGCATAGTGCCAACTGTAAAGTTTGGTGGAGAAGGAATAATGGTCTGGGGCTGTTTTTCATGGTTCGGGCTAGGCCCCTTAGTTCGAGTGAAGGGAAATCTTACATACAATGACATTCTAGACGATTCTGTGCTTCCAACTTTGTGGCAACAGTTTGTGGAAGGTACTTTCCTGTTTCAGCATGACAATGCCCCCGTGCACAAAGCGAGGTCCATACAGAAATGGTGTGTCGAGATCGGTGTGGAAGAACTTGACTGGCCTGCACAGAGCTCTGACCTCAACCACATCGAACACCTTTGGGACGCCGACTGCGAGCCAGGCGTAATCACCCAACATCAGTGCCTGACCTCACTAATGCTCTTGTGGCTGAATAGAAGCAAGTCCCCGCAGCAATGTTCCAACATCTAGCGGAAAGCCTTCCCAAAAGAGTGGAGGCTGTTATCGCAACAAAGGGTGGACCAACTCCATATTGAATGCCCAAGATTTTGGAATGAGATGTTCGACGAGCAGTGTCCACATACTTTTGGTCATGTAGTGTATACTATATACAGTGCATTCAGAAAGTATTCATACTCCTTGACCTATTCCAAATTTGGTTGTGTTACAGCCTGAATTCAACATGGATAAAATATATTGTTTGCTCACCTATCTACACACAATACCCCATAATGACAAAGTGAAAACATGTTTTTAGACATTTTTGCAAATTTATTGAAAATGAAATACAGAAATACCTAATTCACATAAGTTTTACAGCCCTGAGTCAATACATGTTAGAATCACCTTTGGCAGAAATTATATCTGTGAATATTTCTGGGTAAGACTCTAAGAGCTTTGCACACCTGGATTGTACAATATTTGCACATTATTATTTTTAAAATACTTCATTGCACATTATTATTTTTAAAATACTTCATGTTCTGTCAAGGTGGTTGTTGATTATTGCTAGACAGCCATTTTCAAGTCTTGTCATAGATTTTCAAGCCGATTTAAGTCAAAACTGCAACTAGGACACTCAGGAACCTTCCATGTTGTCTTTGTAAGCAACTCCAGTGTATATTTGGCCTTGTGTTTTAGGTTATTGTCCTGCTGGAAGGTGAATTTTTCTTCCAGTGTCTGTTGGAAAGCAGACTGAACAAGGTTTACCTCTAGGATTTTGTCTGTGCTTATCTCTATTCCGTTTCTTTTTATCCTTAAACAATCCCTAGTCCTAGTGGGACTCAGTGATGTGTTGTGTTGGATTTGCCCCAAACATAGCGCTTTGTATTCAGGACTTTAAGTTCATTTCTTTGCCACATTTTTTGAAGTGTTACTTTAGTGCTTTATTGCAAACAGGATGCATGTTTTGGAATATTTGTATTCTGTTCAGGCTTCCTTATTTTCACTCTGTCATTTAGGTTAGTATTGTGAAGTAACTACATTGTTGTTGATCCATCCTCAGTTTTCTCCTATCACAGCCATTAAGCTCTGCAACTGTTTTAAAGCCACCATTGGCCTCAAGTTTCCTTCCTCTCTGGCAACTGAGTTAGGAAGGACGCCTGTATCTTTGTAGTGACTGGGTGTATTAAAACACCATCCAAAGTGTAATTAAAAACTTCACCATGCTCAAAGGGATATCCAATGCCTGCTTCTTTTTATTTTTACCCATCTACCATCTACCGATGTTCGTGAGGCATTGGAAAACCTCCCTGGTCTTTGTGGTTGAATCTGTGTTTGAAATTCACTGCTCGACTGAAGGACCTTACAGATAATTGTATGTGTGGGGTACAGAGATAAGGTAGTCATTCAAAAATCATGTTAAATACTATTATTGTACACAGAGTGAGTCCATGCAACTTATTATGTGACTTGTTAAGCACAAAGCTTTTAATTTGTAATTCATTTGTAAAAATGACTAAAAACATAATTACACTTTGACATTAAGGGGTATTGTGTGTAGGCCAGTTCAGGCTGTAACACAACAAAATGTAGAGAAAGTCAAGGGGTGTGAATACTTTCTGAAGGCACTGTATACATGTTTTATCTTTCTCCTTGTCGAATATAAAAGCTTTCTGTTTCCTGCTAATGGCTTAGAAGAGACAGGAGCCATTGCCTGTGTCCCAAATGGTACCCTATTCCCTATTCAGTGCAATCCTTTTGACTAGGGCCCATAGACATTGTTGAGGTGCACTTATAACACCAATTTCTGTCAGCTCCACGCTTGTGAGGGAACACTTGATAATGGTTATTAGTACAGGAGAAGTGCATCCTAACCTATGAGCCCATGTACTGCATGTAGCTACTGTATGAACCTACTGTATGTGTGGTATATGAGTCACATTTTGTGTTACATTAGCTTTGACCTAGATACAATCCAATAGTTACTTTATTTAAAACAAAATGTAAATTAATGTTTTACTGAAACACTTAGTACTAGCCTACCCATCAGAAACCATAGCAGTGGTCCATGTGTATGCCTAGGATTATTTCTACCTTTTTCTATTTTTGTTTGTTGTAATTACACATTTCATTGTGAATCAATTATCCACAATTATCCACATTAGAGCTCAGTTATTCACCCTGATAATTTTCTGCTATCGCGTCTGCTACTCAAATGAGTCAGAAAACACAGGTATATAACACAATCCGCCTAATTCAAAAAAACGGTTCTGCTGCGAGTGCTTCATCATTCAACTGAATTCCCCTCCTTTCGTGAAACTTTATAAGTCATGTAGTCATCTACTTTTATCCCCTGCTGTTACATTTTCAGGAGCGTAGGGGAGAAAAATAAGTGTGCTGTATAGAGATGGACGGCCAATGAACTGGAACTCTACTTTTCAGCACGTTAGTTAAATTTGATCCTGATAATATGCATCTGGGAGTCACTGACGGCAGACCTTGGGATCAGAAGCAGACAGCATTGTCCTCTCTGGTGGCATATGCGGCCGGTGACGTCAAGCCGCTTTGTGAGGCATCATAAAAAGGAGCTAAAAAGCATGGGATACGCTGCACTGTGCTTTTCTATGTCCACGTCACCTTCCCAGACAGTCCAGCATTTTCAGTGCACTGTCATCAACAGATTGGGATGACAACTCTATCTCTGTGCCAAAGGGCTCTTACTACTTCTGAGTTGCTGTTTTGAAGAGGGAGAAGGGCTGTGATGATGGTCTATCTGCAAAAAAAGTTTAACATACACCTGTATGCAGATGACACTGTTGTGTATGCTATTGCCCCCACAATTGACCAGGCTCTTTTGGAGCAATCTTTGCAGAAAGCCTTTGTTGAACTGAAATTGGTAGTTAATGCTGGTAAAGCCAAGTATATGTTATTTTCCAAAACACTTAAAAATGTATCTAATGATTTATGCACAATATGTACATTGAATGGTGCCCACATTGATTGTGCCCTCACTTAAAAATATCTGGGCATCTGAATTGACGAAAAGCTATCTTTAAAAAAAACATTGATGAGTTAGTTAAGAATTAACATGGGCTTCCTTTTGTAGCAGGGATCATCAACTAGATTCAGCCGCGGGCCAATTCTTTCTTGAGCGGATGGTTAGGGGGCCGGAACATAAATACAAATAATTTGTAGACCACAAATTGACCGCAAGAAGCACAAAACAGATATAATATTTGACTGAAACGTAATAATTTCAAACCTTCCTTACATTCTTAGGTACACCCATATAGTACTGGGTCGGACCCCCCTTTACCTCCAGAACAGCCTGAATTATTTGGGGAATGGAAACGTTGCTCATTTGGTATCAAAGGACCTAACGTGTGCCATGGACTCATGCTGCTTACGCCATATCCTAACTCTTCCATCAGCATGACTCTACAGGAACCGGGATTTGTCGGACCAGGCAATGTTTTTCCACTCAATTTCCAGTGTTGGTGATCGCGTGCCCACTTGAGCCGCTTCTTGTTGTCTACTGGAATAGCCTATCCGTGACAAGGAACGACGAGTTGTGCGTTCCGAGATGCCGTTATTTCCCTGTTTGTGGCCCGCCTGTTGGCTTGCATGATTCTTGCCATTCTCCTTTGACCTCTCATCAACGAGCTGTTTTCGCCCACAGGACTGCCGCTGACTGGATGTATTTTGTTTGTCGCAACATTCTCGGTAAAACCTAGACACTATCATGCGTGAAAAGCCCAGGAGGCCGGCCGTTTCTGTAACACTGGAACTGGCGCGCCTGGCACCGATGATCATACCACAATCAAAGTCACTTAGGTCACTAGTTTTGCCCATTCTAGCATTCAATGGAACAGTAACTGGATGCCTGTCTGCCTGCATTATATAGCAAACCACGGCCACGTGACTCACTGTCTGTAGGAGCGAACCATTTTTGTGAACGGGTTGGGGTACCTAATAAACTGTCCACTGATTGTATATCTCTCTATTACGCGTGGGAATACTTTGGAATAGCTTTTCCAAGTTAAAATCACTTGGAGATTATTTTTTTCAGAAAACTGGAGTGGGGGGACAAATAAAATCACCGGAGGGCCGCCAGTTGGGGAACTGTGCTTTATAGGAATAGGTCATGCCTTTCGTTAAATAGCAGAAAACAAATCATTCAGTCAACATTCATACCGGTTATAGATTATGGCGATATCGTATACAGTGCTGTGAAAAAGTATTTGCCCCCTTTCTAATTTTCTCTACTTTTGCATATTTGTGATACTGAATGTTATCAGATCTTCAACCAAAACCTAATATTAGATAAAGGGAACATAAGTGAACAAATAACACAACAATTACATATTTATTTCATTTATTTCATAAACAAAGTTATGCAACACCCAATTCCCCTGTGTGAAAAAGTAATTGCCCCCTTACACTCAATAACTGGTTGTGCCACCTTTAGCTGCAATGACTCCAACCAAATGCTTCCTGTAGTTGTTGATCAGTCTCTCACATTGCTGTGGAGGAATTTTGGCACACTCTTCCATGCAGAACTGCTTTAATTCAGTGACGTGTGGGTTTTCAAGCATGAACTGCTCGTTTCAAGTCCTGCCACAACATCTCAATTGGGATTAGGTCTGGACTTTGACTAGGCCATTCCAAAACTTCCAATTTGTTGCTTTTTAGCAATTTTCATGTAGACTTGATTGTGTGTTTTGGATCATTGTCTTGCTGCATGACCCAGCTGCGCTTCAGCTTCAGCTCACAGACGGATGGTCTGACATTCTCCTGTAGAATTCTCTGATACAGAGCAGAATTCATGGTTCCTTCTATTAAGGCAAGTCGTCCAGGTCCTGAGGCAGCAAAGCATCCCCAAACCATCACACCACCACCACCATGCTTGACCTTTGGTATGATGTTCTTACTGTGGAATGCAGAGTTTGGTTTTCGCCAGGCATTACTGGAACCATGTCGTCCAAAAAGTTATACTTTTGAATAATCTGTCCATAGAACGTTCTTCCAAGAGTCTTGATGATCATCCAGGTGCTTTTTGGCAAACTTGAGTCAACTTTTTGGACGAGATGGGTCCCATTATGCCTGGCGAAAACCAAACTCTGCATTCCACAGTAAGAACATCATGCCAAGGTCAAGCATGGTGGTGGTGGTGTGATGGTTTGGGGATGCTTTGCTGCCTCAGGACCTGGACGACTTGCCTTAATAGAAGGAACCATGAATTCTGCTCTGTATCAGAGAATTCTACAGGAGAATGTCAGACCATCCGTCTGTGAGCTGAAGCTGAAGCGCAGCTGGGTCATGCAGCAAGACAATGATCCAAAACACACAATCAAGTCTACATGAAAATTGCTAAAAAGCAACAAATTGGAAGTTTTGGAATGGCCTAGTCAAAGTCCAGACCTAATCCCAATTGAGATGTTGTGGCAGGACTTGAAACGAGCAGTTCATGCATGAAAACCCACACGTCACTGAATTAAAGCAGTTCTGCATGGAAGAGTGTGCCAAAATTCCTCCACAGCAATGTGAGAGACTGATCAACAACTACAGGAAGCATTTGGTTGGAGTCATTGCAGCTAAAGGTGGCACAACCAGTTATTGAGTGTAAGGGGGCAATTACTTTTTCACACAGGGGAATTGTGTGTTGCATAACTTTGTTTATGAAATAAATGAAATAAATATGTAATTGTTGTGTTATTTGTTCACTTACATTCCCTTTATCTAATATTAGGTTTTGGTTGAAGTTCTGATAACATTCAGTATCACAAATATGCAAAAGTAGAGAAAATTAGAAAGGGGGCAAATACTTTTTCACAGCACTGTATATGAATGCAGCTGCCACTATAGTGAAGCCATTGGACGCAGTTTATCGTAGCGCACTACGCTTTATAGCGGGTGATAGATTCAGTACACATCACTGCATTCTGTATCAGAAAGTAGGCTGGCCCTCTGAATTCTTGTAAATCGATGCATTGCACTCTTTTTGTTTATAAAGCCGTCTTGCACAACTTCTGCCGTACCTTACTTCATTGTTAACTTACAGACGTACGAGCTACCAGACCTGGTCTCAGGGATGACTAACTCTGGAGATCCCTTCAATCTCCACTGAGTTGGGTAAATCTGCTCAAATTTGATGATTTGTGCTTCTAGGGCAATTCTGATGGCTGATTGAGGACCTTTTTTCTGAAGAGTTTGTTTTCTATGATTGTGTTGTGTATCTCTGTTTCGCTTTTCGTAATGTATTGATACTGTATGTATATTTTTTGTAATTACAGGCTCATCTGTAAAATAGACCTTGGTCTCAGCATGACTCCCTGTCAAAATAAAGGTTAAATAAAAAATGTAATAAATAAAAGGTGAACAAGCTATTTGGATAATGAGAAAAGCCAGTCCTCTGGTTTTCCCCAAATGGAGACAGACCTGTCAAGGCTCCAGGATTAGCTCGAGATGGGTGGGGTTTTTATGTTGTATTTTGTGCCCTGAGGCCATCTGATGGACTTAAAGTTTTTTTCTAACCACCCATTGAAGAGAAGTCAAGTGTGGATTATTTTCGAGCCCTGGGAGGCTGTTAGTTGCAGCATGGTCATCAGCAAGTGGGATGGCATGTACATGTGTGTATGTTTTGGCTTAAGTGACTTATCTATCACACACACACACACAAGACGGACAGAAAGACAGACGCACAGACACACACACACATGTACATGCCATCCCACTTGCCTGTATTTCCATCTGTCATGACTCAAAATGCTTGGTGTGACAGTCAAATGGTCTCTTGTCGTTTGCAGGTGGAGTCTCCACTCACCATGGAGGCCATGTTAGGAGAGACGCCATTTTCCGTCACCGACGAGAAAGTCTCCATTTTGGAACTTCGTGTTCATGCCATCTCTGGACTTGCTCTGTCAATACAGCCCAGCCCTGGCAACAGTCACACTATGGTTGCCAAGGCAACTGGCCTGCAGACACTTACTGCACCAAAGCAGGTACTGTACTAATATACTAATATATAAGATGATACGTGTGGATGTCATTAAGTTTATGTGTGGGTGTCAGTAAGTATATGTTTATAAACATAAACAACCTGTCATCATATTGTTTGGTACTCAGGTGAGTATAGGTGAGTTTATATTCACCAAGGTACCTATTCAGCTTGACGTCATTTGATCGTGTTAATAAAACACCACAGCAACTGCATGACTCATAGAAACAAAAGCTCTTCTTAAATGTACAGACCCACTTTGTTTTGGCCTTCAAAGATACTCAATGACAAAAGACATTGTCAGCTCGAAATGATAAACATTGTCAAATTAGCTGCCTGAAATTACAGAAGGCCAGCGAACATAACACTGTACTGTAGCATCTTCTCTCTATAGATACAGTGGGGGAAAAAAGTATTTAGTCAGCCACCAATAGTACAAGTTCTCCCACTTAAAAAGATGAGAGAGGCCTGTAATTTTCATCATAGGTACATGTCAACTATGACAGACAAATTGAGAGAAAAAAATCCAGAAAATCACATTGTAGGATTTTTTATGAATTTATTTGCAAATTATGGTGGAAAATAAGTATTTGGTCACCTACAAACAAGCAAGATTTCTGGCTCTCACAGACCTGTAACTTCTTCTTTAAGAGGCTCCTCTGTCCTCCACTCATTACCTGTATTAATGGCACCTGTTTGAACTTGTTATCAGTATAAAAGACACCTGTCCACAACCTCAAACAGTCACATTCCAAACTCCACTATGGCCAAGACCAAAGAGCTGTCAAAGGACACCAGAAACACAATTGTAGACCTGCACCAGGCTGGGAAGACTGAATCTGCAATAGGTAAGCAGCTTGGTTTGAAGAAATCAACTGTGGGAGCAATTATTAGGAAATGGAAGACATACAAGACCACTGATAATCTCCCTCGATCGCAAGATCTCACCCCGTGGGGTCAAAATGATCACAAGAACGGTGAGCAAAAATCCCAGAACCACACGGGGGGACCTAGTGAATGACCTGCAGAGAGCTGGGACCAAAGTAACAAAGCCTACCATCAGTAACACACTACGCCGCCAGGGACTCAAATCCTGCAGTGCCAGATGTGTCCCCCTGCTTAAGCCAGTACATGTCCAGGCCCGTCTGAAGTTTGCTAGAGTGCATTTGGATGATCCAGAAGAGGATTGGGAGAATGTCATATGGTCAGATGAAACCAAAATATAACTTTTTGGTAAAAACTCAACTCGTCGTGTTTGGAGGACAAAGAATGCTGAGTTGCATCCAAAGAACACCATACCTACTGTGAAGCATGGGGGTGGAAACATCATGCTTTGGGGCTGTTTTTCTGCAAAGGGACCAGGACGACTGATCCGTGTAAAGGAAAGAATGAATGGGGCCATGTATCGTGAGATTTTGAGTGAAAACCTCCTTCCATCAGCAAGGGCATTGAAGATGAAACGTGGCTGGGTCTTTCAGCATGACAATGATCCCAAACACACCGCCCGGGCAACGAAGGAGTGGCTTCATAAGAAGCATTTCAAGGTCCTGGAGTGGCCTAGCCAGTCTCCAGATCTCAACCCCATAGAAAATCTTTGGAGGGAGTTGAAAGTCCGTGTTGCCCAGCGACAGCCCCAAAACATCACTGCTCTAGAGGAGATCTGTATGGAGGAATGGGCCAAAATACCAGCAACAGTGTGTGAAAACCTTGTGAAGACTTACGGAAAACATTTGACCTGTGTCATTGCCAACAAAGGGTATATAACAAAGTATTGAGAAACTTTTGTTATTGACCAAATACTTATTTTCCACCATCATTTGCAAATAAATTCATTACAAATCCTACAATGTGATTTTCAGGAAAAAATAATCTCATTTTGTCTGTCATAGTTGACGTGTACCTATGATGCAAATTACAGGCCTCTCTCATCTTTATAAGTGGGAGAACTTGCACAATTGGTGGCTGACTAAATACTTTTTTCCCCCACTGTACCTCTTTTCATTGAAAGCCATTTAAAACATGTTTTATCTAATTGGTGTGAAGAGGACATTCTATTCATTCATATTCTCAAGGCATTGCAGCTTGAGCACCACCATTATTTGAAGTGGGTTGTACAGCGTGTCTTCATGAATGTTCCTTAGTGAACGACTATCATACATATCATACATGCAAATCACACATCATACATTTATGTCGGTTGGTAAGTTTGTCAACTACAGTTCTAACCTTGACTTTCGCCTCATGCCATTTTACGTCCTGATGAAGTCCATTGTGTAGATAAGTTCCAGGAAAACAATGAAAGGATGTTCAGTTTATTAAACTAAACATATAGTATTGAGTACAGTACATAACGTCATTTGCCTATTTAAAGCGAAGGAAATGTATATGCAAGCCTTTACATACAGATCTCAAATGAAATGTTATTTGTCACATGCTTTGTAAACAACAGGTGAAGACTAACAGTGAAATGCTTACTTAAGGGCCCTTCCCAACAATGCAGAGAGAATTTAAAAAAATTAATAGCAAGATAATAACACGAGGAATAAATACACAATGAGTAATGATAACTTGGCCATATACACGGGTTACCAGTACCGAGTCGATGTGCAGGGGTACAAGGTAATTGAGGTAGTTACAGTTGAAGTCAGAAGTTTACATACACCTCAGCAAAATAAATGTTAACTCTGTTTTTCACAATTCCTGACATTTAATCCTAGTAAAAATTCCCTGTCTTAGGTCAGTTAGGATCACCACTTTATTTTAAGAATGTGAAATGTCAGAGTAATAGTAGAGAGAATGATTTATTTCAGCTTTTATTTCTTTAATCACATTCCAAATGGGTCAGAAGTTTACATACAATCAATTAGTAATTGGGAGCGTTGCCTTTAAATTGTTTAACTTGGGTCAAACGTTTCGGGAGCCTTCCACAAGCTTCCCACAATAAGTTGGGTGAATTTTAGCCCATTCCTCCTGACAGAGCTTGTGTAACTGAGTCAGGTTTGTAGGCCTCCTTGCTCGCACACGCTTTTTCAGTTCTGCCCACACATTTTCTATAGGATTGAGGTCAGGGCTTTGTGATGGCCACTCCAATACCTTGACTTTGTTGTCCTTAAGCCATTTTGCCACAACTGTGGAAGTATGCTTGGGGTCATTGTCCATTTGGAAGACCCATTTGCGACCAAGCTTTAACTTCCTGATGTCTTGAGATGTTGCTTCAATATATCCACATAATTTTCCTTCCTCATGATGCCATCTATTTTGTGAAGTGCACCAGTCCCTCCTGCAGCAAAGCACCCCCACAGCATGATGCTGCCACCCCGTGCTTCACGGTTGGGATGGTGTTCTTCGGCTTGCAAGTCACCCCCCTTTTTCCTCCAAACATAACGATGGTCATTATGGCCAAACAGTTATATTTCTGTTTCATCAGACCAGAGGACATTTCTCCAAAAAGTAAGATCTTTGTCCCCATGTGCAGTTGCAAACCTTAGTCTGGCTTTTTTATGAAGGTTTTGGAGCAGTGGCTTCTTCCTTGCTGAGTTGCCTTTCAGGTTATGTCGATATAGGACTTGTTTTACTGTGGATATAGATACTTTTGTACCTGTTCCTCCAGCATCTTCACCAGGTCCTTTGCTGTTGTTCTGGGATTGATTTGCACTTTTCGAACCAAAGTATGTTCATCTCTAGGAGACAGAACGTGTCTCCTTCCTGAGCGGTATGACGGCTGCGTGGTCCCATGGTGTTTATACTTGCGTACTATTGTTCGTACAGATGAACGTGGTACCTTCAGGCGTTTGGAAATTGCTCCCTAGGATGAACCAGATGCGTGGAGATCTACAATTGTTTTTCTGAGGTCTTGGCTGATTTCTTTTGATTTTCCCATGATGTCAAGGAAAGAGGCACTGAGTTTGAAGGTAGGCCTTGAAATACATCCACAGGTACACCTCCAATTGACTCAAATGGTGTTAATTAGCCTATCAGAAGCTTTTAAATCGATGAAATCATTTTCTGGAATTTTCCAAGCTGTTTAAAGGCACAGTCAACTTAGTGTATGTAAACTTCTGACCCACTGGAATTGTGATACAGTGAATTATAAGTCAAATAATCTGTCTGTAAACAATTGTTGGAAAAATTACTTGTGTCATGCACAAAGTAGATGTCCTGACCGACTTGCCAAAACTATAGTTTGTTAACAAGAAATTTGTGGAGTGGTTGAAAAACAAGTTTTAATGACTCCAACCTAAGTGTACATAAAGGTAGGGGTAAAGTGACTAGGCAACAGGATAGACAATAAGCAGTAGCAGCAGCGTATGTGATAGTTAGTGCAAAGGGGTGTCAGTGCAGAAAGTCCAGGTAGCTATTTGGTTAACTATTTAGCAGTATTATGGCTTTGTTGTAGAAGCTGTTCAGGGTCCTGTTGGTTCCAGACTCTCTGCTACCGCTTGCCGTGCGGTAGCAGAGAGAACAGTCTATGACTTGGGTGGCTGGAGTTTTTGACAGTTTTTAGAGCCTTCCTCTGACACCGCCTGGTATAGAGATCCTGGATGACAGGGAGCTCGGCCCCAGTGATGTACTGGGCCATACGCACTAACCTCTGTAGTGCCTTGCGGTCGAATGCCAAGCAGTTGCCATACCAAGCCGTGATGCAGCCAGTCAAGATGCTCTCAATGGTGCAGCTGTACAACTTTTTAGGATCTGAGGGCCCATGCCAAATATTTTCCTCCTGAGGGGGAAGAGGTGTTGCTGTGCCATCACAACTGTGTTGGTGTGTGTGGATCATGTTAATTCCTTAGTGATATGGACACCGAGGAACTTGAAGCTCTCAACCTGCTCCACTACAGCCCCATCAATGTGGATGGAGGCTTGCTCAGCCCTCCGTTTCCTGTAGTCCATGATCAGCTCCTTTGTCTTGCTGACGTTGAGGGAGAGGTTGTTGTCACTGACTTCATCCTTATAGGCTGTCTCATCATCATCGTAGTCAGCAAACTTAATGAGGGTGTTGGAGTCGTGCGCGGCCACGCAGTCGTGGGTGAACAGGGAGTACAGGAGGGTACAAAGCACAAACCCCTGAGGGGTCCCCGTGTTGAGGATCAGCGTGGCAGATGTGTTGTTCTCTACCCTTACCACCTGGGTACGGCCCGTCAGGAATTCCAGGATCCAGTTGCAGAGGGAGGTGTTTAAGGTACTTAGCTTAGTGATGAGCTTTGTGGGCACTATGGTGTTGAACGCTGAGCTGTAGTCAATTAACAGTATTCTCACATTGGTGTTCCTTTTGTCCAGGTGGGAAAGGGCAGTGTGGAGTGCAATAGAGATTGCGTCATCTGTGGATCTGTTGGGGCGGTATGCGAATTGGAGTGGGTCTAGGATTTCCGGGATGATGGTGTTGATGTGAGCCATGACCAGCCTTTCAAAGCATTTCTTGGCTACAGATGTGTGTGCAACGGGACGATAATCATTTAGACAGGTTAACTTGGCGTTCTTGGGCACAAGGGTTAATGATGGTCTGCTTGAAACATGTAGGTGTTACAGACAGGGTCAGGGAGATGTTGAAAATGTAAATGAAAACACTTTCCAGCTGGTCAGTGCATGCTCTGAGCATGCGTCCTGGTAATCCGTCTGGCCCTGCGGCCTTGTGAATGTTAACCTGTTTAAAGTTCTTACTCACATCAGCTACGGAGAGCGAGATCACACAGTCGTCCGGAACAGCTGGTGCTCTCATGCATGGTTCAGTGTTGCTTGCCTTGAAGTGAGTACAGAAGGAATTTAGCTCGTTCGCGACTGGGTTTCCCTTTGTAATCTATGATAGCTTGCAAGTTCTGCCACATTTGACGAGCATCAGAGCCGGCGTAGTAGGATTAGATCTTAGTCCTGTGTTGATGCTTTGCCTGTTTGATGTTCCTCGGAGGTCGTAGCGCGATTTCTTATAAGTGTCCGGATTAGTGTCCCGGTCCTTGAAAGAGTCAAAGCGTAAGACAAAAACAGTTGCTTACAGAGACAGTTTTCTTAACTGACACTTAATTCAATCTAAGTTGTTTTGATACCTTGATTTAACGCATGGATGTCATCTCTTAATAGACTCTATAGTTGGCAAATCAATTACTGTTGAAGTGTCTTTCTTACCTGCATAACATGTTGATTTCCATAGGGAAACTTTCTCTCTAATTGGTCTTACTGTCTGTAACACTGTATCCAGTCCGCTAATATGATCCTGGAATTGATCTTGAAAAAGTTACAAGGAACATCTATGGGAAGCAGCTCATGAATTTTCATGACATCACACACATACACAAGACGGACTGTTGACGCTCGCAGTGCTCATTAGCGTATTTGCCTTAACGCTGTGCTGCGCCCAAACAGCCCTCCAAGACACGGGCGGGAAAAAAATCTGATTTATTCTGAAAAACTCCCAGGGAACGTCACGTCACACCAGCAAAAATACATTTTGTTTAATAAGAGGTAGAGGAATGCGGTCTTATTTCCGGCATGTTTGAGCCTGGCAACGATGCGAACTGGGGACTTTGGTTTCTCTAATCCTCCCAAATAAATAATTGGCCACATTCCACCTTTTCCTGAGAAGCTGGATCACACTGTGTTTTCCGCACTTGGGCCATGTTCGTTCATATTCCCCATGACAAGAGAAGACAGACAGGTTTCAATGGCTAGGCAATTGGGGACAGAGGCTATTGTTTCTCTACCAACTTTATCTTTGCTATGGACAAAAAAACTCTAACATCAGGCCCTGGCATTAAATTACAATTTATCTCGCCTTCCGCTGCTTGGCAACCTTAGAAATTTAATTAGAGTAATGTATTGTCCTGAAGTGCTATCTGGGGCTGGGCCATAAAAGGCTGCCAATCCCTCTGCCAGTGGAACTCTCCGAGGAGTGCTCAGGCTATTTCACACCATTTGATTCTGCTTCACAAGAAAAACCTCCACCACTGCGTCTGCTAAAAGTCCCCTTTTTTACTCTATAAATGAATGAGCCATAAGCTACAACTGATGGAAGTGGACAAGGTCTCTTTCTATTAGCCCGGAATCCACCCCCTTTTTGTTAGGCTACATCTGCATTTGATTAACCTCTATGGGATCGGTGTCCTGTATAAGGGATGGTTGAGCTAACGTGCGCTAATGTGATTAGCATGACTGTTGTAAGCAGTGGCGGCTCCTGAAAAAATTCTCAGGGGGGGCAATTTTTCTGATGATTTAGGTGACCTACACACATTTTAAAAAAGATATGTCCAGCAACAACATGAAGACAGGGGCAGCATATAAGTCAATACCAGAAGCATTTATTGACTGATCTCAAAAGTGTTGGCTTACCAGGGTTGGTGGAGCCCTCAGTTTCATCTTTGCCTCGAAAGCTAACTCAAACACTCCGCAAAACTTCACACACTGGATTAGCCGGCTGAGGATGTGGCGGTTCTTGCTAATGTCGTAGTAAATATATTTGTTATAGTGAATATGGAATATGATATGTTGAGTAAAATGTTGTGCTATGATCTATTTAGGTCAGGAGCTGGTTATAAGTTCTGTTCCTATCCAATAACAATGGACAAAAGTGTCCTATCTTGTCAGCCAAGGACAACACCCACGCCATAGGCCTCTCAGTTCTTCCAACTCACGAGTTCTTGCTCTGAGGACACACACACACACACAAACACACACACACACACATCATCACTGTTAAACACACACACACACACACACACACACACACACACACACACACACACACACATCATCACTGTTAAACACACACACACACACACACACAAAAATCCCCTCTCTTAGGCTGAACATTTGAAGACAGAGAACCCGACTCAGAGCCAATGCAACAGTGACAGTAGCCTGGAGGGGACCTCGCCCAACTCATCAGGACCAATCAGAAGATCAGAACTACTAGATTCAACCTACTTCATTTATTGCGTAAAATGTCTGCACACAATGTTTCGGGGCTCTCTTCAGATAATAATAATAATAATAATAATAATAATAATAATATGCCATTTAGCAGACGCTTTTATCCAAAGCGACTTACAGTCATGCGTGCATACATTTTTGTGTATGGGTGGTCCCGGGGATCGAACCCACTACCTTGGCGTTACAAGCGCCGTGCTCTACCAGCTGAGCTACAGAAAGTGGATACTCATGGATGCGCATCGCAATTGTCAAATGTCAACACAATTGGAGACACCACGTCATTTTTGGAGACATGTTATTGACAGTAAACTATTGTAGATGCGACTGCTAACTAAATAAAACATTTTAGCTGGCTAGCTAATCATCTTAGCTAAATGTGGGGCAAACAATTCAGTTATTTACCGTTAATTTGAGGGATTGGGGTGAAAGAAATCGAGTTACATAGTGATACTTTACGATATACTGTATTGACAATATCGCAATATTTTAGCGCTAGTTGGCTGTACCTGCACCAAAACACCATTATTGTTCCTTCATAGCTTGTTCTCAATCTTTTCACATTGGGAGCCAATTTGTTTTCAGCACTTTTATTTCCATGACTGATCAAAACTCGTTCTCATGGCTTTCTGATCCCTCTGCAACAGACATATGGTGCGCAATAAAATCACAGTATCGAATCGCAATACGTATAGAATCATGAGACTCACAATGCATATATCTTATCGTGAGGTTCCTGGCAATTCCCAGCCCAAGTTCATTTGCCACAACAAATCTCTTCGCTAGCAAACGCGATGTCTTCTCCAAAACGGCAATGTGTCTCCAGCAATGTTTACTTTTTTGACGTTCTATGGCATCTCCACTTTCCAAGCATATATGACCACATGTAATATTTTGGTAAGTGATGCAAATAGTGAACTATGTAGGGCCAGGATGTAAAATATATGTAGCTGCAGCAATTTCTCTTATCTGATATGGTAAGTAATGGGGCTTAATGTATAGCTCCCTAAGAGTTTGACGAACGGGTCCGTGCACGCGATTCCAGATATCTTTACCTCTGAATAAACTGCCTTTATTATACCATATCCACCCTGTCCAAAGTCTCTACTTGGTCTCAGTTCTCCAGTAAACTTGTGATTATCAACACTAACCTCATCGTTGTGGCGGCGGACAGCTAGCCTGTATCCCTCATCCAGTTGAGTGGCAATGTTCTTTTTCGTTAGTACCAATTTTTGGAAAATCCTCGGGTGTAGGACTTTCCGCCTTTAGTAGAAACCTGTTGAATTATTAAATTTGGTCTGGGAGGTCCTAATTCTTTCGTTGCCAATTTATCTTGATTTGTTCGCCGACAAAAAGGAACTTCTTTCAAAGACACAATCGAGTTGCACTGAAGGCTAGCCATTTTTACAGTAGTAGTGAATTGATTGAGGCTGCTACCCGGTCTTTTCTTAGTTACGTTCATGGTTACGTTACGTATGACGAAACGCGTAAGTGCAAGCCCTCAGACACCCATAGAGATTGTATTGAAAGCTCTGAAATTTGAAAAAAATAGATTTTACATGGGAGTCTATGACAGACTTCTGGGCGATTTTCAACCTGACTGAAATCGCCCAAAAAGGGGGGGTGGCCATTTGAAGCACGACTTTAGCCTGATTGGACATTTAGTGGCAGATCAGACCAGACACGTCTAGATTACAACACTGATAACTACTGTTGCCGTGATATAATTGATTAGAAAAAAAATCCCTTCCTTTTCCCGTTTGGCAGTGCGTCGCCCATATCGCCCTATTGAACACACCGCCCCTGGTTGTAAGTAACAGGAAACTTTCCAGGACATAGACATGTCTTATATGGGCAGAAAGCTTAAATTCTTGTTAATCTAACTGCACTGTCCAATTTACAGTAGATATTAAAGTGAAAAAATACCATGCTATTGTTTGAGGTGAGTTCACAACAACAAAAAACTTATCTCAGCAAATGGTTTGATACATTCACCTCTGAAGGTAAATATTACATTCAGTAATCTGGCTCTGATTTGTCATCCTAAGGTTCCCAGAGATAAAATGTAACATAGTTTTGTTTGATCAAATCAATTTTTATATTCAAATGTTCTACAGTTTGAACCCCTGCTGTCTCTGGCTCCACACCCACACCGCCCGGCCATCTAAACTCAGCAAAAAAAGAAACGTCCCTTTTTCAAAGGTAATTTGTCTTTCAAAGATAATTTGTAAAAATCCAAATAACTTCACAGATCTTCATTGTAAAGGGTTTAAACAGTTTCCCATGCTTGTTCAATGAACCATAAACAATTAATGAACATGCACCTGTGGAACGGTCGTTAAGACACTAACAGCTTACAGACGGTAGGCAATTAAAGTCACAGTTATGAAAACTTAGGACACTAAAGAGGCCTTTCTACTGACTCTGAAAAACACCAACAGAAAGATGCCCAGGGTCCCTGCTCATCTGCGTGAACGTGCCTTAGGCATGCTGCAAGGAGACATGAGGACTGCAGATGTGGCCAGGGCAATAAATTGCAATGTCCGTACTGTGAGACGCCTAAGACAGTGCTACAGGGAGACAGGACGGACAGCTGATCGTCCTTGCAGTGGCAGACCACGTGTAACAACACCTGCACAGGATCAGTACATCCGAACATCACACCTGCGGGACAGGTACAGGATGGCAACAACTGCCTGAGTTACACCAGGAACGCACAATCCCTCCATCAGAGCTCAGACTGTCCGCAATAGGCTGAGAGAGGCTGGACTGAGGGCATGTAGGCCTGTTGTAAGTCAGGTCCTCACCAGACATCACCGGCAACAACGTCGCCTATGGGCACAAATTCACTGTCGCTGGACGTGACAGGACTGGCAAAAAGTGCTCTTTACTGACGAGTCGCGGTTTTGTCTCACCAGGGGTGATGGTCGGATTCGCGTTTATCGTCGAAGGAATGAGCGTTACATAGAGGCCTGTACTCTGGAACGGGATCGATTTGGAGGTGGAGGGTCCGTCATGGTCTGGGGCGGTATGTCACAGCATCATCGGACTGAGCTTGTTGTCATTGCAGGCAATCTCAATGCTGTGCGTTACAGGGAAGACATCCTCCTCCCTCATGTGGTACCCTTCCTGCAGGCTCATCCTGACATGACCCTCCAGCATGACAATGCCACCAGCCATACTGCTCGTTCTGTGCGTGATTTCCTGCAAGACAGGAATGTCAGTGTTCTGCCATGGCCAGCAAAGAGCCCGGATCTCAATCCCATTGAGCATGTATGGGACCTGTTGGATCGGAGGGTGCGGGCTAGGGCTATTCCCCCCAGTAATGTCTGGGAACTTGCAGGTGCCTTGGTGGAAGAGTGGGGTAACATCTCACAGCAAGAACTGGCAAATCTGGTGCAGTCTATGAGGATGAGATGCACTGCAGTATTTAATGTAGCTGGTGGCCACACCAGATACTGACTGTTACTTTTGATTTTGACCCTCCCCCCACTGTGTTCAGGGACACATTATTCCATTTCGGTTAGTCACATGTCTGTGGAACTTGTTCAGTTTATGTCTCAGTTGTTGAATCTTGTATTGTTCATACAAATATTTACACATTAAGTTTGCTTAAAATAAACGCAGTTGACAGTGAAAGGACATTTATTTTTTTGCTGAGTTTAGATGTGTGAAGGTTACTGTATACGCTAATGATCCATCATGTATGACATTCCTGGGAGTGTGGAAACTTACATTTTGTATTACCATATCATTTATGTATGTTCTCTATAGGTATGTACTTGAAAATGTATCAATTGACCAATTCGGCACATTTGGGCGGACCTGATACAATGCTTCACTGGATCAATCTGAAACTTTGCACACACACCAAAATCTAAATTGCACCTAAACTGCAGTATTATATATTGGCCTTTCTCTTTGTCACGTTCGTCTAAGGAGGGAGAGGACCAAGGCGCAGCGTTGAAGGCAAACATATTCTTTATTTAGCGATAGTGAATACTAACAAAACAATAAACGATAACGTGATGTCCACGGTCTAGCACAAAACCACACTGGAACAAAAACCCACAAACACAACGGGAAAGACACAGTTTAAATATGGCTCCCAATCAGAGACAACCAGCCCCAGCTGACACTCGTTGCCTCTGATTGGGAGTCACTCAGGCCAACATAGAAATACAAACATAGAACTACACACCCTGGCTCAACATAACAGTGTCCCCAGAGCCAGGGCGTGACACTCTTGCATTTCAAAGATGATGTTTTTTTGTTTGTATTATCTTTTACCAGGTCTAATGTGTTATATTCTCCTACATTAATTTAACATTTCCACAAACTTCAAGGTGTTTCCTTTCAAATGGTATGAAGAATATACATATCCTTGCTTCAGGTCCTGAGCTACATGCAGTTAGGTTTGGATATGTCATTTTAGGCGAAAATTGAAAAAAAATTGTCCGATCCTTAAGAGGTTAATATTTGTTAAGTTCAACAATCCTTAGCATGTACTGTGATCTTGTTTGCCAGGGCAGCTATGGTCTTTGAGCATATGAGACACTTTAGCTGTAAGGACAGAGTCGATGCACAAATCCTCTCCTATGAGTCAGCAATGCTTTTGGCTGTCTAAGTCACATAGATCCTATTAAATACTAATATTTACAGTGCATTCGGAAAGTATTTTGACCCCTTGACTTTTTCCACATTTTGTTAAGTTACAGCCTTATTCTAAAATGGATGAAACAGTTTTTCCCCCTCATCAATCTACACACAATACCCCATAATGACGAAGCAAAAACAGGTTTTTAGAAATTTTTGCAAATGTATTAAAAATAAAAAACGGAAATATCACATTAACATAAGTATTCAGACCCTTTACTCAGTACTTTGTTGAAGCAACTTTGGCAGCGATTACATCCTCGAGTCTTCTTTGGTATGGCGCTACAAGCTTGGCAGACCTATATTTGGGATGTTTCTCCCATTCTTCTCTGCAGATCCTCACAAGCTTTGTCAGGTTGGATGGGGAGCGTCGCCACACAGCTATTTGCAGGTCTCTCCAGAGATGTTAGATCGGGTTGAAGTCCGGCCTCTGGCTGGGTCACTCAAGGACATTCAGAGACGTGTCCCGAAGCCACTCCTGCGTTGTCGTGGCTGTGTGCTTAGGGTCATTGTCCTGTTGGAAGGTGAACCTTGCCCCAGACTGAGGTCCTGAGCATTCTGGAGCAGGTTTTCATCAAGGATCTCTCTGTACTTTGCTCTGTTCATCTTTCCCTCGATCCTGACTAGTCTCCCAGTCCCTGCTGCTGAAAAACATCCCCACAGCATGATGCTGCCACCACCTTACTTCACCGTAGGGATGGTGCCAGGTTTCCTCCAGACGAAAAGCTTGGCATTCAGGCCAAAGAGTTCAATCTTGGTTTCATCAGACCAGATAATATTTTTTCTCATGGTCTGAGAGTCCTTTAGATGCCTTTTGGCAAACTCGAAGCGGGCTGTCATGAGCCTTTCACTGAGGAGTTGCTGCAGTCTGGCCACTCTTTTTTATTTTTTTTATTTTACTTTTTTTGTGATATCCAATTTGTGGTTACAGTCTTGTCCCTTCACTGCAACTCCCATACGGACTCGGGAGAGGCGAAGGTTGAGAGCCATGCGACCTCAGAAAACACGACCCTGCACTGCTTCTTTACACACTGCTCGCTTAACCCGGAAGCCAGCCGCACCAATGTGTCGGAGGAAACACCGTACAACTGGCGACCGAAGTCAGCGTGCATGCGCCTGGCCCACCACAAGGAGTAGCTAGAGCACGATGGGACAAGGACATCCCGGACGATGCTGGGGGTCTCCCGGTCGTGGCCGGCTGCGACACAGCCTGGGATCAAACCCGGGTCTGTAGTGACGCCACTCTGGAGGCCCCCGTCTGGCCACTCTACCATATATGCCTGATTGCTGGAGTGCTGCAGAGATGGTTGTCCTTCTGGAAGGTTCTTCCATCTCCACAGAGGATCTCTGGAGCTCTGTCAGAGTGACCATCGGGTTCTTGGTCACCTCCCTGACCAATGTCTTTCCCCCTCGATGGCTCAGTTTGGCCGGGCGGCCAGCTCTAGGAAGAGTCTTGGTGGTTACAAACTTCTTCCATTTAAGAATGTTGGAGGCCACTGTGTTCTTGGGGACCTTCAATGCTGCACACATTTTTTGGTACCGTTCCCAAGATCTGTGCCATGACATAATCCTGTCTCGGAGCTCTACGGACAACTCCTTCGACCTCATGGCTTGGTTTTTGCTCTGACGTGCACTGTCAACTGTGGGACCTTATATAGACAGGTGTGTGCCTTTCCAAATCATGTCCAATCAATAGAATTTACCACAGGTGGACTCCAATCAAGTTGTAGAAACATCTCAAGGATGATCAATGAAAACAGGATGCACCTGCGCTCAATTTCGAATCTCATCGTAAAGGCTCTGCATACTTATGTAAATAAGGTATTTTAGTTTTTTTATACATTTGCAAAACAATAATGAAACCTATTTTTGCTTTGTCATTATGGGGTATTGTGTCTAGATTGATGAGGAAAAAATTGAATTTAATCCATTTTAGAATAAGGCTGTAACGTAACAAAATGTGGAAAAAGTAAAGTGGTCTGAATACTTGCCGAATGCACTGTAATTCTGTGGTCTAAAGGAATACTGTTGATCTGTTAACCACAGTTAATCCTGAGCTCTCCAAAGAAGACTTAACAAATGGGAAACAATGCATCCTTATGATGGATTCATTTTTCTATTGATGAAATATAATTAGAACATTACAGTCACCTGCTAGGACAGTCTCCTCAAGTCTACTGAGTGCTTTCCCACTGGGCACACTACGTAATTTCAACGTGGATAATTGGGTAATATTTGGTTGAGATGTTGATCAATGAGTTTACAATCTATATTCACCCTTTCAAAAAGACAGCCAAAAATGTGTTTCCAATGTGTTATCACTATGCTTTCTAAAAGCACAACCAAATTCCAATGGAAAAACTATGTCTGATTTTTGGTTTATTTGTACGGAGCGATTTCAGTGCTAACAGAGATTGTATTTGAATTCCATAATTTTTTATTTGTATTAGGATATTTAATTTTAATTGAAAAATAAAGAATTTGTAATTCACACATTGAATTATTGAATTCATCAATTGAACTGGTATTTCATGATTTGAAACTGAATTGATTGGATATTGCGTTCAGTTTTTACATTTCAATTTAATTGAATATTCAAATACAATATTTACATATTACATTTCAATATGGTAGATATTGCATTCATTGTCTGTGTATCAAGTTTACAAACTATAATTTCAATTTGATCAAAGTTTCATATATTCAACTTCTCAGATGCATTCAGATTCAGTTTTCAAATTCAGTTATCTAAATTCAGATTCAAAACCAGAGATAACATACTGGTACTTTGCCAGCCAGGAAAAGTAGAGGAGAACATATATAATTAAACGCTCACTGTGGTTAACAGAAGCTTCTGGCGGTTTCTGAAGCCAATGTGGCATGTTTAATTTATTTTCTTCATATCAATTTGGCTCAAACTGTTTTTGCTATAAACTATTATGACCCAATTTCTGAAAGCTAAGACTCTGGAATATGGATGTGCCTTCTGTTCCCCTCTATGATGATCACAGGCCGCGTTAGAAGGGAGTGTCACAAAAACAATTTGGCCCCCATAAGAATACAGTTGAATAGCCCTGTCATAGCCCACTAAGGATATAGTTTCCACCTTTTTCCTATTTAATATTGCTCTTGTGACTGACTGGGTTCGAACCAGGTCTCCTGCATGTCACAATACTTTTAGCCCACTTAGCTAAAGCCCATAGGGATGAGTTCAGGAAGCTAACAAAGTCTTCAAGTCTCCAGCAAGGTTACTCATCGAACCAGCTCAGTTACATTTCACCCCCACTGACCTCATACTCAGATCACGGCATCAATATATCTGACTGGGTTCGGAATCAGGCCTACTGCACAACAACACTTTCTGTGGAGAACAGAAGCAGAAGGATCTGTGCACCTCATTGAATGAGTGCAACAGAGGTGGTTTGGTGATCCATGCATGTAATGAGCAACCTTGCCTGAGAAGACGTGTTAGTTTGACTGATTGGTTCTAAACCAGGTCTCCTGTGTGCTAGACAATGCACCTTTTCAGGTCTCAAAACAAGTTACTCATCACACGAGCGTGGTCATCACCTGTGCTATACTTCACCCCCCTTTGGCCTCCTCCTTGAAGAGACCCATCCAAGTCACAGGACCAATGCTTTAGCTCAACAGGCTAACACAGTCACATGTTAACCTTATAATAACAACCTGGTGCCGACGAAGATGGGGCCTCGCGACTAGCTCTTAGGAAACTGCAGTATTTAGTTTTTTTATGTATTATATTTTACATTATTAGCTCTGAAAGTGTTTTGTATCATTACATACAGCCGGGGAAAACTATTGGATATCAGAGCGGCGGTAACTCACCAGCATTATGACCAGGAATACGACTTTCCCGAAGCAGATACTTTGTTTGCTCTCCCCAGGGCAACTGAACTGATTCCAGCAGCTGACCCAAAACATCACCGGCGGAGGAGAGGCACTCGGAGCGGCCTGCTGGTTCAACTGAGGAGGCGCGCACACCACCCACCGCTTCCAAGTATACTACTCGCTAATGTTCAGTCTTTGGTTAACAAGATCGACGAACTCCGGGCAAGGATTTCTTTCCAGAGAGACATCAAGGCCTGTAACATGCTTTGTTTCACGGAAACATGGCTCTCTCGGGATATTCTGTCGAAATCGGTCCAGCCAGAGGGGTTCTCAGTTCATCGCGCAGACAGGAATAAATATCTCTCCGGCAAGCAGAAGGGCGGAGGTGTGTGTTTCATGATTAACGACTCATGGTGTAATTGAAGTAACATACAGGGATTCGAGTCCTTTTGTTCACCCGAGCTAGAATATCTCACAATCAAATGCAGACCATATTATCTCCCGAGATAATTTTCTTAGGTTTTAGTCACGGCCGTGTATATCCCCCCTCAAGCCAATACCACGACGGCCCTCAAATAACTTCACTGGACTTTATGCAAACTGGAAACCACATATCCTGAGGCTACATTTATTATAGCCGGGGATTTTAACAAAGCACATTTGAGGACTAGGCTGCCGAAGTTCTATCAACATATCGACTGTTGTACTCGTGCTGCCAAAACAAAATCCTCAGCCATTGCTATTCGAACTTCCAGGGATGGTTATAAGGCCCTCCCCCGCCCTCCTTTCGGCAAATCTGACCACGACTCCATTTTGCTCCTCCCTTCCTATAGGCAGAAACTCAAACAGGAAATACCCGTGCTAAGGACTATTCAACGCTGGTCTGACCAATCGGAATCCATGCTTCAAGATTGTTTTGATCACGCGGACTGGGATATGTTCCGGGTAGCTTCCGAAAATAATTTAGACGAATACACTGAAACGGTGACTGAGTTTATCAGGAAGTGTATAGGTGATGTTGTGCCCACTGTGACTATTAAAACCTACCCTAACCAGAAACCGTGGAAAGATGGCAGCATTCGCGCCAATCTGAAAGCGCAAACCACCGCATTCAACCATGGGTAGGTGACTGGGAATATGGCAGAACACAAACAGTGTAGCTACTCACTCCACAAGGCAATTAAACTGGCAAAACATCAGTATAGCAACAAAGTGGAGTCACAATTCAACGGCTCAGACACGAGACGTATGTGGCAGGGTCTACAGACAATCACAGACTACAAAAGGAAAACCAGCCACATCGCAGACACAGACGTCTCGCTTCCAGACAAGCTAAACACCTTCTTTGCCCGCTTTGAGGATAACACAGTCACTGACGAGGCCCACTACCAAGGACTGTGGCCTCTCCTTCTCTGTGGCCGACGTGATTAAGACATTTAAGCATGTTAACCCCCGCAAGGCTGCTGGCCCAGACGCCATCCCTAGCCGCGTTCTCAGAGCATGCGCAGACCAGCTGGCTGGTGTGTTTATGGACATTCAATCACTCTCTTTCCCAGTCTGCTGTTCCCACATGCTTCAAGATGGCCACCATTGTTCCTGTACCCAAGAAAGCAAAGGTAACTGAACTAAATGACTATCGCCCTGTAGCATTCACCTCTGTCATGATCAATCAATCAATCAATTTTATTTTATATAGCCCTTCTTACATCAGCTAATATCTCGAAGTGCTGTACAGAAACCCAGCCTAAAACCCCAAACAGCTAGTAATGCAGGTGTAGAAGCACGGTGGCTAGGAAAAACTCCCTAGAAAGGCGAAAACCTAGGAAGAAACCTAGAGAGGAACCAGGCTATGAGGGGTGGCCAGTCCTCTTCTGGCTGTGCCGGGTGAAGATTATAACAGAACCATGCCAAGATGTTCAAAAATGTTCATAAGTGACAAGCATGGTCAAATAATAATCAGGAATAAATCTCAGTTGGCTTTTCATAGCCGATCATTAAGAGTTGAAAACAGCAGGTCTGGGACAGGTAGGGGTTCCATAACCGCAGGCAGAACAGTTGAAACTGGAATAGCAGCAAGGCCAGGCGGACTGGGGACAGCAAGGTGTCATCATGCCCGGTAGTCCTGACGTATGGTCCTAGGGCTCAGGTTCTCAGAGAGAAAGAGAGAACGAGAGAATTAGAGAGAGCATACTTAAATTCACACAGGACACTGGATAAGACAGGAGAAGTACTCCAGGTATAACCAACTAACCCCAGCCCCCGACACATAAACTACTGCAGCATAAATACTGGAGGCTGAGACAGGAGCGGTCCGGGAGACACTGTGGCCCCATCCGAAGAAACCCCGGACAGGGCCAAACAGGAAGGATATAACCCCACCCACTCTGCCAAAGCACAGCCCCCGCACCACTAGAGGGATATCCTCAACCACCAACTTACAATCCTGAGACAAGGCCGAGTATAGCCCACAGAGGTCTCCACCACAGCACAAACCAAGGGGGGCGCCAACCCAGACAGGAAGATCACGTCAGTAACTCAACCCACTCAAGTGACGCACCCCTCCCAGGGACGGCATGAAAGAGCACCAGCAAGCCAGTGACTCAGCCCCTGCAACAGGGTTAGAGGCAGATAACCCCAGTGGAGAGGGGAACCGGCCTGGCAGAGACAGCAAGGGCTGTTCGTTGCTCCAGAGCCTTTCCGTTCACCTTCACACTCCTGGGCCAGACTACACTCAATCATATGACCCACTGAAGAGATAAGTCTTCAGTAAAGACATAAAGGTTGAGACCGAGTCTGCGTCTCTCACATGGGTAGGCAGACTGTTCCATAAAAATGGAGATCTATAGGAGAAAGCCCTGCCTCCCGCTGTTTGCTTAGAAATTCTAGGGACAATTAGGAGGCCTGCGTCTTGTGACCGTAGCGTACGTATTGGTGTGTGCGGCAGGACCAACTCGGAAAGATAGGTAGGAGCAAGCCCATGTAACGCTTTATAGGTTAACAGTAAAACCTTGAAATCAGCCCTTGCCTTAACAGGAAGCCAGTGTAGGGAAGCTAGCACTGGAGTAATATGATCAAATTTCTTGGTTCTAGTCAGGATTCTAGCAGCCGTATTTAGCACTAACTGAAGTTTATTTAGTGCTTTATCCGGGTAGCCGGAAAATAGAGCATTGCAGTAGTCTAACCTAGAAGTAACAAATGCATGGATTAATTTTTCTGCATCATTTTTGGACAGAAAATTTCTGATTTTTGCAATGTTACGTAGATGGAAAAAAGCTGTCCTTGAAACAGTCTTGATATGTTCGTCAAAAGAGAGATCAGGGTCAAGAGTAACGCCGAGGTCCTTCACAGTTTTATTTGAGACGACTTTACAACCATCAAGATGAATTATCAGATTTAACAGAAGATCTCTTTGTTTCTTGGGACCTAGAACAAGCATCTCTGTTTTGTCCGAGTTTAAAAGTAAAAAGTTTTCAGCCATCCACTTCCTTATGTCTGAAACACAGGCTTCTAGCGAGGGCAATTTTGGGGCTTCACCATGTTTCATTGAAATGTACAGCTGTGTGTCATCCGCATAGCAGTGAAAGTTAACATTATGTTTTCGAATAACATCCCCAAGAGGTAAAATATATAGTGAAAACAATAGTGGTCCTAAAACGGAACCTTGAGGAACACCCGAAATGTACAGTTGATTTGTCGGAGGACAGACCATTCACAGAGACAAACTGATATCTTTCCGACAGGTAAGATCTAAACCAGGCCAGAACTTGTCCGTGTAGACCAATTTGGGTTTCCAGTCTCTCCAAAAGAATGTGGTGATCGATGGTGTCAAAGGCAGCACTAAGGTCTAGTAGCACGAGGACAGATGCAGAGCCTCGGTCTGACGCCATTAAAAGGTCATTTACCACCTTCACAAGTGCAGTCTCAGTGCTATGATGGGGTCTAAAACCAGACTGAAGCATTTCGTATACATTGTTTGTCTTCAGAAAGGCAGTGAGTTGCTGCGCAACAGCTTTTTCTAAAATTTTTGAGAGGAATGGAAGATTCGATATAGGCCGATAGTTTTTATATTTTCCGGGTCAAGGTTTGGCTTTTTCAAGAGAGGCTTTATCACTGCCACTTTTAGTGAGTTTGGTACACATCCGGTGGATAGAGAGCTGTTTATTATGTTCAACATAGGAGGGCCAAGCACAGGAAGCAGCTCCTTCAGCAGTTTAGTAGGAATAGGATCCAGTATGCAGCTTGAAGGTTTAGAGGCCATGATTATTTTCATCATTGTGTCAAGAGATATAGTACTAAAACACTTAAGTGTCTCTCCCGATCCCAGGCCCTCGCAGAGCTGTGCAGATCCAGGACAGCTAAGCCCTGGAGGAATATGCAGATTCAAAGAGGAGTCCGTAATTGAATCTGATGAAGTGCTTTGAGAGACTAGTCAAGGATCATATCACCTCTACCTTACAGTGGGGAAAAAAAGTATTTAGTCAGCCACCAATTGTGCAAGTTCTCCCACTTAAAAAGATGAGAGAGGCCTGTAATTTTCATCATAGGTACACGTCAACTATGACAGACAAAATGAGAAAAAAAAATCCTGAAAATCACATTGTAGGATTTTTTATGAATTGATTTGCAAATTATGGTGGAAAATAAGTATTTGGTCAATAACAAAAGTTTCTCAATACTTTGTTATATACCCTTTGTTGGCAATGACACAGGTCAAATGTTTTCTGTAAGTCTTCACAAGGTTTTCACACACTGTTGCTAGTATTTTGGCCCATTCCTCCCTGCAGATCTCCTCTAGAGCAGTGATGTTTTGGGGCTGTCGCTGGGCAACACGGACTTTCAACTCCCTCCAAAGATTTTCTATGGGGTTGAGATCTGGAGACTGGCTAGGCCACTCCAGGACCTTGAAATGCTTCTTACGAAGCCACTCCTTCGTTGCCCGGGCGGTGTGTTTGGGATCATTGTCATGCTGAAAGACCCAGCCACGTTTCATCTTCAATGCCCTTGCTGATGGTTTTCACTCAAAATCTCATGATACATGGCCCCATTCATTCTTTCCTTTACACGGATCAGTCGTCCTGGTCCCTTTGCAGAAAAACAGCCCCAAAGCATGATGTTTCCACCCCCATGCTTCACAGTAGGTATGATGTTCTTTGGATGCAACTCAGCATTCTTTGTCCTCCAAACACGACGAGTTGAGTTTTTACCAAAGAATTTCTATTTTGGTTTCATCTGACCATATGACATTCTCCCAATCCTCTTCTGGATCATCTAAATGCACTCTAGCAAACTTCAGACGGGCCTGGACATGTACTGGCTTAAGCAGGGGGACACGTCTGGCACTGCAGGATTTGAGTCCCTGGCGGCGTAGTGTGTTACTGATGGTAGGCTTTGTTACTTTGGTCCCAGCTCTCTGCAGGTCATTCACTAGGTCCCCCGTGTGGTTCTGGGATTTTTGCTCACCGTTCTTGTGATCATTTTGACCCCACGGGGTGAGATCTTGCGTGGAGCCCCAGATCGAGGGAGATTATCAGTGGTCTTGTATGTCTTCCATTTCCTAATAATTGCTCCCACAGTTGATTTTTTCAAACCAAGCTGCTTACCTATTGCAGATTCAGTCTTCCCAGCCTGGTGCAGGTCTACAATTTTGTTTCTGCTGTCCTTTGACAGCTCTTTGGTCTTGGCCATAGTGGAGTTTGGAGTGTGACTGTTTGAGGTTGTGGACAGGTGTCTTTTATACTGATAACAAGTTCAAACAGGTGCCATTAATATAGGTAACGAGTGGAGGACAGAGGAGCCTCTTAAAGAAGAAGTTACAGGTCTGTGAGAGCCAGAAATCTTGCTTGTTTGTAGGTGACCAAATACTTATTTTCCACCATAATTTGCAAATAAATTCATATAAAATCCTACAATATGATTTTCTGGATTTTTTTCTTCTCAATTTGTCTGTCATAGTTGACGTGTACCTATGATGAAAATTACAGGCCTCTCTCATCTTTTTAAGTGGGAGAACTTGCACAATTGGTGGCTGACTAAATACTTTTTTCCCCACTGTACCTTTTATCCTAGACCCACTTCAATTTGCTTACCGCCCCAATAGATCCACAGACGATGCAATCGCCATCACACGCCTCCAACTCAATCATCAAGTTTGCAGACGACACAACAGTAATAGGCTTGATTACCAACAATGACGAGACCGCCTACAGGGATTAGGTGAGGGCTCTGGGACTGTGGTGCCAGGAAAATAACCTCTCACTCAACATCAACAAAACAAAGGAGATGATTGTGGACTTCAGGAAACAGCAGACGGTGCACCCCCCTATCCACATCGACGGGACCGTAGTGGAGAAGGTGGAAAGCTTCAAGTTCCTTGGCGTACACATCACCGACAAACTGAAATGGTCCACCCACGCAGACAGTGTGGTGAAGAAGGCGCAACAGAGCCTCTTCAACCTCAGGAGGCTGAAGAAATTCGGCTTGGCACCTATAACCCTCACAAGCTTTTACAGATGCACAATTGAGAGCATCCTGTCGGGCTGTATCACCACCTGGTACGGCAACTGCACCGCCTGCAACCGCAGGGCTCACCAGAGGGTGTTGCGGTCTGCCGAACGCATTACCGGGGGCAAACTACCCGCCCTCACTTTAATAATGTTTACATATCTTGCACTACTCATCTCATATGTATATACTGTATTCTATTCTATAATATTCTACTGTATCTTTGTCCAAGCCGCTCTGTCATTGTCATTGCTTGTCCATATACAGTGGGGGAAAAAAGTATTTAGTCAGCCACCAATTGTGCAAGTTCTCCCACGTAAAAAGATGAGAGAGGCCTGTAATTTTTATCATAGGTACACGTCAACTATGACTGACAAAATGAGAAAAAAAAATCCAGAAAATCACATTGTAGGATTTTTTATGAATTTATTTGCAAATTATGGTGGAAAATAAGTATTTGGTCAATAACAAAAGTTTCTCAATACTTTGTTATATACCCTTTGTTGGCAATGACACAGGTCAAACGTTTTCTGTAAGTCTTCACAAGGTTTTCACACACTGTTGCTGGTATTTTGGCCCATTCCTCCATGCAGATCTCCTCTAGAGCAGTGATTTTTTTGGGCTGTCGCTGGGCAACACAGACTTTCAACTCCCCTCCAAAGATTTTCTATGGGGTTGAGATCTGGAGACTGGCTAGGCCACTCCAGGACCTTGAAATGCTTCTTACGAAGCCACTCCTTCGCTGCCCGGGCGGTGTGTTTGGGATCATTGTCATGCTGAAAGACCCAGCCACGTTTCATCTTCAATGCCCTTGCTGATGGAAGGAGGTTTTCACTCAAAATCTCACGATACATGGCCCCATTCATTCTTTCCTTTACATGGATCAGTCGTCCTGGTCCCTTTGCAGAAAAAACAGCCCCAAAGCATGATGTTTCCACCCCCATGCTTCACAGTAGGTATGGTGTTCTTTGGATGCAACTCAGCATTCTTTGTCCTCCAAACACGACGAGTTGAGTTTTTACCAAAAAGTTCTATTTTGGTTTCATCTGACATTCTCCCAATCCTCTTCTGGATCATCCAAATGCACTCTAGCAAACTTCAGACGGGCCTGGACATGTACTGGCTTAAGCAGGGGGGACACGTCTTGCACTGCAGGATTTGAGTCCCTGGCGGCGTAGTGTGTTACTGATGGTAGGCTTTGTTACTTTGGTCCCAGCTCTCTGCAGGTCATTCACTAGGTCCCCCCGTGTGGTTCTGGGATTTTTGCTCACCGTTCTTGTGATCATTTTGACCCCACAGGGTGAGATCTTGCGTGGAGCCCCAGATCGAGGGAGATTATCAGTGGTCTTGTATGTCTTCCATTTCCTAATAATTGCTCCCACAGTTGATTTCTTCAAACCAAGCTGCTTACCTATTGCAGATTCAGTCTTCCCAGCCTGGTGCAGGTCTACAATATTGTTTCTGGTGTCCTTTGACAACTCTTTGGTCTTGGCCATAGTGGAGTTTGGAGTGTGACTGTTTGAGGTTGTGGACAGGTGTCTTTTATACTGATAACAAGTTCAAACAGGTGCCATTAATACAGGTAACGAGTGGAGGACAGAGGAGCCTCTTAAAGAAGAAGTTACAGGTCTGTGAGAGCCAGAAATCTTGCTTGTTTGTAGGTGACCAAATACTAATTTTCCACCATAATTTGCAAATAAATTCATAAAAAATCCTACAATGTGATTTTCTGGATTTTTCTTTCTCAATTTGTCTGTCATTGTTGACGTGTACCTATGATGAAAATTACAGGCCTCTCTCATCTTTTTAAGTGGGAGAACTTGCACAATTGGTGGCTGACTAAATACTTTTTTTCCCCACTGTATGTATATTTTCTTAAATTCCATTCCTTACTAGTTTTGTGTATATTAGGTATATGTTGTGAAATTTTTTGATATTACTGCACTGTCGGAGCTAGAAGCACAAGCATTTCGCTACACCTGCTATAACATCTGCTAAACACGTGTATGTGACAAATACGATTTGATTTGATTTAATGACTACTTGCTGGAGACTTGAAACTAACACGTCTAATACAAACTAACACATGTCAAACTAACATTTTACATTTTAGTCATTTAGCAGATGCTTTTATCCAGAGTGACTTACAGGAGCAATTAGGGTTAGGTGCCTTGCTGAAGGGCACATCGGCAGATGTTTCACCTAGTTGGCTCAGGGATTCAAACCAGCGACCTTTCGGTTACTGGCCCAACACTCTTAACCGCTCGGCTACATGCCGCCCTAACTAATGTCTTCAGATCTCAGGCAAGATTCTCATCACATAGGCATGGATCACCAAACCATGTTATTTTGATGAGTAACCTTGCTGGATCTTGAGGACTTGTATTAGTGTAGCAGATGGGGAATCTGTGAAACTCACTCCTTAGCCTGAAATGTCGCCCCTTGCCCAATTAACGAAGGCCTTTTTTAATAGTACGATGGGTTGGAATGCTTCAGGAGGGTGGTCACGTGTGTTTGAGGCAGAAGTCCTAAGTTCGATTCTCCATATGAGCTGAATCAGGGGGAAGCAGTACTCGCTAAGCAGGCAGCGTGACGTCCTTTACAATGGTGCCACTGGACTCTAATCTACAGTTGCACTGGTTCAACCACTGGGGTCGCTAAGGGTTGAGTTTAAGGGGAATTTGAAAATTCAAATTAAATTGAAATAGCATTTTTAAACTGAATGCAGTATTTATCCAATTCAGTTTCAAGTCATGAAATACAAATTCCATTTTATGAATTCAATGATTTAATTTGTGCATTACAAATTCAAACATATTACATTCAAATTCAATATCCTAATACAAATTCAAAATTCTGGAATTCAAATACAATTTCTGTTGGCACTGAAGTCGCTCCATAAAATAGGCCTAGGACTGTACACCCTTTAAGCAGGGTTCATTCAGACATTGGCAAGTCAAATTCAAGGACTTACAGAGACTTTTTCAAGCACTTAATTAAATGTAGCATGTGAAACTCAGTCATCAGCCTGGAGGGTCTCCCCTTGTGCAATTGAAGGCCTTTTTTAATAGCACGTGGGTTGGAACACTTGAGGAGGGCAGTCACATGTGTTTGCGAGGCAGAGGTCCTGAGTTCGAGTCTCGGTACAGTATGAGTTGAATCAGGGGGAAGCGGTACTCGTTAAACAAGCAGCGTGTTGTCCTTTACATGAACTTCCTGAACTTATCACTATAGGCTTCAGCTAAGTGGGCTAACACAGTCTTGTGACATGCAGGAGACCTGGTTTTAACCCATTCAGTCACAAGAGCAAGATTAAATAGGGAGGGGAAAGGCTATACTTAGAAGGGCCATGACATGGCTGTTCAACTACACTGAGTGTACAAAACATTAGGAACACCTGCTCTTTCTATGACATTGACTGACCAGGTGAATCCAGGTGAAAGCTATGATCCCTTATTGATGCCACTTGTTAAATCCACTTCAATCAGTGTAGTTGAAGGGGAGGAGACAGGTTAAAGAAGAATTTTTAAGCCTTGAGACAATTGAGACAATGGATTTTGTATGTGTGCCATTCAGAGGGGGAATGGGCAAGACAAAATGTTTAAGTGCCTTTGAACGGGGTATGGTAGTAGGTGCCAGGCGCACCAGTTTGAGTGTGTCAAGAACTGCAACGCTGCTCGGTTTTTCACGCTCAACCATGTCCCGTGTGTATCAAGAATGGTCCACCACCCAGAGGACATCCAGCCAACTTGACACAACTGTGGGAAGCATTGGAGTCAACATGGGCCAGCATCCCTGTGAAACGCTTTTGACACCTTGTAGAGTCCATGCTCCGACGAACTGTGGCTGTTCTGAGGGCAAAAGGGGGTGAAACTCAATATTAGGAAGGTGTTCTAATATGTTTTATATACTCAGTGTATAGTATATTCTTATTGGGGCAAAATTTTGGTTTTTGTGGCATTCCCTTCTAACGCGGCTTGTAATCATCATAGAGGGGGACTGAAGGCACAGCCATGTTCCAGAGAGTCTTAGCTTTCAGGAATGGGATCATAATAGCGTATAGCCAAAACGGTTAAAATGCTAGAGCCAAATTCATAGGAAGAAAATAGATTCAACATGCCACATTGGCTTCAGAAACTGCCAGAAGCTTCTGTTAACCACAGTGAGTGTTTTGTTCGCCTCTACCTTCCCTGGCTGGCAAAGTACCAGGATGTTGTCTCTGGTTTTGAATCTGAATGTAGAGAACTAACTGAGTTTGAAACTAAATCTGAATGCATCTGAGAAGTTGAATATATGAAACGTTAACAAACCTGAAATGATAATTTGTAAACTTGATACACAGACAATGAATGCAATATCAACCATATTGAAACTGAATATATACATATTGAATTTGAATATTCAATCAAATTGCATTTACATTTTAAAACTGAATGCAATATTTATTCAATTCCGTTTCAAATCATGAAATACAAATTCTATTTTATGAATTCAATTATTACATTTGTGTTTTACAAATTCAAACATATTACATTCAAATTCAATATCCTAATACAAATTCATTTCGAGGACCTCAATGTTATACAATTGTATAATTTATATAATGTTACGGATAGGGCTTAATATAGAACCCCCTCCCACCAAAAAGCATGCAAAATGTTTCAAAGAAGTAGGCCATTACCACTTTAAGAATAATGCATTTTTTAGGCCTTGCCAATGCATTGATATTCAAATTATTATTACCTTCTAAAATATGTGACAATAATGTGGACATTGCCAGACTAAATACACCGATAATGTACAGCGTCCCTGAAGATTCCTGACAATGTGCACTGCAGGGAACGTGTCTGAAGAATTTCTGATTACTCTCCAAAGGTTGTGCAAAAAAGACATCAATCTGTGCATATCTTTGTTCTGTCTGAGTCAATGTTCCGGAGGCAAATGCAACAAGATGGCGTTGCTGTAGAAGGGCTGCGCCCAAACATGTCTCACTCGCATCACGCTGCAGTGTGACTTCATCATTCAGGTCGTAGTATTTCAGCACTGGGTGTTGTGTGACTAACTGTTTGATAGTCTCAACTACTGCGTCATGCAGTGGTAGCCATATCCATTCAATGTCCTTGTCAGTCAGTCTTCTGAACGGCTCATCCACATCAGATAGGCGGGGCATGAATTTTGCAAGATAATTCACAAACCCCAACAGCCGCTGTAGTGACTTGAGGTCGGTCGGTATTCCCATGTTCTGAATGGCTGTTCTTTTCTCTGGGTCAGGGCAAAGGCCCTCTGTAGTGAGAAGATGACCCATGTATGTCACACTAGGTAGCTTTAACCTGAGTTTATTTTTGTTCAGCTTCAGGTTGACATCTCTTGATCTCTGCAGGAGAGCTGTAAGGTTTCTGTCATGAAACCTTATGTGTCACCACATCCATAGAGTAGAATGACATCTGTGATCACACACTCCTTTTAGTCCCTGTAGTGCTTCACACTGTCTGCGCTGGTATTCTTCAGCTGCTGGCTTGATTCCAAATGGTATTCTCAGCCATCTATACCTGCCTACAGGTGTCCAGAAAGTTGTAAGATAGCTGGTCACTTCATCAAGTTTGACTTACCAATATCCATCTTTGGCATCGAGTACTGAGAATACATTTGTGTTGGATATCTCTGGTAGAATCTCTTCTATTGTGGGCATCTGGAAGTGCGATCTCAGTAAGGTTTTGTTGAGTGCATTGGGTACATGCATATTCATAGTTTATCAGGTTTTTCAATGACAACCATGGTGCTGATCCACGGTGTTGGCTCTGTGACTTTCGTGATGATGTCTGCATTGTCCATTGAATGTATGGCCATTGTGATCCTTTCCTTCAGTGGAATAGGTATCCGTCTTGGTAGCTGCTGCACAGGCCGGGCTGCATTGTCTACTTCTAGGTGTGGCTCTCCGGGGAGGCAGCCAAGCCCATCGAACACGTCCTTGTACTTGGAGATGATCTCCTCAGTTGTCATGATGACCTCAGTGGATGTGGTGCTTGGGGTGTCAAAGTGATGTAACACATGGCTGTGGTTGTGGTTCACATGTAGTAGGCTGAGTCTTTCACACTGACAGCTGACAGCAGAGGAAGCTGGGATGTCTCCATGACCTGAAATTTGATATGAAACATTTTTCCATCATGATCTGCTTTGAGACTGCATTCTCCTGTTGGATTTATCAGTGTGCCGTCATATAGCTTGAGTGTAGCTTTGCATGGTTAGGAGAACTGGATTGCCGTCTTGCATGACTCGCTGTAGGTCCCCATAGCTTATGACATTAACTGTTGATCCTGTGTCTAGTTGACATTTAATTGTATGGCTGGGGTCATATGTCAATGGCTCATCACTGAGTAGAGCTAGCTTAAGGTTAATGAACCATTTCTTTGCCTTGTCTTCCGCATAATTAACCTGTGAGATGTACCACATTGCATCTGTTGTTTGGTCATCTGACTCATTATCTTCCTCTAATAGATTGAGTTGAGGTAAGTGTTGTGCTTGTTTACAAACTCTGGCAAAGTGGGTTCATTTGCCACATGCTTTACAGGTGACACCGTATGCTGGGCATTTGGCTTTGGCATGTACTGAACCACAGTAATGACAGGGTACGTCGTTTGGCATTCTATGTTTGTTATTATCCCCTGTAAACTCTGTCTGTTTACGACCATATGTTTGGCGTTTTGATTCTGAACGTCGCTCACAGGATGTATAATGTAAAGTCTCTGGTTCACATCCACCAATTTTTCTGATTTGCATTTGTGCTTGTTCACTTGAACGACCCATGTCAATGTCTTTGTTCAGTGTGAGGTTGGGTTCTCTGAACATGCACGCTCACACAGCTATATCTTTAGTGCCTATGACAAGCCTGTCACGGACTAGTTCCTCTCGTAATGCGCCAAATTCACGTGTCTGCTAGCTTCCTCAGATTTGCAATGTTCTGCTCTGATGTTTCACATTAACTTTGTTGACAAGCATTAAACATGTACATCTCGTAGATCACGTTCCTGGATGGCTCAAAGTGTTTCTGTAGCGCCTCTATCATTTTTACCGGGTCAGTTCTCTCTGCTTCAGGCATATGAAGATGCCACTGTAAGAGATGACATTCCTTTCACATCACGGTTAGCAGAGTTGCTATGTGGACTTTTGCTTCCTTTCTGTCCAGAACGGTAGCGATCTCATATTTTTCCCACTGTGCTCGAAAAAATGTCCAGTTGTTGTTTCTATCGCCCTTCATGTCCATAGGCTCTGGTACTGGAATTACCAGGTAAGCCATTGTTGTCATTGTCATTTAATTTTTTTTGTAGCTGGTTAGCCAGTTGGCACGTCCCTTCCTACTGTGCATTTATCCGTGTGTCGTTTTGATATTTTGATTCGTCAAGGATATACCTATTTGGTTCTGTCTTCTGACACCATGTTTTGTATGGTGTTCATTCTGTACAAGAGCAAGGTAATGTTAATTAGAAAGTCTTTACTTCAGCATCACTCTGTAGCATGCATACAGCTCCATTCAGTGCATAGTAAGTAATGCCTAACTTGGCTCAACAGTACTATATAGAATCACACTCAGATACACATAACAGCAATGCCATCTATTGGCTTGGCGACATCTCGTAACAGCATGTATTTGAAACTATCTACATTGATCAGTCCAAAATTACTTTTTAATTATGTAATGGAAATACACTACATGGCCAAAAGTATGTGGACACCCCTTCAAATTGCTGGATTTGGCAATTTCAGTCACACCTGTTGCTGACAGGTGTATAGAATCGAGCACACCGCCTTTGCAATCTCCATAGACAAACATTGGCAGTAGAATGGCCCATACTGAAGAGCTCAGTGACTTTCAGTGTGACACCGTCATAGGATGCCACCTTTCCAACAAGTCAGTTGCTACCTGCCTAACTGCATAATGCCAACTGTAAAGTTTGGTGGAGGAGGAATAATGCTTTGGGGCTGTTTTTCATGGTTCGGGAAATCTTAGCGTTACAGCATACAATTACATTCTAGACGATTCTGTGCTTCCAACTTTGTGGGAACAGTTTGGGGAAGGCCCTTTCCTGTATCTGCATGACAATGCCCCGATGCACAAAGCGAGGTCCCTACAGAAATGTTTTGTCGAGATCGGTGTGGAAGAACTTGACTGGCCTGCACAGAGCCCTGACCTCAACCCCATTGACCACTTTTATGATGAATTGGAACGCCGACTGCGAGCCAGGCCTAATCGCCCAACATCAGTGCCCGACCTCACTAATGCTCTTGTGGCTGAATGGAAGCAAGTCCCTGCAGCAATGTTCCAACATCTAGTGAAAAGCCTTCCCAGAAGAGTAGAGACTGTTATAGCAGCAAAGTCGGGACCAACTCCATATTAATGCCCATGATTTTGGAATTAGATGTTCAACGAGCAGGTGTCCACATAGTGCAGATTGGATGCATGCCAATTTTTCTGTAGCCTGTGGCTGATGCAAGCCCACATGATAAAGCCATGAATAGCGGTAGCATTAATCTCACCATTGCTGTTTTTATAATGAGAAAGTGACCAAAAACCATGTTCCTTTTTTTATGGAAGGATTTTTATGTAAAGCCAAGTTGAAGCCAACATTAGATGTTGTCGTCCTCATAATAACCACACATGGTTTTACCACGAGAGTAGCGCAACACCCTTCAATTGAAGCGGCGAAAACACATGAAAGTCAGGTTCTTTAACAGATTTTTGGTTGAGATGGAGATGTGAATTAGAGATGGAGATGTGAATTAAATCCATACTAATTAGTGGGACAGATAGAACTATCGAAGCAGAAGATAAATCTCCTTAAAATGTTGATATTTGGTTGTGTTGACAACCAAACACAATTCAATATCACTTTTGAACAACAATTGCTGTTGAGGACTTTGCAAATGCTATAAGCCTAAATAGCATCATTTATGATATTTGAATGATAAAGTATGGTCACATTTCATTTGCTCTGTTAAACCCCTACACTTTGGAATGACTTTGATAGCAACAGTTAATCTATTTCGTTTTTAAGTGGAGATCTGTCAATAATCATTCTCACGATAGCACATTGGTAATACTCAATGACAAATATCATAGCTAAGCAGGGCTGGGCTTGGATGGGAGACAAAAGGATAACTGTAGATAGATACATTTTCCATTAGGAGGTGCTGCCCAGCCTATAGTTTTTTTTTCTGATAGTGGAGATAACGTTGAAAATCGGATGTTTTAAAGGTACAGATTCAACATATTTTATACAAGGTTTGTCTATGTTGAAATTTGGTTACCATGATGACATAATCCTGTGGTTTAAATTTCAACCTCAAAACAACAGTTTACGTTAATGACTTTTTTCAAATCCAATGTATTTTCCACGTATATTCCACGTCACAATACGTTGACAAATTACGTTGAAACAACGTTGATTTAACCAGTTTGTGCCCAGTGGGTTGTTTTCTTTGTGTCTGACCTTTTTCATGTGTCAGTGTACCACTACAGTCGGGTCATCAGGACAGGGTGCCATACTCAATGTATTATTTAAATCATGCGTTTCAAAGGCCCCCTTCATTTTGAAAAGCAGAGATGACAGAGGCCCGTGCTCGAGCAGGAATGTCATAGCAACCTTGAAGTTCAGTGTCCACCTGAATCAAATAAAAATAAGTCTAAGCTCTCCAACAGGGCATTCCAATCCAGACAGAAATTGGATAAATGCATCTCATGTTGGAAGTGAAAAGACGTCTCGGTTGGGATCTAAAAGCGCTCTGTCAGAAAAGCTATTTTCTTTTGTCAGCCCTACAGAGCAGGTGCGCTAGGCTGAGCTGAGGTATTGTTTTAGCGGGAGTGAAAGGAAGGCCTCTATAAAAAAAAAAAATACTTTGTTACCTGGAGACATGGCCACCGAACATTGCCATTGCTCTCATAAAGCCATACTCGAGCTGTCAGGGAAACTGCTGTGCAGTCATGAAGCTCCGTCTGTTTGCCTGCAGCACAACAGTTGCCCAACACCCACTCACCCCTCCTTTCTCAGAGTGAGCCGTGTGTTTGCTAGCGTACACTTCTGAGACAGACCGCCTGTGTGTGTCTCGCTCTGTGCCGAGGTAAGGGGTGCCGATGTTTAGACATGCTTAGAAGATTTAGGGATCGGAGCGAGTCAAGAGACTTCAAAGGCAGGAATTGGGCACACATACACTACCAGTCAAAAGTTTGACACACCTGGGGTGGTATACAGAATATAGCCCTATTTTGTAAAAGACCAAGTCCATATTATGGTAAAACAGCTCAAATAAGCAAAGAGAAACGACAGTCCATCATTACTTTAACACATGAAGGTCAGTCAATACGGAACATTTCAAGAACTTTGAAAGTTTCTTCAAGTGCAGTCACAAAAACCATCAAGCGCTATGATGAAACTGGCTCTCATGAGGACCGCCACAGGAATGGAAGACTCAGAGTTACCTCTGCTGCAGAGGATAAGTTCATTACAGTTAACAGCCTCAGAAATTGCAGCCCAAGTAAATGCTTCACAGAGTTCAAGTCACAGACACATCTCAACTTCAACTGTTCAGAGGGGACTGTGTGAATCAGGCCTTCATGGTCAAAATTCTGCAAAGAAATCACTACAAAAGGACACCAATAAGATGAAGAGACCTGCTTGGGCCAAGAAACACGAGCAATTGGTTCCAACCGCCGTGTCTTTGTGAGACGCGGTGTGGTTGAACGGATGATCTCCGCATGTGTAGTTCCCACCGTAAAGCATGGAGGAGGAGATATTATGGTGTGGGGGTGCTTTGCTGGTGACACTGTCAGTGATTTATTTAGAATTCAAGGCACACTTAACCAGCATGGCTACCACAGCATTCTGCAGCGAAACGCCATCCCATCTGGTTTGTGCTTAGTGGGACTATAATTTGTTTTTTCAGCAGGACAATGACCCAAAACACCTCCAGGCTGTGTAAGGGCTATTTTACCAAGAAAGAGAGTGATGTAGTGCTGCATCAGATGACCTGTCCTCCACAATCCCCCGACCTCAACCCAATTGAGATGGTTTGGGATGAGTCGGACGGCAGAGTGAAGGAAAAGCAGCCAACAAGTGCTAAGCATATGTGGGAACTCCTTCAAGACTGTTGGAAAAGCATTCCAGGTGAAGCTGGTTGAGAAAATGCCAAGAGTGTTCAAAGCTGTCATCAAGGCAAAGGGTGGCTATTTGAAAAATATAAAATATAGTGTTTAACACTTTTTTGGTTACTACATGATTTAAAACATTTTGGCATATTGTTATCTGGTAAACGTGTGTGTTTCTTCAAAATACATAAAAGAGTGTCTCTCCTTAGCCTTCAGGAGAGTTTGTCCATAGGGTTCCTATATGTATAATTCCTTAGTGAAATACTGGGGCATTGTAACGGTAGCAAAAATGTGATTTAAAAAATGCATTTACCTACCAAAAATACTAAAAACGACTTTTTCCTCTGCTTGTTATCACAGGAGGCCAGCTTGTCCATCTGGCTTTACTACAGCGACAGTACCGCGTCGCCTCTGACCTTCTTCGACCCCAAGGACTACAACCTCAACGCTTCAACGCTGAACGACAAGGTGGTGTATGTATCCCAGGAGCCTCAGCAGCGCTGGCCGGTGGTGGTGGCAGAGGGCGAGGGGTCCGGGGAGATGGTGCGCATGGAGATGACCATCTGCGAGGCCTGTCAGAAGACCAAGCGCAAGAGCATCATCGCTTCGGCCCCTGTGTACGTGAAAGTCCGCTTCGGACCGGAGGAAGACTCCGAGGAGGAAATGGAGATTGAAATTGAGCCAGCCCGTGTCACCAAGCAGCCAGTGGTGGACTCCAACATCGGCGGTGGAGGCTTCGAGCCGTCCAACGAGCAGCCGGCGAGCGTTCCTATCGACTACACCAACTTCCCGACCATCAGCAACCAGGAGAGGCCCACCGAGGGAGAGGAAGTGGAGGAAGACGATGACTTCATCCACGCATCCCGCAGCATGACTGACCTGGAGATCGGCATGTATGCCCTCCTGGGCGTCTTCTGCCTTGCCATCCTGGTCTTCCTCATCAACTGCATCGTGTTTGTCCTCAAGTACCGCCACAAGAGAATCCCCCCCGAGGGCCAAGCCAACATGGACCATTCCCACCACTGGGTTTTTTTAGGGAACGGACAGCCCTTGAGGGCCCAGAGTGACCTTTCACCCCAGACAGTGGAGAGCCCCATCAACCACGTGGAGGGGGTACAGAATTGTTGCCATGGGGACCATCACAGCAGCGGTAGCTCCCAGACCAGCGTTCAGAGCCAGGTCCATGGGAGGGGCGACGGCAGCTCTGGGGGCTCCACCAAGGAGCACGGCGAGGAGGCCAGCTCGCCCACCTCCAAGCGCAAGCGCGTCAAGTTCACAACCTTCACCACGCTCCCCACAGAAGACATGCCCTACAACTCCATCCCCATCGCAGATGAAGAGGACATTCAGTGGGTCTGCCAAGACATGGGCTTTCAGGACCCAGAGGAATTGCATGACTACATGCGCAGGATAAAGGAAATAGCCTGAAGGGGTGGCTGTTAAGAAGCCTTGGAGCTTTCTAAAAATACTTTCCTTTCTATTTTTCTCTTTTTCACTTTAGTGAGAGAACTTTTCACAAACAAAAACCAAGGCCAACTACTCTTCTGTTTTTGTTTGGGTTCGGGGTTTTTTCTTTGCACAGTGCCGTTTCCCGTACACACTCACTTTTTTTGGAAGTCGCAAAAACAATTGGAAAGTCAAAGACTAGACTAAATGATTTTAAACACTAGTGAAATGGCTTTGTGTGGATGTCCTTTCTAAAGAGGTAGGGGAGTACACTCTCAAATGGAATTATAAGCTTCAGTCATGAGCACTGTTCTGGAGGATGGATTTGAAAAGTTCACTGTCACTGCTACTGGGGATTAGTTAGCAGACAGGAGTGTTTTTAGCGGGACAGGTTGGGTCTTGGCTCTGTGTTTGTCGGTTTATCCAAACTCCAAGTACCTTCTCCAACAAAGAGGCCTTTGATGTACAGATTACATTTCAAAGAAACCGTTTTTGGGACGCATGGTTTTACGCCAACATGGGACAACATGATGGAAAACCAATTGTCAAAGACGCTCATTAAAAACCATGTTATGATTTCATTCAATGTCATTACTGTACATTTAGCTACATTTCATACATAGTCCAAGCCAGTGCCCTACTACTGGTTTCATACACTATCCTGATTAAGTCTAATGCCTTAGAATGGGTTATAGAATGGGTTTCACTGATTACAACTGATTTCAATGCTGACACCCTGTTGTCACACTTTGGGTTAAGGGGCAGTGCGGGGGGCAATTATCCAAAATGCTACAACTGGTCAAAGGTTTAGTTATATTAGAAAAGACAAGAGCTTGTACGTATATAGTGAAGTAAACGATCTCTGAAGTTCTTTGCATGAAATGAGACACTAAGGCACAATAAGCAATTTTCAAAATTTATAAATGTTTAAATTTGTAAATTATTATCTAATACCTAGACAATACTAAAGGACACATGCTATATCATGCATTACGTGCATGCCGTGCCAGACCTGCCTACTGCAGCCCTTCCTCGTATGTACATACCATGCCCAGCTGAGGTCCTCTTCAGCAGCAACATTACATTGAACTAGTTATCAGGCAGAAAAGGGGGGAAGTGTTGTGTGCTGGGAACGTGTTGGCCCGTCACTGTAACCATAGAGTTTCCCACTGTACACCTGAGGCCCTAAGAATTACAATGAAAGAACTCTCATCCCGACAGAAGATTTTGTAGCAGAAATCGTTCCATTTCCTTTTTTTCTTCTTTTTAAATCATGGTCACCTCGTGTAATCATGCTCCCATTGAACTTCATTTATTTGTTTTAATTTTTTGGATTTGTGTGTATTGTTTTGTATTGTTCGGTATTACTGCACTTTTGGAGCTAGAAACAAAAGCATTTCGCTGCACCTGCGATAACATCTGCAAAATATGTATACGCGACCAATAAAATTAGATTAGATTTCATTTGACACCAACTCATTTGTACGGAGTCACAATATTTGTGTTGCCAATTTCCAATTAACCTAAACACATAATGAGAAGTACTATGTTTGGTCCAAAATATGTCAGTAATAAAGCATGGATGCTGCACAGGAGCTGGTCATGACAGTCACAGAAGCCAAGCGCGCCGGTGCTGACACATTGTGCCATTGTTATGGTGGTGACGCCTATTAAGTTTCTCAGAACTGACTTGGTTTGATGAAATCTAAATTTTTATGTTAGGAGTTTTGGTTAGTGAACCTGCACAAATTAGAATGACTGCAATTGATGAATGCAATGGGATGCCATTTGTAGGTTTGGTTGTGTAGAAACATTGGCTAGAATGTGATGAATTTTAAAGCACTGGGTGGGATTCTTTGAAGGTAAGTAATGTTGATTCGTGCTGATCTGATGATCTGCCAAGTTCTTTTCAGGAGTAATGAAAAATAAACAGGACGAAAATGTTTCAATTTTAATTTTAGTTTATTTGTATGCTCTTAAGCAGGGCTTGGATTTGCTGTGTTTTTGTTAATCACATGATTTCACCCAACCACTCAATTTGAGTTATGAATCAATTCCAATCAATTAATTTCCACACAAAACATCAACCTAGATGGCTGACATTTTGTCGATGTCCTACCTGCTATTTAGTTATTTTAGACTTCTTAAGAATTTGATTTACAGCATGCCATGTGATGTGCGTTCCAAGTGGTTTCATTGAATAATGACCTAATTCCACAAAGTGATTACATCTCAATCAAGCCCTGTTAACATCTAAAGGTAAATGGTCTTGAAACTATTCAAGCCTCTGCTTCAAACAAAGAAACGGGTTGAGGAAGTGAACAGTTGGTTACAGCATGCCTTTCTTTTTTTAGCCAAAGTTTTAACCCCCATTTTAAACAATGGTGTCTCAGGATGAATGTATTGATTCTCTAATGTACTTTGATCATCAGATGGGTTTTTTGTCTCTAGTATTACACCTGGTCAACCCAAATCAGAACCACTGCTTAACAACAGTGGTTTAAGTTTCTAATAGCAGCTTTTAACATTTTTTTTTTTTTATAGTTCCTTTCTTTCGAAGTAGATTTTATGCTTTCAGAGATCACTCATTACAAATGTCTTTATTAAAAACATTCTATGGCTTCTGATAATTTGTATATGTTTCCTTCCTCCATGTATATATGTATATGCAAAACCATTTTTGTAATGTGACTTTGGTGAAGGTTTGCATACTTCTGTGTACCGTTTGCATACTTCTGTGTACATTCTATTTCTTCTCCGAGCTGCTGCTACAGACTTGGCCTTCTCACATGTGGTTGAAAACATTTGAAATGTACCCCACGTGGAGACGTGCGAACCTCACGGTTCTGGTGACTGTGCTCCACCACACTGACAATACTATGTTAATGTACAGAACACTGTTCAATTTCCTGTATTCTCCTGAAGAACAAAACCCTTGTATTTCCCCCATTATATGTAAAGGACTAAAGAAAATATAATACATAAACAATGTGTCCTTTCTACTCATCGTTATAGCACTGTCAGAAAAAAGTGTCATTGGGTCACATACTGTGTATGCGTCAACATTTTCCAAACTTCAAACTGTCTTTATGTGAGATGGTAGATGCAATTATTTTAACCAGTTCCTTATCGTACTGTTTATCAGAAGTAAGAAAGCCAGACCCACATACACAAACCATTTTCATTCTACTACCATTGAATTATTGTCTGGCTACCCAGACACTACCTAACCATGCCCACTGACGTTAGTTTATTTTCCGCAATGAGTCTGGATCTGAGTACCTCCCCAACCCTTCACCGAATGCGAACACATTCTAACCGTTCTAATTGGTCCAGAAACCGATGGGTTGGGCCAGAGCCAGAACACACTTGGGTAAAGCGGCGTTTTGAAAATGTGTCATTGGCTTTGATACTCTGATTGGCTAGAGATTATCCAATCGCTAATGACTTTGTTTTGTACAACACCCCTCATTTTAACGTCACCACAAACAACTTCAACGATGGCAGTCTCAGACTGAAGTACTGTATGTAGCAAACATGGAGCAGTTGATGAATTCAGTTTCAGTCGTCAGGCAAATTAAATTATATTATCAAATTAAATTAATTAAATTCACCAATGTTTGTGTGATTTATAATGACCATTCAGGTTGTTTGTATTTAGCAATGCTGGACTTCTTTGGCATCCACCACTAGCTGTTCCCCTACGGAGTGTAAGGAATGATATGCAACTCAACAAACTAAAACAATATCCCTAGTGTTCCAAAATATTTAAGTGAGATGAAGAGTCATTTTTAATTTGGGGACAGTGGTGTACAAGCACAGTGACACGTTCTGTCATCCTGAACAACAACATTGCAAGCAAAAGTGTCAATTATGAATTGTGAAGCATTCTACAAATACAGTACAATACTGTGTCTGGCAACATACAATCCACCTAGCATACAGTGTAAATAAATCCTTTGAATGGAAAGGCCATACACTATTTAAATGATAATTTTGTCTCGGGCCTAACAACACCCGTGCCAATATATCCTCCAAACACCGGCTTCGAGGGCGTTATCACTTTTATACAACGGGTTACCAGAGACGCGACCCAGTCGTTCAGTCTTTTTGTTCTGTATCTATGGACGCGATCGCTCGTTCGTTCTAAATGTTCCATTGCCATACTGGCTGGCAACATTCTTATCCCTTGCTTACTAGCTAGCCAACTACGGCTAACTTACAGTCACATAAAAAAGTGCAGCCAGAATAACAGCAAAGTAGCTGCATTTGCATTTGTTTAAGCTGTTTTCTAGTGACATTTATTTGGAAACATCCATAACAATGGGATAATGAGGTGCGATTTCGCCTGGCATAGAAAATGTGCTCACTCGTCAGGACACTGTTGTTCAGAGGAGCTAGCCAACAGCACAGCTAACACAATCACTTCAAACTGAAGCTGGAAAGACTGTAAACTAGCTGCTCTTCGTTTCTACCTTTTTTCAATTGACATTTCTTTGTATATATCCATAAAAATGATGCCAGCTGATTCATGATTTCGACTGGCTGAGAAAAGCTGCCTGCCTGTCTGTCTCATCCTGACTCCCAACACATTCATTACTATGGGACAGCTGGAGATCGAATTTGAATATTGAAACAATGTGCAAATGTCAGAGAGACAGACAACAAGGTTTATACAAATGTCTGCTGTTGAAAACGTTAGTCTAAAAGAAATGTGAGAATGTCTAAATGCTTTTTATAGTGGAGATCAAGTTTATAAATTGCTTGGCTGGGCTGATGAGACAGATGATTTAGCAGTCAGATGGAACAGAGTAAATAGGCAGATAATCGTAACGAAACTTTTAGATTTTACAAACTTCACATAATCTGTGGTAATAAAACAATCTGAAATCTAAATTAAGATTTCAAAAAGACCTTTCTTACTGATTAAATCTCGATTATGCCTCCAATTATTCTCACTACACAATTATCACATTACCATATATAATGTATCAAAGCTGACCATCAGTTCTGAATTAGTGTCCCTTCAATGCATAGGCCTATATGATTATAGGAGCTCGGGAGAAATTATAGTTGGAGAAGTTAAATCAGAGATTTAGTGGGAGACCGCAGACGGGCTTCTCCACATTGTCCTCTGTTCCAGTCTGCCTAAATGGGCGTGTCCTCTCATGCCTGCCTAATGGTCACCATAGAACTACATGGGTACAAAGTTGTTTTTCCCCCAGTTGGGTAAATTTAAGGGGGGCTTTCAAATTCTCGCTGAAGTTTCTAGCCACAAGCATAAACTAGCTAGCTGGGAAGAGCTCATCAGGACGACTGACTGAACTGAATTGAATGGACTGAACCAAATCTGTTCGTCTCCACTCGACTCTCCTGCGCGACAAACGTCATCAATTTGGGCACCAGCCATGTCCGTATAGCCTCTCCTATGTGTGGTTAGTACTTGGGGTGGCGCACAATTGGCCCAGCGTCGTCCAGGGTAGGGGAGGGAATGGCCGGCAGGGATGTAGCTCAGTTGGTAGAGCATGGCGTTTACAATGCCAGGGTTGTGGGTTCGATTCCCATGGGGGGCCAGTATGAAAAAATTAATAATGTATGCACTCACTAACTGTAAGTCGCTCTGGATAAGAGCGTCTGCTAAATGACTTAAATGTAAAAAAAATAATGTAAATGTACTTGCCCTTGCTCGGGAAATAGCTACTCTAGTTGAAATGGCCTTCCATAAAGTTGTTCAACAATCTTGGGTAGATGGCCAGCTTCTGCTTGGGCTGTCAACCATCAAACCTGAGACTGGTGTGATGTTGCTAAGTTTTGTCATGCTGACACACTGTCCCTTGTAAATTAGCTGTGAATCACAATCTCTGATTGGCTAAATTCAACCGTGTATTTAATGTTGGCTTCCATGACTGTATGGTGACAGACTTTCCCTCTCCCACCCTCTCTTTCTTAACAGCTTCTACCCCCAAGACTCCTTAACAGCTAATCATATGGCTTCCTGGACTATTTGCATCGACCCCCCTCACACCTACATGTACATATTACCTCAATTACCCCGACTAACCCTGTATATAGCCTCGTTACTGTTATTTTATTGTTGCTCTTTAATAATATATATATATATATATATATTTTCATCTCTTTTTTTTATTTTTTACTTCAGTTTATTTTAGCAAATACTTTATTAACAGTTATTTTTCTTAAAACTGCATTGTTGGTTAAGGGCTTGCAAGTAAGCATTTCACTGTAATGTCTACACCTGTTGTATTTGGAGCATGTGACAAATAACATTTGATTTGAGAGGAGCTGGGTCAAATCTGTAAGTCTGTGACGAGAGGGGCTGATCTACTGGCGCTGGCAAACACCTCAGAAGGGACAAAAGGTGATACTTATAAGACAGGACATCACAAGTGTTTAGTAATATCAGAATCACCGTTATTCACCAAATAAACTCAGCAAAAAAAGAAACGTCCTCTCACTGTCAACTGCGTTTATTTTCAGCAAACTTAACATGTGTAAGTAAAAAGCTGCTCCGGTCAACTGTAAGTGCTGTTATTGTGAAGTGGAAACGTCTTGGAGCAACAACGTCTCAGCCGCGTAGTGGTAGGCCGCACAAGTTCACAGAACGGGACCGCCGAGTGCTGAAGAGCATAGCGCGTAAAAATCGCCTGTCCTCGGTTGCAACACTCACTACCGAGTTCCAAACTGCCTCTGGAAGCAACATCAGCACAATAACTGTTCGTCTGGAGCTTCATGAAATGGATTTCCATGGCCGAGCAGCCTAAGATCACCATGCGCAAAACCAAACGTAGGCTGAAGTGGTGTAAAGCTCACCGCCATTAGACTCTGGAGCGGTGGATATGCGTTCTCTGGAGTGATGAATCACGCTTCACCATCTGGCAGTCCGATGGACGAATCCGGGTTTGGCGGATGCCAGGGGAACACTACCTGCCCGAATGCATAGTTCCAACTGTAACGTTTGGTAGAGGAGGAATAATGGTCTGGGGCTGTTTTTCATGGTTCAGGCTCCTTAGTTCCAGTGAAGGGAAATCTTAACGCTACAGCATAAAATGACATTCTAGACCATTCTGTGTTTTCAACTTTGTGGCAACAGTTCGGGGAGAGCCCTTTCCTGTTTCAGCATGACAATGCCCCCGTCCACAAAGCGAGGTCCATACAGAAATGGTTCATCGAGATCGGTGTGGATGAAGTTGACTGGTCTGCACAGAGCCCTGACTTCAACCCCATCGAACACCTTTGGGATGAATTGGAACGCTGACTGCGAGCCAGGCCTAATCGCCCAACATCAGTGCACGACCTCACTAATGCTCTTGTGGCTGAATGGAAGCAAGTCCCCACAGCAATGTTCCAACAACTAGTGGAAAGCCTTCCCAGAAGAGTGGAGGCTGTTATACCAGTACCTATTGTTCCTCTTTAGTGCATTTAACTATATGTAGAAAGAATGGGGGGGTATTCCTGTCTGTAATAAAGCCCTTTTGTGGGGAAAAACTCATTCTGATTGGCTGGGCCCTGGCTCCCCAGTGTGTGGGCCTGGCTCCCAAGTGGGTAGGCCTATGCCCACCCATGGCTGCACCCCTGCCCAGTCATGTGAAATCAATAAATTAGGGCCTATATGAACTGTAACTCAGTAAAATCTTTGAAATTGTTGCATGTTGCGTTTATATTTTTGTTCTATATTTTTGTTTAGTATAAGTTTAGTTTGTATTTATGTTTACCAATACTGATACCTGATACGTTTGGGTCATGTCTAATTCTTTCTTCAATCGGTTCAATTGCCAGTGCAAACAGGAGGGGGGAGAAGATATACAAAAATATACAGAAATAACACATTATCTTGTGCCCCTTGCTTTAGGACATTTATATATTTTTTATTAAATTTATTATTTCAGCTGGAAAGTTGAAAGCTTCCAAAGTTTTGAATAGAAAAGGCCATTCAAGATGGTCGAAAGCCTTTTCCGCATCAACAGCCATTATTGATAAATCTATATCTTGTTTTTTTGTGTATTGTATTAAACAAACATGTTTTTTGTATTTGTTTGTAAATGTCTGTTTTTAATAAACCCTGTTTGATTCATATGTATGAAGACTGGTAAGGCTTTTGCCATTCTATTGCTTATAAACTTTGTTATTTTATTGTCACAATTTATTACATTTATGGGTCTGTAATCAGCAGGGGACTCTCCAGATTTTCTTGGTTTTAATATAACAGAAATAATAATGTTTGATACATGGAACTAGGAAGTACTGAATTTAGTGACATATATGTTGTCATTTGTGTAAATAGGGGTGCTACTTTGTCCCAAAATGTTGAATAGAATTCTATGGGAAAGCCATCCATTCCTGGTGCTTTTCTCTGTGCAAATGTTTTAACAGTATCTAATATTTTTTCTTGAGTGATCTCTGATTTTAGTGATTATTCTTTGTCTCCTGATAATTGCGCTTTCCAAGAACGAGTGTCAGGCAGTTTACACACCAGAAAATTTCTGATTATGTTAATGCACAGAAATTCTTGTTAATGCGTAATCATGAGTGTACGATCCCGGAAATACTTGTGTGCAGCGATCTGTACACACATTTGAGAAATTACCGCTCACCTCCCACTCACGTGAAATTTCACTGAATGTTTACAGGTTGGAAAATATGGTCATGACAAGAAAATGCTTTTTGGCCACGCACACCAGTGGTGGGTTTGGAATCGAAAAAACTGAACCATATGTAGAAAAGTACCACATACCTACTATAAAATATGGTGATGGATCTTTGATGTTACGGGGCTATATTTTATCCACTGGCCCTGGGGCGCTTGTTAAGTTCAACGGCATCAAAAATGTTACCAAGTACCAGGACATTTTAGGCAAAAAACCTGATTGCCTCTGCCAGGAGGCTGACACCTGGCCGCAAGTGGATCTTCCAGCAAGACAATAACCCCAAGAACACATCAAAATCCATAAAGAAATAGTTAATTTACCACAAAATCAGCATTTTGCACTGGCCATCTCAGTCTACGGACTTGAACCCCATTGAAAACCTGTGGTTTGAATTGAAGATGGCATTCCATAAGAGCAGACAAAGGACATCAAGGCTCTGGAAAGATTCTGTATGGAGGAATGGTCTAAGATCCCTCCCAACAATTTTTTTTTTAAAGGCTCAGTGTCGTTATCCTCGCAAGGGGAGTGTGCTGGAGAATTGAAAACAGGGTTTCAATTGTTAAACAAAATCTCTTTCTCTGAGCAATTGTATTAGTATAAAATATACAGTGAGGGAAAAAAGTATTTGATCCTCTGCTGATTTTGTACGTTTGCCCACTGACAAAGAAATGATCAGTCTATAATTTTAATGGTAGGTTTATTTGAACAGTGAGAGACAGAATAAAAAATAAAAAAATCCAGAAAAACGCATGTAAAAAATTCAATAAATTGATTAGCATTTTAATGAGGGAAATAAGTATTTGACCCCCTCTCAATCAGAAAGATTTCTGGCTCCCAGGTGTCTTTTATACAGGTAACGAGCTGAGATTAGGAGCACACTCTTAAATGGAGTGCTCCTAATCTCAGCTTGTTACCTGTATAAAAGACACCTGTCCACAGAAGCAATCAATCAATCAGATTCTAAACTCTCCACCATGGCCAAGACCAAAGAGCTCTCCAAGGATGTCAGGGACAAGATTGTAGACCTACGCAAGGCTGGAATGGGCTACAAGACCATCGCCAAGCAGCTTGGTGAGAAGGTGAAAACAGTTGGTGCGATTATTCGCAAATGGAAGAAACACAAAAGAACTGTCAATCTCCCTCGGCCTGGGGCTCCATGCAAGTTCTCACCTCGTGGAGTTGCAATGATCATGAGAACGGTCGAGAGCCACGCATCCTCCGAAACACGACCCTGCCAAGCTGCACTGCTTCTTGACACACTTCTCGCTTAACCCGGAAGCCAGCCGCACCAATGTGTCAGAGGAAACACCGTACAACTGGCAACCATGTAGCATGCATGTGCCCGGCCCGCCACAGGAGTCACTAGAGCGTGATGGGACAAGGACATCCCAGCCGGCCAAACTCTCCCCTAACCCAGACGACGCTGGGCCAATTGTGCGCCGCCTCATTGGTCTCCCGGTTGTGGCCGGCTGCTACACAGCTCGGGATGGAACCCGGGTCTATAGTGACGCCTCAAGCACTGCGATGCAGTTCCTTAGACCGCTGCGCCACTCGGGAGGCCGCAAAATTAAAGTTATATCCATGTTTTGACGCTATATAGTGTTTGTTTACATTCACTTTGTTTACTAACATTGGAGTAAAACAAGCTTAGAGTTTGGGTTCTGATTGGGTACAGCAGTTGAACTAAGCTCAAGAGGCATTAATAAGTTATATTCTTCAAGAATCTATGGGAAAATAGCATACATTTATAAGTCCAAAAACGGATGTAGAAATTTCAGAGTGCCCCTTTAAGTTTAAGTTTTACCCTAATTTCCATGTTTACAATGCTGGTTGAAAATAGATGAAAACAGTACTGGGCCCGGTTTCCTAAAACCATCTTAAGGCTAAGTTCATCGTTAGAACCTTCGTAGGAGCATCGTTGAATCTCAGAGCTGTTTCCAAAACAGTCATTATTAACATTGCACTTGAAAATGCTCATCTAACACCTGCCTCAAACCACTCGTAGAACAGCTAAGTGCATCGTTAAATCGGAAATGTGGAATTGTGTACAGATCCTTGCAACATGGGGCCGTGCATTATCATGCTGAAACATGAGGTGATGGTTGCGGATGAATGGCACGACAATGGGCCTCAGGATCTCGTCACGGTATCTCTGTACATTCAAATTGCTATAGATAAAATGCAATTGTTTTTGTTGTCCGTAGCTTATGCTTGCCCATACCATAACCTCAACGCCACCATGGGGCACTCTGTTCACATTGTTGACATCAGCAAACTGCTCGCCCACATGACGCCAAACACGCTGTCTGCCATCTGCCCGGTACAGTTGAAATCGGGATTAATCCGTGAAGAGCACACTTCTCCAGCGTGCCAGTGGCCATCGAAGGTGAGCATTTGCCCACAGAAGTCGGTTACGACGCCCAACTTAATTCAGGTCAAGACCCTGATGAGGACAACGAGCACGCAGATGAGCTTCCCTGAGACGGTTTCTGACAGTTTGTGCAGAAATCCTTTGGTTGTGCAAACCCACAGTTTCATCAGCTCCTCGTCTGGCTGGTCTCAGACAATCCCGCAGGTGAAGAAGCCGGATGTGGAGGTCCTGGGCTGGCATGGTTACATGTGGTCTGCTGTTGTGAGGCCGGACGTACCACCAAATTCTCTAAGACGACGTTGGAGGCTGCTTATGATAGAGAAATTAACATTCAATTCTCTGGCAACGTCTCTGGTGAACAGTCCTGCAGTCAGCATGCCAATTGCACGCTCCCTCAAAACTTGAGACATCTGTGGCATTGTATTGTGTGACAAAACTGCATATTTCTGTCCCCAGCACATTTACATTTACATTTTAGTCATTTAGCAGACGCTCTTATCCAGAGCGACTTACATGAGCAATTAGGGTTAAGTGCCTTGCTCAAGGGCACATCGACAGATTTTTAATCTAGTCGGCTCAGGGATTAGAACCAGCGACCTTTCGGTTACTGGCACAACGCTCTTAACCACTAAGCTACCTGCCGCCCACAACGTGCACCTGTGTATTGATAATGCTGTTTAATCAGCTTCTTAATATGTCACACCTGTCAAGTAAATGGATCATCTTGGCAAAGGAGAAATGCTCGCTAACAGGGATGTAAACAAATTTGTGCACAAAATTTGAAACAAATAAGCTTTTTGTGCATATGGAAACATTACTGGGATATATTTTATTTCAGCTCATGTTGCGTTTATATTTTTCTTCAGTGTACATTGGATTTGAAAAACGTCATCAACCAGTACTGTTTTCATCTCATTTGAACCAGCGTTGTAAACATTGAAATTAGGGTAAAACTTCAACTTAAATACATTGACTTAACCTGACTAACAGGTTGTTACATCAATCTAATTTCAATTTAACAATCGGAACTATGTATACGTTGAAATTGAGTTGAAAAGTCCACATAGAAACATAAAAAAAACATTTTCATCATATATTCACTGAGTTTACAAAACATTACGAACACCTTCCTTTCTTTCAAACATTTTATTTGACATTTTCCATACAGACAAAACCAACAATAAGACACAAATATATACAGTGCCTTCGGAAAGTATTCAGACCCCTTGACTTTTTCTACATTTTGTAACGTGACAGCCTTATTCTAAAATTCATTAAATAAAACATTTTCCTCATCAATGTACACACGATACCCCAAGAAGGAGAGTGATGGAGTGCTGCGTCAGATGACCTGGCCTCCACAATCACCCGACCTCAACCCAATTGAGATGGTTTGGGATGAGTTGGACCGCAGAGTGAAGGAAAAGCAGCCAACAAGTGCTCAGCATATGTGGGAACTCCTTCAATTTTGTTGGAAAAGCATTCCAGGTGAAGCTGGTTGAGAGAATGCCAAGAGTGTGCAAAGCCGTCATCAAGGGTAAGGGTGGCTACTTTGAAGAATCTCAAATCTCAAATATATTTTGATTTGTTTAACACATTTTTGGTTACTACATGATTCCATATGTGTTATATCAGGTCCCACAGTTGACAGTGCATGTCAGAGCAAAAACCAAGCCATAAGGTCGAAGGAATTGTCCGTAGAGCTCCGAGACAGGATTGTGTTGAGGCACAGATCTGGGGAACGGTACCAAAACATTTCTGCAGCATTGAAGGTCCCCAAAAACACAGTGTCCTCAATCATTCTTAAATGGAAGAAGTTTGAACCACCAAGACTCTTCCAAGAGCTGGACGCCTGGCCAAACTGAGCAATCGGGGGAGAAGGGCCTTGGTCAGGGATGTGACTATGAACCTGATGGTCACTCTGGGAGAACCTTCCAGAAGGACAACCATCTCTGCAGCACTCCAGCAATCATGCCTTTATGGTAGAGTGGCCAGACGGAAGCCACTCCTCAGTAAAAGGCACATGACAGCCCGCTTGGAGTTTGCCAAAAGGCACCTAAAGTACTCTCAGACCATGAAAAACAATATTATTTGGTCTGATGACTCCAAGATGCCAAGCGTCACGTCTGGAGGAAACCTGGCACCATCCCTACGGTGAAGCATGGTGGTGGCAACAACATGCTTTGGAGATGTTTTTCAGCAGCAGTGACTGGGAGACTAGTCAGGATTGAGAGAACGATGAACAGAGCAAAGTACAGAGAGATCCTTGATGAAAACCTGCTCCAGAGCGCTCAGGACCTCAGACTGGGGCGAAGGTTTACCTTCCAACAGGACAACGACCCTAAGCACACGCCAAGACAACACAGGAGTGGTTTCAGGACAAGTCTCTGAATGTCCTTGAGTGACCCAACCAGAGCCTGGACTTGAACCCGATCGAACATCTCTGGAGAGACCTGAAAATAGCTGTGCAGCGACGCTCCCCATCCAACCTGACAGCTTGAGAGGATCTGCAGAGAAGAATGTGATAAACTCCCCAAATACAGGTGTGCCAAGCTTGTAGCGTCATACCTAAGAAGACTTGAGGCTGTAATCGCTGCCAAAGGTGCAATTTTCAGGTCTCTCCAGGACCTTATATAGACAGGTGTGTGCCTTTCCAAATCATGTCCAATCAATTGAATTTACTACAGGCGGACTCCAATCAAGTTGTAGAAACATCTCAAGGATGATCAATGGAAACAGGATGCACCTGAGCTCAAGGAAAGGGTCTGTATATTTATGTAATTAAGGTATTTCTGTTTTCGTTTTGTCATTATGGGGTATTGTGTGTACATTGATGAGAATTTTTTTTTATTTAATCAATTTTAGAATAAGGCTGTAACGTAACTGAATGTGGAAAAAGGGAAGGGGTCTAAATACTTTCCGAATGCACTATATGTGTATATCCCATATTCATAGCACGCAATTACTAAATCAAACTTGTGACTCTACACATTTGTTGGATGTACTTGCTGTTTTGGTTGTGTTTCAGATTATTTTGTGCCCAAGAAATGAATGGTAAATAATGTATTGTGTTATTTTGGAGTAACTTTGATTGTAAATAAGAATAGAATATGTTTCTAAACACTTCTACATTAATGTGGATGCTGCCATGATTATGGATAATCCTAAATGAATTGTGAATAATGATGAGTGAGAAAGTTACAGACACACAAATATCATACCACCAAGACAGTCTATCCTCTCACCATTACAATAAGAAAGTTAGCATTGTTTGGGGGGTTTGATACGTATGCCTCTGATATTTATTTGAGTCAGTATGTGTAATCTTCGACAGTAGAGGGGTCCGGGTCACTGCGTGTTCAGCTCCCATACCCATTCCCTACTATGTACAGTCAACTAGTATAATTAGTGTTTGTAAAGTAAATATAGTGATTATTATTAAGAAGTCCTGTCTAGGGCTGGTTCTACCTTCTGAGATAGATGAGACACGTCTAAAGTTCATCATTTCTTCTGGCCAGTGTGATAGGCCTACCCCAAAGGAAAGGAATAGGTTATCCCTCTGAGGGTCAATAACAAGAGAAAAACAACATACAAATAACTTGCCATCACTGTGTTAAGGCATCATTATAGCATATTAAAGAGAAAATGTTGTTTAACTCTCCATATAATTCTCAAATGAAATAAATGTAAACAGATTCAGGCCTATAACCACGGGAGTAGCCTACAGTTCCCTTGTACTGCACGCAACCACATGTGGGGCGCACTCATTTTGACCCACCAGGGGACATAGCGGGCGGATCACTAAGAGCGGGGTTGTATAATGACTTGTAACATCAATGCAACATCCGTCAGCTCTGGGCACCGTTAGAGCCAAAGCGAGTTCCTCCATTTATTCACTTGATTTTTCAGAGTTTATCGGCTACATGTTCAGTTGGCCTAGCTGCATGTCTTGTACATTCCACCTTGGGATTCTGTTAATTAATTAATTTTGATATAATTGTCAAACAAAGAGCTGGAAATAATGATTGAAAGGCGCATTATTGTGGGCTTCGCGCACATACAGTTGAAGTCGGAAGTTTACATACACTTAGGTTGGAGTCATTAAAACTCGTTTTTCAACCACTCCACAAATTTCTTGTTAACAAACTATAGTTTTGGCAAGTCGGTTAGGACATCTACTTTGTGCATGACACAAGTAATTTTGCCAACAATTGTTTACAGACAGATTATTTCACTTATAATTCACTGTATCACAATTCCAGTGGGTCAGAAGTTTACATACACTAAGTTGACTGTGCCTTTAAAAAGCTTGGAAAATTCCAGAAAATAATGTCATGGTTTAGAAGCTTCTGATAGGCTAATTAACATAATTTGAGTCAATTGGAGGTGTACCTGTGGATGTATTTCAAGGCCTACCTTCAAACTCAGTGCCTCTTTTCTTGACAACATGGGAAAATCAAAAGAAATCAGCCAAGACCTCAGAAAAAAAGTTGTAGACCTCCACAAGTCTGGTTCATCCTTGGGAGCAATTTCCAAATGCCTGAAGGTACCACGTTCATCTGTACAAACAATAGTACGCAAGTATAAACACCATTGGACCACGCAGCCGTCATACCGCTCAGGAAGGAGACGCGTTCTGTCTCCTAGAGATGAACGTACTTTGGTGCGAAAAGTGCAAATCAATCGCAGAACAACATCAAAGGACCTTGTGAAGATCCTGGAGGAAACCGGTACAAAAGTATCTATATCCACAGAAAAACAAGTCCTATATCGACATAACCTGAAAGGCCGCTCAGCAAGGAAGAAGCCACTGCTCCAAAACCGCCATAATAAAGCCAGACTACGGTTTGCAACTGCACATGGGGACGAAGATCGTACTTTTGGAGAAATGTACTCTGGTCTGATGAAAGAAAAATTTAACTGTTTGGCCATAATGATCATCGTTATGTTTGGAGGAAAAAGGGTCTGCTTGCATGCCGAAGAACACCATCCCAACCGTGAAGCACAGGGGTGGCAGCATCATGCTGTGGGGGTGCTTTGCTGCAGGAGGGACTGGTGCACTTCACAAAAAGAGATGGCATCATGAGGAAGGAAAATTATGTGGATGTATTGAAGCAACATCTCAAGACATCAGTCAGGAAGTTAAAGCTTGGTCTTCCAAATGGACAATGACCCCAAGCATACTTCCAAAGTTGTGGCAAAATGACTTAAGGACAACAAAGTCAAGGTATTGGAGTGGCCATCACAAAGCCCTGACCTTGAGGGCAGAACTGAAAAAGTGTGTGCGAGCAAGGAGGCCTACAAACCTGACTCAGTTACACAAGCTCTGTCAGGAGGAATGGGCCAAAATTCATCCAACTTATTGTGGAAGCTTGTGGAAGGCTAATTGCCAATGTTTCTTCAACATTCATTCAACCAATCAATAAACATTATTCATTGTACTTTCTATGGGAGAATAAAAGGAAAAGGATAATCGACTTGTGATGATATCATGTTGCCCACATTGATAACACATATTTTTAAATTAATATATCAATTTCCCTGTTATCATGACTTAATTCAGGCAAAAGTACATTTTATGTTTTCAAAAAAGAGGTAAGAGAGAGAGAGCAACGGAAATAAAATTACTGTGTGATTACAATTTCAGCGTCTTAGGCTGTATGACATTTGATCTCTCCCAGTCTTTATTTTTGGGCCATTTAAATTCCTCCCATCAAGCCAAATGAGCAGGCTCAGCGAAAAGACTTGGAAAGCCCATCACTAACAAATAGCTCAACTGTGCTTAGAGGGACACATTGAAATAATACGTTGTGCAATTTACCTCTCTTACTACTTTCTCAAGTCATCCTCTAACTGTTACCTGTCGTACATTATTTTGTTGTTTTGATTATTTTGGTTAGATGTTCGTTTAAACTCTCGTATGTGTATTCCACCAGCGGCTCATACAGCTGTTAGCATTATTTTAAACATTAAAACGCCTATAAAAGGGTGAAACAAAGGGAATTTAATGCCTCAACATGATGTGAAAATAATTCCTGTGCAAATAAATAACTTATCCACAGCCAACATTCCTTCATGTTAAAGCATAAATAATTCAGGCAGAACCATTGTCTTTCAACCATAACATGGTCTTGTTCCAGCATTATCAGACTCCATTTCAGTTGATATCCAGGCCAGTCAGTGTATTCACACTTCAATAATATTATCCCATATTACAGCCTATACTTACCGGGGCAAAACTGATAGTAATGATGTCATTGTGACGTCTTTTATGGTGTCATATGGTGACTTTATACTGGTTTTATAAAGGTATTTTGTCTTTTTAGAAACCTGATCAGAAGTTTATTCACAGAGAGAGTCACATACAGCATTTCAGTAAAGCTAGTTAGCTTAGTACACCAGCAAAGGCCTGTCTACAAGGCCTGGGATTTTACCCTCTCACTTAAAAGTTTATATTTTGTCACATAAAACTCATTTTACCCTGCTCGAGCTTGAACCAAGGTGTAAAGCCAAAAGCTGAGGTTGGCATATTCATCCAGCTGTCATGTACACTGTTGTCATCTGCAGTTGTACTGCACTCACTTGCTCTTCTTAGTCATATTTGTATTGCCAGTACACTACGTCAGCATTTTATCCAGAAAAGTCCACTTTCTGAAAGAGCTGGTGTGAGTTTCACTTCAGTTGACTTGAAAAGACAGAATCCCACATACCAGTATCTTGTCTATTTGTTTTTACTGGGATATTAAACCTATGCAATTAAAATACTGCAATTAAAATGTTGTTTCACATCTTATTTCCGTTGTTCTGATTATAATATCAGACTGTACCTACCTAATTTAAACGACCAATGCGTCGCTTGTGAGTTTCAATTATGGAATTTCAGTATTACATTTCTTTACCCCTTTTTTGTGATATCCAATTAGTAGTTACAGTCTTGTCCCATCGCTGCAACTCCTGTACGGACTCGGGAGAGGCCAAGGTCGAGAGCCATGCGTCCTCCGAAACACAACCCTGCCAAGCCGCACTGCTCTCTTAATCCGGAAGCCAGCCGCACCAATGTGTCAGAGGAAACACCGAACAACTGGCGACCCGCCACAAGGAGTCGCTAGAGCGCGATGGGATAAGGACATTCCAGCCGGCCAAACCCTCCCCTAACCCGGACAACGCTGGGCCAATTGTGCGCCGCCTCATGGGTCTCCCGGTCGCGGCCGGCTACTACACAGCCTGGGATCTAACCCAAGTCTGTAGTGACGCCTCTAGCACTGCGATGCAGTGCCTTATACCGCTGCGCCACTCGGGAGGCCCGAATTTCAGTATTTCTGTCGTTGCGTATGTATTCATTATAGTTGGTGACAAAGAGGGTTCCTAAGTTATTGGGACTGATTGTAAAGAGACTACAGAATACATTGAGCAGAATTGAATTAGCTGTGAGAGTGAGGCTGTGCTGGGAAAAGCAGTAGACTAATGTTTGTTTTTTCAAGTGCACTGATTGTGAAATAATTTTTTTGTGCCTTTTTTCTTAAAGGTTTAAAGAGGAAATGTACATTTAAATAAATCAAATATCTCATTGGGTATGCTGTTGATATTTTAATTAAAAGAAGCATGTTTTTTCTCTCCGGACGAGAGACATCTTAATAAAGCCTGACTTAATAATCTGCTCCCGTGCACCATACATATGCACCATACATATATTGATGAATTTAAATACAAGTATGGGCAAGTTTCTGATAAAGTCAGAGGCAGGCTGCTATTGTTGGTCCTAGTTTGTCTGTAACATCAAAGAAAAAGGGAAATAGTTGCTGTGAAAAACGGGTAATACTTTCTGTGTTAATAGTACCGTTTTTTGCTCATTGGGTTCCCCGTGTTGCCAACCTGAAATGTGTGAGAATGTGAGATATATGGTAGCCTAATCTTTGGCATTTTGTAATAATTTACAGTATTTATAGTCAAGGGGTGTTGTGCTTGTTTCGCAACAGACGGAGCTGCTCGCTCTAGTGGTTGCTTCACGCGCTTCTTTTCATTGTACTGCCATGGTTCATTTTTGTACCATTGTAGCTAGTACAATGACAAAAAATAATGTTTTCTTTGTCACTACCGTGGCAGGAAAATATCATGGTACTGGTGCAAATACCTGGTATTGTCCTGCCATACTAGTACAATGAAAAAAACGACCATGGTACTATCATGTTTTTTTGGTCACTACCATGGCAGGAAAATACCATGGTATTTGCAACAGTAGCATGGTATTTCCCTGCCATGGTAGTGACTAAGAAAACATGATAGTACATTTTTGTAAGGGTAGCACCTGTTTAACCATCTGTTTACTTACAAGACTTCTTCGTACTTAGTAATCAGACTTGTCTTTAAAATGAAATCTCTGCTTGTTTGCCCCCAAGATTCATCTCTCTGTATCCTTCAACAGAACTCAATTTCCTTCCAGCCGAGTCACAATTTAAACTGAAATGAAGACAGCAGCCCATACTAAAACATTTATCTTGGGCTGTTTTTGACCCAATGAAGGTTCATGTTAGGTAAGACTCTGGGATTTGGGGTCAATTCGGAATTGCTGATCAATTCCAATTGTGATCCACCAACACATTTTTATAGCCACATTTGAGACGCATTGAGCCATGAACAGATAGAGATCAGATCATCTTGATCAGCAGGTGTAAACACCCAAAAAAAATGGTTGAGAAGAGCATAGCCAGTCAAGCGTACAACATCATCATAACTCTAAAAGCTGTAAGCATCGATGCTAAGAGCGAGGTTAATCAGAGTGCTAGAAGACAGCTATGCTTCAGGGAGTCCACATAATGTAATCAAATTCAGACTGCCAAGGCACAGAGTGGACAGGTGACAGTGAGACTTGAATCATGTTCGCATAAAGTGGCATTGAAGTATGTGACTGTTGAAGTATGTCACCTTACTCTATGTTTTAACACAAATATGTGTCTCGACATTAGCAAGCCGTGAGAAGTTGTGCAGGCTGCAAAGTCATTTAGGATTGCATCAAAGAGATCAAACTAAATGTTTTACATATTAACACCATGGATTGAAATGGATACATGTTGTACTATTCATATGTGTACAGCTTTAGTGTACTGGTAACTCCATAAAGCCAAGTAAATTATACACCTTGGCTTTATGTGCGAAACATGAGTGATTTATTTAGTGTTCATTAAGAGTGTCATGCTTCGTGGTAGCTGACATGAGATTATTTATGAGTTAAGTGCTGCCCTATGGGGAATGGATGTTACGTGTCACATGATGAATCACTTCATAACAGCTGCCACTAGTTGATGGCAATGTTTTCTGAATGCTTATAAATATCTTCTTCAAGAACTCATTAAATGTGATTTTAAATTCTGTGAAGGCTTTATTAAGTTTCACTAATGCAGTTTCACTTAAAATGAGGGACCACTGTGTACTCTCCGATACCGCTCATTTTCATAATCATTAAACAAAGCTTTAATACAATGTTGTTACAACAGTTATGTGTACAACTTGAGTGTGTACAGGGCCTTGTTGCCATGATCACGTAGTTTCTTGGTAAATGTATTTACAATATGTGTGTTTGCCAACAGCTATTTTCAACCAGGCCTAATATGCTCTCCATGCTTCCTGAGTCCTCTTAGTGCTCTCTGCTTTATGTTTCAGTTGATGCACACAGTGGGGTAGAATGCCTAAGACCAGAGGCGTCATGCCCATATGGGGGACAAGAGCACGTGCCCCCTGAGATTTGTCCAGTTTTTTTATTTTTCAGATGTTGAATGAATTACTAAACTTCATTTTTCAGCCCACGTGTTATTATTATTATTTATTTAAAAAATATCTGTTGGCTGTATTTTGTGGAGGGTGCACACTGATTGGACCAGGCAAAGAGTACCCCCCTATTCTCCCTAAGTAAGTGGTTACTTCCAAGGTGCACCATGGAGCAAAGACTCTAGTGCGTGCAGACAGTGGAGGAGGAGAGAGAGCGTAGAGTGAAACACAGCATTTTATTTTATTTTAGCTGCAGGTGATAGGCAGGACTTGAAGGAGGTATGTTTGTAAATTAATTTGATCAAGCTATGTAGCCTATTGATTCCTTCTTGATGATCAAATAAAACAATAATGTTTAGTGGTATCTCTGTAAAACTAGCCACCTAGCAATGTTATGAAGTTGGCTTTAGGTATCCAGCTAGATAGGTTCCCAATCTCTCACCTTCATAGCTAGCTACCAAGCCATTTCAGGCTATCAATCAAGTTACAGTAGCTTGTCTAACTGCCTTTGCTGGCATGCCTGTTGGCAACGTTGCTAGACTTTAGAAAAGCAAGCAGTTACTAAATGTACTGAATAAGACTCACATTCCTTTCAATCTTTTACCCAGATTTTAGCAGAGACGCAGAGAAACACCAGTCAGGAGGATACAGACAGCTCAAGAGGCATGCTTAGATACTTAGTTTAAATGTAATCTGGTACCTTATGATAATATCATGATATTTGTTTATTAATTATGATGCCATGAAACAGTATGTGCCTGTGTTGATGGTGTGTTATGATCAAATGTACTGTGTTGTAATTTTGAAGTAATATCCTAGGCATGTTAGTGCAGTATATTGAGATGTGTGATTTACAACAATCAGAATGACACCCTCATTAAAATGACAATTGAACAGGTACAGATATATGCTATGATAACCTATGCAGTAAAATACACTTTTTTTTTTCCTTTTTTTGAATTAGGCATAATGATTATGGCTCTAATCACCTGTTCCAGGTGTTTGAAAAATGCCAAATTCTCCAACTTCCACCTGGCCCACATCCCCCCTCCATCCTCACATACTTCATGCCCCCTCTAAAATAATGGGTGCATTACGCCCCTGCTTAAGATCATGTCTTAAAGGGAATTATCCACAATGTAATAATGCCCCTTATGTAAAATTATTATATAGCCGCTAAGATGTATATAACCTGGTACACTACTGTGACAATGTGATTGGCTCCTTCCCGGTCTTGATAGCTTGAAACCTTTGAGTGGCCTTTCCATTAGTAATGTGAGTTCAGAAAGAAAACTTTAAACAGACCCGGTCAGTTTAAACAGACCGCCAATAAGGTAGGCATGATTTTTACTAGCCTCTAATTGGTGCCATCTCAGCTGATGCGTCAGCCTGAGGCGGGGAACTCTGGTTTCCCTTCTGAACTGGCTCCGCTTAATTTCAGAAAGAAAACTCCACGTAGAAATATGTTAAACTATTTATTAAGCAATGAATAATGCAAGTCTTGGCATATAGGCTCTGCTCCTTCAGGGTAGCTCACTGCCCAAGCAATGCATCAATATAAAATAGCCTAAAGGCAGTGAGCGCGGTAAACTACACCAATCCCCCAAAACAGCAGAACCTTACACCAGCCGACTATGTGTAGCTATGCCAGAGCGCCGTTAAGATATAATCAATAGACCAGCTAAAGTAAACCTACCATCGCAAGAATGAAAACTATGTGGGAATGTTAACCATGTGTGGCATAAACTGAGCGACGTATGACTCCTATCCCTCGTGACGTGTGAACTATCTGCCTATCTTGCCAACGTAGCAGTGTGAACCCAGCCTCCCTAGAGACGCACCGCTGGGTGCTCTCACTGAACTTTCGCCTGATCATCTGATCATCTGATCATCTGCTACATGAAATATCTACCATCTATTACGCAACCTAAGCAATATGCACCCGGCCAAACACCTGTGCTAATATGCACTGAACTTTATTACGATAACCACCAAAGCAATGCTATTGACTGAGGGCTGAACACCGACATAGTGAACTATATAAGGCATGGAACTCGCAGATGAACTCATCACTTTTGGCATCCAAAATCTCCTTGATATTTAATCTAATATAGCGTTCGTAGGAAGCAGAGGACCAACGCCCCATGATCTCCAGTGTGGATGCAGGGACAGATAGAATTATCAGCATGCAGGCGGCATAACATGAAAGAGAGGACAAAGCAGTGTTAGTTCTGGTGATGACGACAATGTTCCATAATGCAAACATAATTTAAGAGATCATGCAAAATTAAAGGGAAGGAACATTTAGTATATTCAGACCGAAGAACCCCGAAAGCCATCAAAAGAACCACCTCTGGAAAAGCGTAATGTAAACCCAACACGTTGCCTTAACGTGAACTCAAAGTTGTGCTACTGAGAGAGGAGAGATACTCTTTGATATGCCTGACTGAATTTGGAATAGAAAAGGCATAGGCAGTTATATAACAGAAGACATTGTACAGAGAGAAGACCATACAGTAGACTGCTGCAAAGCGGCACAGCTCAGCCATGACATACCATCACATAGCAAAAACATACAGTATTACTAACAAACCCCCAAACCCGCAACTAATTGTTAGCTATGTACCCACCTTCTCTAAATAGCCTAATATCCTATAAGAAATTGCACAGCAGTAGCTGATGCATCTGCAGCATGCATAGTGCGCACAGTAAGTGGGCTGATAATCAAAACCTAAACCTACAAATAGTCCACTTGAGCTGAAGGCTATGTGTAACGGTATAACCGGTAAGCCATGAGAGAAAAAGTACCTGATAATGAGGGAAATAGACTACATAGATTACTAGAATGGGTAGAGCTCTCTCACGTCGGGTGAGGTTGTGTTTTCTCTAGCAGGAGGTAAGCTTGGCTTCTTATATGGTGTTGAGTAAAGCTTAAACCATGTATTTAGATTGTAGGTAGGTAGGTATTGTAGTTAGATATTGTAGGTAGTTTATTTAGGTAGTTATTGTAGGTAATTATAGGTAATTATTGTAGGTAAGTATTGTATTCGAGTGAGCCCGGCGAAGCACGAGGCTAGCTAACCTAGCGGGTAGCTACTGGTAACTTTTAGCAACGGTGGATAGTTGTTTCCAATGTTATTTCACGCTTAAGAGTACCTGTAATTAAGCCAGCTAGCTACCTACCATTCAGCTGTTTTTCTAACCTCATTATCTGAAGCATTAACCGATAGAGCTAGCTAGCTAGCGGGTAGCTACTGGTAACTTTTAGCAACGGTGGATAGTTGTTTCCAATGTTATTTCACGCTTAAGAGTACCTGTAATTAAGCCAGCTAGCTACCTACCATTCAGCTGTTTTTCTAACCTCATTATCTGAAGCATTAACGTTAGGTAGTTAGTAGCTAGTGTACTTAATTACAGCTACTGATTGCAGAAAACCACCCAGACAGCTGGCGTCGGGTAAGTTTGGCTTTATGCATAGCTTGGGCTTTGTCGAGTAAGGCTTAAACTATGTATTTAGATTGTAGTTGGGTATTGTAGCTAGGCATCGTGGGTTGTTGTGGGTAGTTGTTGTATGTAGTTATTGTAGGTTACTTTTGTATTCGGCGGTGCCGGGTGTAGCACGAAGCTAGCTAGCTAACTCACCTCCTGGACTAGCTGATTAGCAACGGTAGCAACTAAATACAATATCCTTTTAGCCAGCTACATTCGTCCGCAGCGACGCCGTTTTTAAAACAAAGTCAACACAGCAGCCATTGCTAGCTAGCCAACACTACCAGCTAGCTGTACTGTAGTAGCTAAATACAATATCTTTGTGCTAGTTAACACACTATTGGTAGTTTGTTGTAACCAAGTATTGGTGCTAAACTGTGTGTAATTGGATGCTAGCATGCTAGTTAGCTATGGCGTCATAGTTAGTTAGCTGAATAAAGTAAGTTGAGTCTATTCCTTGAAACATTGAACCGCTGTAGTTTACAACAATTCTAATTTCTAAAGTGGAAGTTGGGAGAGTTTTATTCGGGTGATTCAGTGAAACAATTATAGTTTCTGAGGTGGAAGTTGGGAGAGTTATATATTTTTTTGGGTGAGGGAGGCCCTGCTCTCTCCTTTCCCAGATGTTTAGTTCATTTCATTCCGATCTCCTCTGCATTATTGTAGCCATCTGCTACAGCCTGTCAACTATGCCTCTGCCTATCCCTGTTCTCTCCTCTCCGCACAGGCTACACAAACGCCTCACACCACGTGGCTGCTGCCTCTCTAACCTGGTGGTCCCTGCACGCACCACACACCTGGAGTTCCAGGTCTCAGGCAGCCTCTGGAACTGCCGTTCTGCTGCCAACAAGGCTGACTTCATCCCAGCCTATGCTACCCTCCAGTCCCTCGACTTCCTGGCGCTGACGGAAACATGGATTACCACTGAAAACACTGCTACTCCTACTGCTCTCTCCTCGTCTGACCATGTGTTCTCGCATACCCCGAGAGCATCTGGTCAGAGGGGTGGTGGCACAGGAATCCTCATCTCTCCCAAGTGGTCATTCTCAATTTTTTCCCCTAACCCATCTGTCTATCTCCTCATTTGAATTCCACGCTGTCACAGTCACTAGCCCATTTAAGCTTAATATCCTTGTCATCTATCGCCCTCCAGGTTCCCTTGGAGAGTTCATCAATGAGCTTGACGCCTTGATAAGTTCCTTTTCCTGAGGATGGCTCACCCCTCACAGTTTTGGGGGATTTCAACCTCCCTACGTCTACATTTGACTCATTTCTCTCTGCCTCCTTCTTTCCACTCCTCTCCTCTTTTGACCTCACCCTCTCACCGTCCCCCCCTACTCACAAGGCAGGCAATACGCTTGACTTCATCTTTACTAGATGTTGCTCTTCTACTAATCTCACTGCAACTCCCCTCCATGTCTCCGACCACTACTTTGTATCCTTTTCTCTCTCGCTCTCCTCCAACACTACTCACCCCTACACAGATGGTAACGCGCCGCCGCAACCTTCGCTCTCTCTCTCCCACTACTCTCTCCTCTTCCATCCTATCATCTCTTCCCTCTGCTCAATCCTTCTCCCTCCAATCTCCTGATTCTGCCTCCTCAACCCTCCTCTCCTCCCTTTCTGCATCCTTTGACTCCCTGTGTCCCCTATCCTCCTGGCCGGCTCGGTCCTCCCCTCCAGCTCCGTGGCTTGATGACTCATTGCGAGCTCACAGAACAGAGCTCCGGGCAGCTGAGCGGAAATGGAAGAAAACTAAACTCCCTGCCGACCTGGCATCTTTTCACTCCCTCCTCTCTACATTTTCTTCATCTGTTTCTGCTGCTAAGGCCACTTTCTACCACTCTAAATTCCAAGCATCTGCCTCTAACCCTAGGAAGCTCTTTGCCACATACTCCTCACTGCTGAATCCTCCCCCCCACCCCCCCACCCCTCCTCCCTCTCTGTGGATGACTTCGTCAACCACTTTGAAAAGAAGGTTGACGACATCCGATCCTCGTTTGTTAAGTCTAATGACACTGCTGGTCCTGCTCACACTGCACTACCCTATGCTTTGACTTCTTTCTCCCCTCTCTCTCCAGATAAAATCTTGCGACTTGTGACTGCAGGCCGCCCAACAACCTGCCCGCTTGACCCCATCCCCTCCTCTCTTCTCCAGACCATCTCCGGTGACCTTCTCCCCTAACTCACCTCGCTGATCAACTCATCCTTGACCGCTGGCTATGTCCCTTCCGTCTTCAAGAGAGGGAGAGTTGCACCCCTTCTCAAAAAACCGACACTCGATCCCACTGATGTCAACAACTACAGACCAGTATCCCTTCTTTCTTTTCTTTCCAAAACTATTGAGCGTGCCGTCTTTAGCCAACTCTCTTGCTATCTCTCTCAGAATGACCTTCTTGATCCAAACCAGTCAGGTTTCAAGACTGGTCATTCAACTGAGACTGCTCTTCTCTGTGTCACGGAGGCTCTCCGCACTGCTAAAGCTAACTCTCTCTCCTCTGCTCTTGTCCTTCTAGACCTGTCTGCTGCCTTTGATACTGTGAACCATCAGATCCTCCTCTCCACCCTCTCCGAGCTGGGCATCTCCGGCGCGGCTCACTCCTGGATTGCGTCCTACCTGACCGGTCGCTCCTACCAAGTGGCGTGGCGAGAAGCTGTCTCCGCACCACGCGCTCTCACCACTGGTGTCCCCCAGGGCTCAGTTCTAGGCCCTCTCCTTTTCTCCCTATACACCAAGTCACTTGGCTCTGTCATATCCTCACATGGCCTCTCCTATCATTGCTACGCTGACGATACACAACTAATCTTCTCCTTTCCCCTTCTGATAACCAGGTGGCGAATCGCATCTCTGCATGTCTGGCAGACATATCAGTATGGATGACGGATCACCACCTCAAGCTGAACCCTGGCAAGACGGAGCTGCTCTTCCTCCCGGGGAAGGACTGCCCGTTCCATGATCTCGCCATCACGGTTGACAACTCCATTGTGTCCTCCTCCCAGAGTGCGAAGAGCCTTGGCGTGACCCTGGACAACACCCTGTCGTTCTCCGCTAACATCAAGGCGGTGACCCGATCCTGCAGGTTCATGCTCTACAACATTCGGAGAGTACGACCCTGCCTTACACAGGAAGCGGCACAGGTCCTAATCCAGGCACTGGTCATCTCCCGTCTGGATTACTGCAACTCGCTGTTGGCTGGGCTCCCTGCCTGTGCCATTAAACCCCTACAACTCATCCAGAATGCCGCAGCCCGTCTGGTGTTCAACCTTCCCAAGTTCTCTCACGTCACCCCCCTCCTCCGCACACTCCACTGGCTTCCAGTTGAAGCTCGCATCCGTTACAAGACCATGGTGCTTGCCTAAGGAGCTGTGAGGGGAACGGCACCTCCGTACCTTCAGGCTCTGATCAGTCCCTACACCCAAACGAGGGCATTGCGTTCATCCACCTCTGGCCTGCTGGCTCCCTTCCTCTGCGGAAGCATAGTTCCCGCTCAGCCCAGTCAAAACTGTTCGCTGCTCTGGCACCCCAATGGTGGAACAAGCTCCCTCACGACGCCAGGACAGCGGAGTCACTCACCACCTTCCGGAGACATTTGAAACCCCCACCTCTTTAAGGAATACCTGGGATAGGATAAAGTAATCCTTCTACCCCCCCCAAAAAAAAAAAAAAAACATTGGTAAAGTGGTTATCCAACTGGCTATAGGGTGAATGCACCAATTTGTAAGTCGCTCTGGATAAGAGCGTCTGCTAAATGACGTAAATGTAAATGTAATAAGTCTGCATATAAGAGTGTCTGCAAAAGCTCTAACAGACCTTCCCATAAGAGGAAATGATCGCCAACACTGATCGCCATGTGGGTGTTTAGCAAGCCCACCACATGCTAGGTAATGCTAGATCAACAGCCCATCCAACATGGCTGAAACTATAGCAAGCCTTGATTAGACATCGCACAGCTATTCAGCGTCAGCTTCCCCACTAAGGTCCAGGGTGATAATTTAAAATCTGAGGAAGAAAAGTTAGGTTAGGCAGAAGTATCAATTTAAAATAAGGCTGTACTCCTGTGAATATAACTAGTGATGAAAAGACCCAGTAATGTTTAGCCATCGACAGACTAACGCCATTAGAGTAGCACAAGATATCACGCTGCTTGACTGCTGAACAGGGTAGCATGTAGCACCCACACATTTGGACCAGCACAAGTTGGTAGATATGAGTCACGCTCAGTGAGCTGCATCAGGGTATAAGATGCCTCCATACGCACTAAGTAGAAGCATGCACATAAACTTGTTTACTACTATCATAAAATGATGTGACATTGTACTGCAATGCTCCAGCAGATGCTGTGGAAGGGATAGCTAGTGTTGCCCTCTAAGTAATCACAACCTCACTGTGTGCTCTTGCAATAGCAATAATAGCAACCATAATGACTATGTGCAGATAATACAGAACATACAGCCTGCATGAATAAGCACAACATTCACCTAGGTGATGTATACAGAGCACGATGCAATATTGGCAGCCATCAGAAAAAGAAGCCAGTGCATAGTTGCAGCAAATGGCAGGAGGATGAGTGAGCAGACCCGGTCAGCTTAAATAGACCGCCAATAAGGTAGGCGTGATTGTTACTAGCCTCTAATTGGTGCCATCTCAGCTGATGCGTCAGCATGAGGCGGGGCTCTCGAGTTTCCCTTCTGAACTGACTCCGCTAAATAAGCTTTCAATAAGTAATGAACCTACCATCGCCCAGATGCTGAGCTTTCTTTCAAAGAGTATAGTGTTATGTCGCTATTTTACTCTACTTGAAGATTTTTTTCATTGATATACTCAGTGTATTTTCACTAGTCCCGTGTAGCTCAGTTGGTAGAGCATGGCGCTTGCAACGCCAGGGTTGTGGGTTCGATTCCCACGGGGGGCCAGTATGAAAATGTATGCACTTACTAACTGTAAGTCACTCTGGATAAGAGCGTCTGCTAAATGACTAAAATGTGAAATGTAGCCATTATGCTAACTGACAGAAAGGAAACACAAAGTGGTAGACCCTGAAGCTTAAAATGGAAACCAAAGAGACTTGGACACCGCAGATACATGTAGTAATATGTATTGGATTCATTCAGATCTCTATGTATTACTTATTTTTTGCACTGGAATAGAAATGGTTATCTAAGGCTTGTCTTTTAATAGGCATTGGGCTTAGAAACAGTGTGGGGCCTGATTACATATGACACCAATGTTTTCTTTCATTTGCGCACCTCTTGTTGAGTACATAGTAAATACTGTCCCAATGAATTATGTACATCTAATTTTCTCTTCCAATAAGGGAACTCACTGCCTTCATGTTAAATACTAACTCTGCTTTTTATGCATCAATATCCTCTTCTTCCCTCCCACCACTATACATTTCAGCACAAGCGTATAAGTGCAGATGTAAAATCAATAAACCTCTATAAATATCTACAAAGCATCACATGGGTTTCCTTGTCGTTGGTCTTTTTTAAGTAGTTTTACTGCTACAGTGGAGGTATTACATTCTTTCTTACCATTATTCCAAAGAGATGAAGGATTGACCAGAACCGTTAAAGTAATTGTGTAGTACTTACCCAGCAGGCAAAACTGGTCAAAATAACGGTAGGCATTGCTATTTCATGTTACCCATTACAGCTTTCTTACGGTTTGAAATATTCCTCAGAACTAGTAGTCTAACAGCTCCTCTTTTCCCTATGTGGAGTTCAGTGTGAACATTGGGCTGGACTCTGGTTGAAATAACTTCATTCCAACCAAATTTCCCCACTGGGTAAGCATTGTTGTTTTACTTTAGCCGTCAGTTTTCTGTGTGGAGTTCAAAGTGAACATTGGGCTGGGCACTGTTATTTTCCACGACATTGGATCCATTCATGATAAATGACAAAACAGGCTACAACCTTCTTAGAGGACAAATAGCGAACAGGTGTTCCACATTCTGTGTTTGCTTGATTGTTTGTTTCTGTGTGAATGCATGGGTGAGACTGGGGCATGTCACTACCTCCATTACATAAGTCCCTAATTCTGTTTACTTACTAGAGTTAGGCTATTGAGGACATTTGTGTCTTGGGGTTGTTTGCTGTTTTACAACCTACGAATTGATAGCGACAAAGTCTACGACAGTGCCTTGATTCACTCCCATTGAATGTGTTAAGATTTAAAGCTGCATTGTTAATGGGTCTAGTAACTATTTTAATACAAAGAAACATTTGTAATCCATTGGAAGATGTAATTATATTGTTTTCCACATATGAATGGACAGTTAGAATGTAAAGAGGACCAGTGGCTTAGCATTTAACAGGTTGGGCTGGCAGGCAACCATTTTGTGTATCTGATCACCAACCTAATGTTATTTAGACATTGAATTGATTTAGCTGTTGTTTTGCTATTGGTATATCGTAGTACCCAACCATAATATCTACCAAAATCATATCATCATGGGCTGTACAATATTTTCATATCAGGGAGATTCTCTCATTTGATACAGTGGATATTATACATCAGGGGCTTTGATTTCAATGTCACTCTAAGGCTTCTTTGAGGGAAGCATGCAAATCAGGATATCGAGCCAATCAGATTATTATCAGTTTACAACCAAAGAAAATGTTCCACAGGCATTTTGGGGTAATGGCTGACCTGTCTTTGATCATCTGGCGAGGACGGTTTGATTTGAAAGTGCTCTGAAATACAATTAGCCCCATTAGCTGATTCCTCAGATGTTCTAACGCAGTCTCTGTCAATGAATATGCTAATAACCTGTGTTCATTTCCTCAGGGAAGACAGAAAAGCAAGAAATAGTGCCTGTGGATGCTGCTCCGCTACCGCACCAGAGAATCAGGCTCAGTAAACAGTTTTCAGAGAGGTGTTGCTACGTGACTGAGCCAAATGAACCATCACGCTCATTAGGCCACAAAGCACCCTGGGTATTTTGCAGCGGCGCCGTTCCACAGTGCTACGCTGATGAACCTCAGACGGGGACATGTAACAAACAACGCCAAAAGGTCAGAACCTTCATAAGAATGGGCCATGGGTGTAATCAACAGATGCTGATCGAATGAACAGTTTATGGTCATTGTGACAACCGCCCCGTCATTCACTCACTCACAGCTCCTGCCCAGCTGTTAGAAGCCACTGTGTGTGTGTGTGTGTGTGTGTGTGTGTGTGTGTGTGTGTGTGTGTGTGTGTGTGTGCGCGTGCGTGTGTGTGTGAGAGACAAATGTGTGCGCATATCTCAATTATTGAGTGCATTTTTTAGATGAATAAAAAATAAATGCCCAACCTGGTCTGACAGATTTTATCTTTTCATTTTAAACCCATGAATTATGGAGTCCTGTCTGCAAACCAGCATTTTCAATATTTCAGAAGGGACAGAAAATGTTCTCCAAAAACCAAACAAATTAACTAAGCCTGTCACACTCTGGCTCCGGGACTTTTGTATTTGAGCCAGGGTGTATTTGTTTTGTTGGGTTTGGTTTGGTTATGTTGGGTATTTGGGTGTGCTTGGTTTTGGTTGTTCTTGTTAGTCATATGACTCCCAATCGGAGGTAACGAGTGTCAGCTGTCGGCTCGTTATCTCTGATTGGGAGCCATATTTAAACTGTGTGTTTTCACCTTGTGTTTGTGGGTTTTTGTTCCATGTTCAGTCATTGTCACTGTTGGACTTCACTATCGTCATTTTGTTTTGTTGTTTCGTGGTTGCTTTAATATAATAAAGTCAACATGTTCGCTCAACACGCTGCGCCTTGGTCCGCTTCCTTAGACGATCGTGACAGAAAAAACCCACCAATCTAGGACCAAGCGGCGTGTCAAGCGGCAACAGGACCCACATACACAGGATTCATGGACGCCTATAAAGGATTCATGGACATGGGAGGAGATACTGGATGGAAAGGGTCCTTGGGCACAACCGGGAGAATATCGCCGTCCTCGTGAAGAGCTGGAGGCAGCTAAAGCCGAGAGGAGGCGATATGAGGAGGCAGCACGGAGGCAAGACTGGAAGCCCGAGAGTACTACCCAAAAATTTATTGGGGGGGGGGCTTAAAGGGAGTGTGGCGAAGTCAGGTAGGAGACCTGCGCCTACTCCCTGTACTTACCGTGGAGAGCGAGAGTACGGGCAGACACCGTGTTACGCAGTAGAGCGCATGGTGTCTCCTGTACGCGTGCATAGCCCGGTTCGGTACATTCCAGCTCCACGTATCGGCCGGGCTAGATTGAGCGTTGAGCCGGATGTCATGAAGCCGGCCCCACGCATCCGGCCACCAGTGCGTCTCCTCGGGCCGGCTTACATGGCACCAGCCTTACGCATGGTGTCCCGGTTCGCCTACATAGCCCGGTGCGGGTTATTCCACCTCCCGTACTGGTCGGGCGACGGGAGCATACAACCAGGTAAGGTTGGGCAGGCTCAGTGCTCAAGGGAGCCAGTAAGCCTGCACGGTCCGGTATTTCCGGCGCCACCTCCCCGCTCCAGCCCAGTACCACCAGTGCCTACACCACGCACCAAGCCTCCTGTGTGTCCCCAGAGTCCTGTGCGTCCTGTTCCTGCTCCCCGCACTAGCCCTGAGATGCGTGTCCTCAGCCCGGTACCTCCAGTTCCGGCACCACGCATCCGGCCACCAGTGCGTCTCAGCCGGCCAGAGTCTGCCGTCTGCCCAACGGCGCCTGAACTGCCCCGTCTGCCCAACGGCGCCTGAACTGCCCCGTCTGCCCAACGGCGCCTGAACTGCCCGTCTGCCAAGCGCTGCATAAGCCGCCCGTCTGTACTGAGCCTGCAAAGCCGCCCGTCTGCCATGAGCCTTCAGAGCCGTCCGCTAGACCGGAGCCGCTAGAGCCTTCCGCCAGACAGGAGCCGCTAGAGCCTTCCGCCAGACAGGATCAGCCAGAGCCTTCCGCCAGACAGGATCAGCCAGAGCCTTCCGCCAGACAGGATCAGCCAGAGCCTTCCGCCAGACAGGATCAGCCAGAGCCTTCCGCCAGACAGGATCAGCCAGAGCCTTCCGCCAGACAGGATCAGCCAGAGCCTTCCGCCAGACAGGATCAGCCAGAGCCTTCCGCCAGCCATGAGCAGCCAGATCCGTCAGCCAGCCATGAGCAGCCAGATCCGTCAGCCAGCCATGAGCAGCCAGATCCGTCAGCCAGCCATGAGCAGCCAGATCCGTCAGCCAGCCACGAGCAGCCAGATTCGTCAGCCAGCCACGAGCAGCCAGATCCGTCAGCCAGCCATGAGCAGCCAGATCCGTCAGCCAGCCATGAGCCGTCCAGCCAGGATCCGCCAGAGCCGTCCAGCCAGGATCCGCCAGCCAGCCAGGATCCGCCAGAGCCAGCCAGCCAGGATCCGCCATTCAGTCCGGTGCTGCCCCTTAGTCCGGTGCTGCCCCTTATCCTGGTGCTGCCCCTTATCCTGGTGCTGCCCCTTAGTCCGGTGCTGCCCCTTAGTCCGGTGCTGCCTCTTAGTCCGGTGCTGCCCCTTAATCCAGTGGGGTTAAATTGGAGGGTGGTCATTGGGAGGAGGCTACGTAAGCGGGTAGTGACTATGGTGGGGGTGGGGACCACGACCTGTGCCAGAGCCGCCACCGTGGACAGACGCCCTCCCAGACCCTCCCCTAGACTTTATGCTGGTGCGCCCGGAGTTCGCACCTTAAGAGGGGTTATGTCACACTCTGGCTCCGGGACTTTGTATTTGAGCCAGGGTGTATTCGTTTTGTTGGGTTTGGTTTGGTTATGTTGGGTATTTGGGTGTGCTTGGTTTTGGTTGTTCTTGTTAGTCATATGACTCCCAATCGGAGGTAACGAGTGTCAGCTGTCGGCTCGTTATCTCTGATTGGGAGCCATATTTAAACTGTGTGTTTTCACCTTGTGTTTGTGGGTTTTTGTTCCATGTTCAGTCATTGTCACTGTTGGACTTCACTATCGTCATTTTGTTTTGTTGTTTCGTGGTTGCTTTAATATAATAAAGTCAACATGTTCGCTCAACACGCTGCGCCTTGGTCCGCTTCCTTAGACGATCGTGACAAAGCCAAGAAGATTGGCCTATCTGCCACAGCCAGAGGGGAGAGGAAGTTTGTGGAGTGAGGTCAAGTTGAGTCGGTTCCCTTGATTGTTCAATAATGGCGAACCTCATCTGGACAAATAGATCTGCAACCTCTTCATTAACCTCACAACACAATTTTGTGTCTCCTCTCCATTTTAAGGACTTCCATCAAATTTGTTTACACACGACTATCTCTTACTTGCTTTCCCCATGTCTACAGACCAGAGGTGACTTGATAGTGAATGAGGCAATATGCTGGCAACTATTGAAAAAGAAAAGAGGCAAGAGATGAGTCCCACTGTGGCTGGAGCAGCTCCTGTTGATCAGTCCTTTACACAACCAAACATGATACTCTTCTTAACACACAGGCCTTGAATCTGATCTTGTATATGTTTTTTATTATTATTGATGTATAAGTTAAAAGGGGCAATCACCAGTTGCTACAACCATTTTTGGACTTACAAATTAATGATATGTACCTATTGATTCTTGAAGAATATAACTTATAAATGCCTCAAGAGTTTAGTTCAACTGTCGTACCCCATTAGAATCGAAAACATAAGCTTGTTTTACTCCAACGTTTGTAAACAAAGTAAATTCAAACAAACACTATATAGCCTAAAAACATGATTAAAACTATCATTTTGATATAATGGATGGTCAGTCCTTGCCTGGCAACTCAAACTCCGTGTGCCAGCTAAACGCTACACCATGCCCACGGACATTAGTTTCTTCTCCGCAATGAGTCTGGATCTGAGTACGATGATTTCTAGAACGCAAACACATTCTAACCGTTCTGATTGGTCCTAGAACCCGATGGGTTGGGCCAGAGCCAGAACACACATGGGTAAAGCGGCGTTTAGAAAATGTGTCATTGGCTTTGATAGTTTGATTGGTTAGAGATGATCCAATCGATGATGACTTTGTTTTGTACAACACCCCTAATTTTGATGTCACAAATTACTTCAAGTATGTCGTAAACATAGAGCAGCAGAATAATTCAAATTGAGTCGTCAGGCAAGGTCAGTCCTTGCATGCATAGCTCTGTCTATGAATTTGAGAGTGGTTACATTTCTCCAACCCCATCCCTCAGCTTTTTACCAAAACAGGGGCCGGGATGTGGCTTTGTTATTGTTTCAACTGCTGATTGCCGCTTTAAAGGGGCAATGTGGGATTCAAGCAACAAAACGGCCGCCCAACACTTTTTGAGGGTGAATAGCTAAGGGATGGGACTGGAGAAAAGTAGAATCAGATAAAAAAAAAAAAAGAAAAAACACCTTATGGAACAGCGGGGAGTGTGAAGAGACACACGCACAGGCACAGACACACATACACATGATAAGACACGCACACTACACACACGTACACATGGATGTTGTATTGTAAATATGTGATAGTGGAGTAGTGGCCTGAGGGAACACATTAAATGTATTAGGTAAAGTGTTATGAAATGTAATGTCATGTAATATTTGAAACTGTATACAGTATAACTGCCTTAATGTTGCTGGACCCCAGGAAGAGTAGCTGCTGCCTTGGCAGCAGCTAATGAGGATCCTTAATAAATACAAATACAAAACCACTCTCAAATTCATAGACAGAGCTATGGATGCAAGGACTGGCCATCCTTCTTTTGATCAATCCTTTGTTTTGTTGTTGTTTGATTCTGCTTTAGTTTATCACTGGTTTACAAAAAGTCTGCATGTTTTCATTGAGTACTTTTAGTTTTTCACAATTTCCAAGTCACGGGCGTTGTTCCCAAACACTTGAAACCTTTGATATAGCTAGCAATAGTTTCTCTGCTGTGGCAGAATGCATGCTGCTAATGGGGCCTATTTTGGGGCCGGCATTCGTCCTGATGAATTATAAATGGCGGTAGTGAAGACCTTAACTGCAACAGATGGGCTTCAGACTGACCAGAGCATCTCCTCAGGGGATAGAGAGAATGATAAGAGCCAGTTTCAACTCACTGAGCATTGAACAGCCTGATGGCTAGCAAACCCTTTATTTAAAGGCCTTTGTGAACTCAATAAAAGAGTAGCCACTTTGTTTGTGCCCTTGTGTACCTTCTCTCCGAAAAGTTGACTGCAACATTGCTGTTTTTTGTCTTCTCGCACAGTGTAACTGGGTCTGTGTTTGATATATGTTTTCTTTATTTTCAGCAGTTGGGAGAGGAACACAAGCAGGTGTTTCCAGTGTAGGCCACAGACCTTGTTTCAAGGTTTGTGGTTTTGTGTTGTGAGGGCTAGTCATTATTTTGTGTCTGAAATGCCACGGAAAGCAAGCAGGGGGGAATCAATTGGGATGTCTATTTTAAAGGTAATTCACTCATGGGGTGACATTTTTCTAGTTATGACAGGTTATGACACGTTATGGCAGCTGTTATGACATGGTTATGGCAGTGTTATAAGGTGTAATGACGCTATACTTCAAATAAAGTGTTACCTTATTGTGTATAGTGCAAAGATTACCATAAACATCACTATGATATGATATACTTCAACAATGTGCAATATAAAGAGGCAAGTATTTATGTATTGCTCAGTTTACCAAAAAATCCACTCCTTATTCCTTAAGATCAAATGTGTTTTATTTAGTCATAATAATTGTCAGCAAACATAAATACATACAAAATAAATTACACACCCCTCCCCCCATCCTAATCCCACCCCACCCGAGAACCTAAGGCACATGTGTCAAACACAAGGCCCAGGATTTGGGTTGTCAATTCATTTTGGCCTGCTTCCATACTGCCCGAGATGCGCTGCACTACAAGTCAAACATGCTGCTCCACAAACTGCAGTGCATTGCTTCACACACTCCTCCTCCCAGACCGACACCCACACCCAAACATGAGCCAGCCAGAGCACTGTATCATATCACCACTAATGGCACTGACTGACTCTTCTACCGGACTGAAGGTTTAAACGTCTTGTAGGCTAAATGTCCTTGCCATTTTTCTGGCTTAAAGTTTTTAAAGCTTGATAAATGAAGTAAAGAGAAATCATTTAAAAGTAAAACAAAAGGAGATGCAGCAATATTTTATGACAACAGAGTGGACAAGTTTGAAGCGTTTTCATCAAAGAATATAGATACCAGAGGGCATTCCCAAACCATGTGTATAAAGGTACCAGGTAAAAAATTATATATAGATACAGTACCAGTCAAAAGTTTGAACACACCTACTCATTCAAGGGTTTTTCTTTATTTTTACTAATTTCTACATTGTAGAATAATAGTGAATACATTAAAACTATGAAATAACACATATGGAATCATGTAGTAATCAATTTTATATTTTAGATTCTTCAAATAGACACCCTTTGTCTTGATGACAGCTTTGCACACTTTTGGCATTCTCTCAACCAACTTCACCTGGAATGCTTTTCCAACAGTCTTGAAGGAGTTCCCACATATGCTTAGCACTTGTTGGCTGCTTTTCCTTCACTCTGCCGTCCGACTCATCCCAAACCATCTCAATTGGGTTGAGGTCGGGGGATTGTGGAGGAGGCCAGGTCATCTGATGCAGCACTCCATCATTCTCCTTCTTGGTCAAATAGCCCTTACACAGCCTGGAGGTGTGTTGGGTCATCGTCCTGTTGAAAAACAAATGATAGTCACACTAAGCCCAAACCAGATGGGATGGAGTATCGCTGCAGAATGCTGTGATAGCTATGCTGGTTAGGTGTGCCTTGAATTCTAAATAAATCACAGACAGTGTCACCAGCAAAGCACCCCCACACTATAACACCTCCTCCTCTATGCTTTACGGTGGGAACTACACATAATGAGATAATCCGTTCACCCACACCGTGTCTCACAAAGAAACGGTGGTTGGAACCAAAAAACTCAAATTTGGACTCCAGACCAAAGGACACATTTCCACCGGTCTAATGTCCATTGCTCGTGTTTCTTGGCCCAAGTAGGTCTCTTCTTCTTATTGGTGTCCTTTAGTAGGGGTTTCTTTGCAGCAATTCAACCATGAAGGCCTGCTTCACACAGTCCCCTCTGAACAAAATGAACAGTTGATGTTGAGATGTGTCTGTGATTTGAACTCTGTGAAGTATTTGTTTGGGCTGCAATTTCTGAGGCTGGTAACTCTAATTAACTTATCCTCTGCAGCAGAGGTAAATCTGCCCATTTCATCATAACGCTTGATGGTTTTTGCGACTGCACTTAAAGAAACTTTCAAAGTTCTTGAAATATTCCGTATTGACTGACCTTCATGTCTTAAAGTAATGATGGACTGTCGTTTCTCTTTGCTTATTTGAGCTGTTCTTGCCATAATATGGACTTGGTCTTTTACCAAATAGGGCTATCTTCTGTATACCAACCCTACAATGTCACAACACAACTGATTGGCTCAAACGCACTAAGAAGGAAAGACATTCCACAAATTAACTTTTAAGAAGGCACACCTGTTAATTGAAATGCATTCCAGGTGACTACCTCATGAAGCTGGTTGAGAGAATGCCAAGAGTGTGCAAAGCTGTCATCAAGGCAAAGGGTGGCTACTTTGAAGAATCTCAAATCTCAAATATATTTTGATTTGTTTAACACTTTTTTGATTAATACATTATTCCATATGTGTTATTCCATAGTTTTGATGTATTCACTATTATTCTACAATGTAAAAAGTACAAATAAAGAAAAACCCTTGAATGAGTAGGTGTGTCCAAACTTTTGACTGGTACTGTATATACAATTGAATTTACCACAGGTGGACTCCAACCAAGTTGGAGAAACATCTCAAGGATGATCAATGGAAACAGGATGCACCTGAGCTCAATTTCAAGTCTCATAGCAAAGGGTCTGAATACTTAAATAAATAAGGTATTTCTGTTTTTTATATTTAATACATCTGCAAACATTTCTAAAAACCTGTGTTCGCTTTGTCATTATGGGGTATTGTGTGTAGATTGCTAAGGATTTTGAAAAATGTAATCAATTTTAGAATAAGGCTGTAACGTAACAAAATGTGGAAAAAGTCAAGGGGTCTGAATACTTTCCGAAGGCACTGTAGGATGTAACATCAAAGCTGACTGCCAAGGAACACCATGAGCCTTAAGCACAGACAGTTGTAAATAAAAGAAAAATGATGAGCCAGGTACAGTAGATTAAAACTGTCTTTAAGGTCTTGGAATGAACGAAGGCCGTCATCCCCATAGATATCACCCAATACATGAATTCCCCTATCCTTCCATTGAAGAAAACGTACTGGTCGACGACCAAGTAAAAGACCTGAGTTGTTGAAAATAGGGGATCCCACATGCCATTTACATGAGATATTACATAATTTTTTCTGTGGTGCACCAGGTAGTAACCAGCTGTGTTACAATGTGACCAAAGCGTAGCTTACATTGTAATGCCTGATAAACTACCAAAATGGCAAAATATTGATAACAGATGAGGAGTAGACTTAGATGCATCCTCAACAAACAGCAATACGTCATCGGCATAGAGAGAGATATGATGATGAGTATGGTGAATTGTTATTGGCGAGACAAGGGTAGACTGACGTACAGTCTGAGCTAAAGGCTCAAGAAAGAGGGAGAAAATCAGGGGCGACAGTGGGCATCCGTGGCGACTTCCTCTAATAAATCCATGTAATATAGCCTACACCATCACAATAAATCCATTATTTATTTTAGACAGGGCTAAAGAAACATGCTATGAAGAAAATGTAGTCTATTTCAGAAGAACAGAATAGCATACTCTGAGTTGTCCTTATGTTAGGCCCTGGTCTGGCTATGCCATAGGGCTGTGGGCTACATTTAGCAGACAAGATTTGCTTAGAATTCCATGGCAGTATTTTATATTATTTTATAGTATGAAGAATACAATTGAACATAGCTGAATAAAATCGAAAGGATATTTTCTCCAAACGATTTGAGGAAGTGCGCACATGCGGCTATTCTGTGTTGAACGGTTAACAAAGAAACAGGTACTCCTACATGCTTAACTTAGAGTTATAATAATAATATGCCATTTAGCATACGCTTTTATCCAAAGCGACTTACAGTCATGTGCGCATACATTTTTACGTATGGGTGGTCCCGGGGATCGAACCCACTACCCTGGCGTTACAAGTTAAGTACAGGATTTGAGATAAAGTATGTTGTGACAACAGAGAAAATAGTATTTTGAAATATAGTGCAAAATCAGACATTTCTACTCAGCAGATGAGAAATGTAATACATGACAATGTCCACATGCAATAAATATAGTGTATGCAATTTTCATTTGATAGATACCAACACAATTGATAATGTTTCAGTAGGCCCACAGTTCAGTCAATGTAATAATGTAAATGTAACAATGCATTTATATATCATGCTGCCAGTTTAAGAAATGCCTTCATTCATACACACTCTGAATAAATAAATACAATGTAAAAAAAGGTGTATACAGTTAAGTTAAGCGGTTCAACCCTTTCTCAGTCTACCTCCCATTTGTTGAGCTGTAAACAGATGTAGTTCCCTTGTACACCTGGGATGTGTTTCAGGTAAACACAGATGGTCCAGATGTCTGTGCATTTGATTATTGAACCTCATTTGAAATGCCAATCTCTTTAAGAATCCCAGAGGCAGTGCCTCCTGTCTCTATGTCTCTTATTGTTCATCTTGTTGTCATCACTGGGTCTATAAAAGCGTAGCCCACTTCACTGCCAACGTCAGAAAAAGACCTGACCATCTTCACTGAACCATGTTGGGTGACCCGTGTAGCTCAGTTGGTAGAGCATGGTGTTTGCAACGCCAGGGTTGTGGAAATCGATTCCCATGGGGGGCCAGTATGAAAATGTATGCACTCACTAACTGTAAGTCGCTCTGGATAAGAGTGTCTGCTAAATGAGTAAAATGTAATGGTTTACTCGTTTCAATAAGGTACTTTTGGAATGAATGCGATTCCCATTAACGATTGCTCTGTGGTGAAATGACATGGTTCTTTGTAAGTAACGTCTGACTCTCCAAGGAGAAAAGCCTCCCTTGATTTAGGGTTCCGTGCAACAGGATACCCTAGTAAAAATACACTCTACTTTTTTTTCACATTTGTTTGCGAGTTTGAAGTCCCATAACATTTCTTCAACAAACCTTTTGCTAGCTTGGTTTGATTCTGTGCTGAATGTAATAGTGAGTAGTCTCAGGATGTGTTGGTAGACGGTGAACATTTCCACTATTTGTCCTGGTACACCTTGAGTGCCATGGAAGAGTTTACCAAGTCTCCCATTACTACTTTCAAAGATGAATGCACTTTGAGCCCACAAAGGTCCGTAGTTTCGGACAGATGTACAGTCGTGGTCAAAAGTTTTGAGAATGACACAAGTATTGGTCTTCACAAAGTTTGCTGCTTCAGTGTTTTTAGATATTTCTTTCAGATGTTACTATGGTATACTGAAGTATAATTACAAGCATTCCATGAGTGTCAAAGGCTTTTATTGACAATTACATTAAGTTTATGCAAAGAGTCAATATTTGCAGTGTTGACCCTTCTTTTTCAAGACCTCTGCAATCTGCCCTGGCATGCTGTCAATTAACTTCTGGGCCACATCCTGACTGATGGCAGCCCATTATTGCATAATCAATGCTTGGAGTTTGTCAGAATTTGTGGGGCTTTTTTTTGTCCACCTGCCTCTTGAGGATTGACCACAAGTTCTCAATGGGATTAAGGTCTGGGGAGTTTCCTGGCCATGGACCCAAAATGTTGATGTTTTGTTCCCCGAGCCACTTAGTTATCACTTTTGCCTTATGGCAAGGTGCTCCATCATGCTGGAAAAGGCATTGTTCGTCACCAAACTGTTCTTGGATAGTTGGGAGAAGTTGCTCTCTGAGGATGTGTTGGTACCATTCTTTATTCATGGCTGTGTTCTTAGGCAAAATTGTGAGAGAGCCCACCTCCTTGGCTGAGAAGCAACACCACACATGAATGGTCTCAGGATACTTTACTGTTGGCATGACACAGGACTGATGGTAGCGCTCACCTTGTCTTCTCCGGACAAGCTTTTTTCCAGAGTATCAGACAGAATATCAGTCTGTCCCTGATGTTTTTCCTGGAGCGAAGTGGCGTCCTCGCTGCCCTTCTTGACACTAGGCCATCCTCCAAAAGTCTTCACCTCACTGTGCGTGCAGATGCACTCACACCTGCCTGCTGCCATTCCTGAGCAAGCTCTGCACTGGTGGTGCCCCGATTCCACAGCTGAATCAACTTTAGGAGACGGTCCTGGTGCTTGCTGGACATTCTTGGGCGCCCTGAAGCCTTCTTCACAACAATTGACCCTCTCTCCTTGAAGTTCTTGATGATCCGATAAATGGTTGATTTAGGTGCAATCTTAATAGCAGCAATATCCTTGCCTGTGAAACCCTTTTTGTGCAAAGCAATGATGATGGCACGTGCTTCCTTGCAGGTAACCATGGTTAACCGAGGAAGAACAATGATTTCATGCACCACCCTCCTCTAACCCGGACGCTTATAAGAAATCCCGCTATTCCCTCCGACGAACCATCAAACAGGCAAAGAGTCAATACAGGACTAAGATTAAATCGTACTACACCAGCTCTGACGCTCGTCGGATGTGGCAGGGCTTGAAAACTATTACAGACTACAAAGGGAAGCACAGCCGCGAGCTGCCCAGTGACACAAGCCTACCAGACGAGCTAAACCACTTCTATGCTCGCTTCGAGGCAAGCAAAACTGAAGCATGCACGAGAGCACCAGCTGTTCCGGATGACTATGTGATCACGCTCTCTGTAGCCGATGTGATTAAAACTTTTAAGCAGGTCAACATTCACAAGGCCGCAGGGCCAGACGGATTACCAGGACGTGTACTCCGAGCATGTGCTGACCAACTGGCAAGTGTCTTCACCGACATTTTCAACATGTCCCTGACTGAGTCTGTAATACCAACATGTTTCAAGCAGACCGCCATAGTCCCCGTGCCCAAGGACACTTAGATAACCTGCCTAAATGACTAACGACCCGTAGCACTGACGTCTGTAGCCATGAAGTGCTTTGAAAGGCTGGTCATGGCTCACATCAACAACATTATCCCAGAAACCCTAGACCCACTCCAATTTGCATACCGCCCCAACAGATCCACAGATGATGCAATCTCTATTGCACTCCACACTGCCCTTTCCCACCTGGACAAGAGGAACGCCTACGTGAGAATGCTATTCATTGACTACAGCTCAGCATTCAACACCATAGTGCCCTCAAAGCTCATCACTAAGCTAAGGATCCTGGGACTAAACACCTCCCTCTGCAACTGGATCCTGGACTTCCTGACAGGCCGCCCCCAGGTGGTAATGGTAGGTAACAACACATCTGCCACACTGATCCTCAACAAGGGGGCCCCTCAGGGTTGCGTGATCAGTCCTCTCCTGTACTCCCTGTTCACCCATGACTGCATGGCCAGGCATGACTCCAACACCATCATTAAGTTTGCCGACGACACAACAGTGGTAGGCCTGATCACCGACAACGATGAGACAGCCTATAGGGAGGAGGTCAGAGATCTGGCCGTGTGGTGCCAGGATAACAACCTCTCCCTCAATGTGACCAAGACAAAGGAGATGATTATGGACTACAGAAAAAAAAGAGGACTGAGCATGCCCCCATTCTCATCGACGGGGCTGTAATGGAACAGGTTGAGAGCTTCAAGTTCCTTGGTGTCCACATCACCAATGAACTATCATGGTCCAAACACACCAAGACAGTCGTGAAGAGGGCACGACAAAGCCTATTGCCCCTCAGGAGACTGAAAAGATTTGGCATGGGTCCTCAGATCCTCAAAAAGTTCTACAGCTGCACCATCGAGAGCATTCTGACTAGTTGCATCACCGCCTGGTATGGCAACTGCTCGGCCTCCGACCGCAAGGCACTACAGAGGGTAGTGCGTACGGCCCAGTACATCACTGGGGCCAAGCTTCCTGCCATCCAGGACCTCTATACCAGACGGTGTCAGAGGAAGGACCTCAAAATTGTCAACGACTCCATAGTTACTCCATACTTTTCATAGACTGTTTTCTCTGCTACCGCACGGCAAGCGGTACCGGAGCGCCAAGTCTAGGTCCAAAAGGCTTCTCAACAGCTTCTACCCCCAAGCCATAAGACTCCTGAACAGCTAAACATGGCTACCCGGACTATTTGCACCCCCACCCCATCTTTTTCCGCTGCTGCTACTCTGTTAATTATTTATGCTTAGTCACTTTAACTCTACCCACATGTACATATTACCTCAACTACCTCAACTAGCCGGTGTCCCCGCACATTGACTATGCACCGGTACCCCCGTGTATATAGCCTACCTACTGTTATTTTATTTTACTTCTGCTCTTTTTTTCTCAACACTTTTTTTTTGTTGTTGTTGTTTTATTTTACTTTTTTATTAAGAAATAAATGCATTGTTGGTAAAGGGCTGTAAGTAAGCATTTCACGGTAATGTCTACACCTGTTGTATTCGGCGCATTTGGCAAATACAATTGTATTTTATTTTATTTTATTAAAGCTTCCAGTCTGTTATTCTAACTCAATCAGCATGACAGAGTGATCTCCAGCCTTGTCCTCGTCAACACTCTCACCTGCGTTAACGAGAGAATCACTGACATGATGTCAGCTGGTCCTTTTGTGGCAGGGCTGAAATGCAGTGGAATCTTATTTTTTCATGGCAAAGAGGGACTTTGCAATTAATTGCAGTTCATCTGATCACTCTTCATAACTTTCTGGAGTATATGCAAATTGCCATCATTAAAACTGAGGCAGCAGACTTTGTGAAAATTCATATTTGTGTCATTCTCAAAACTTTTGACCACGACTGTAGGTGCATGCAAAAGTATGTGGACATTGTAGCTGACGTAATTTCCCATACAATTGTTCAAACCTAATAACAAATTCTCTAAAGAACATCTCAGCCATATCAATGTTATGATAGGTAACCGTGTCTTTCAGTAGACAATAGGTACCCTGCACCAGAAGCAGTAAATGGTAAGTACTGCCTGGATAAAATCCAATTTAAACAGGGGAGGTTTTGGTTTTGTGGCAAGCAATATTTTGTTTACGTGCTCTATTTCTCTTCCTATGTACCAGGACTCATGGTGATATTTGAACTCAAACCACAGTGTAGTCATTTGCCGATGTAAGCCAAGTAAGATGCTGTACATGTAATCAAAAGCAAACCCTGCAATCATGATGAAAACAATAAGGAACATTAAAGGAGATGGGCCCTTAACACCATGTATGATGTTCCCTGACTCTACCACCAAGGGAACGTCTCTGCGGTATTTAATGTCTGTGCATGGCTCTGGTGCACTCTCAAGCGGATACACTATTGAACCCATTACCCTTTTCTACCACATCTCCTTTGTGATAGCACCAGTTGCACCCATGTTCACCATTTAATTGTTTAATATTCTGTACTTTGCAGCGAGCAGGGGAATCACAAATACATAGTAAACTGTACACACGTACATTTGTGGGTTTCCCTCTCAACTGGCATGTCAAGCCCTCACCCTCAAGTGAAACACACTCACCCACAGAAGGCTGAAGGAAATAATTCATTTCTGGGCTCTTTGGCCCAAACCACAGCCCCACTAGAATGATGTGCTTTGCTCTTATGTTCGGGGGAAGTTCATTAACTGTGACTTGTAGGGGCCAGATGTGAAAGGGAGAGGACTTGAATATTGGAACGCCATCCACATTCCATGAGAGTGAAAGGTTCATTAAATCAGTGTCATTAAGGGCATCTATTGACTTGTATAGTGCACCATCATAAATTGCATCTATATTATCTGGGCTGCTCTTGGACCTAGAATACTTATATTCTAATGCTTCGCAGAATTTGGGGTCTGATAACTTTTCCTCTAGTTGTGTTTTGATTGACAATTTCATGAACACTGATCCACTCTTGACAAGAGATGGCATATCCCCAGGGAGGCAACCACATGATGTGCAATGATCTGGCACTTCACTGACAAATAAATACTGGCATGTTGGACAAATATACTGCATTTCAAAAGTGTCATTACAGTCAAAATACTTCATAAACTTGTAGAGACTGTTGGGAACGCCGTTTGTCCCCTCTGGACAATGGAGATGTATAATGTCCAATAAATCACTGAGAGCTATCTTGGTGGTTGTGTGTCTTAGAGCATAGCAGAGTATTGAGAGCAGAGACTCATCTTCAGTAATATTTGCATTTGGATAGATTTGGCCTTTTCTCCCCCCTCCTTATCCTCCGACTTGATTCATGATGTCCCTGCCTTGTCCATCTGTGTTGTCTCCACCTGTGTTGTCTCCCTGTAAGCACAACAGATACCCAGGTCAGAAGGAGGCTTATAGCCGTAGTATTAACATGAAGGAAGGCAGATCACTAAGAAACAGACAGTGGAACAGAAATCAGACAAATGCAGGAGGTAAATAATGAAACAGAGGAGAAGACAGCCAACAAAAATTGTTGTCGGCTTGTACCTCTCAGTCATCAACCTGTACTTTGGTATTGTTCCCATATATTGAGCCTACCTTGTAGTCTTGTGGTAAGAGTTTCTGTTTTGAAGTCAGAAGGTTGTGTGTTTGATCTAGGCCAAGCCATACAAATATATATATATTTTTTGTGACCGTATGAGTCTCTGTTAGGCACTCAGCATTACATATATTGCACAGAGGATATTTTAAACACCACCCCCAAATATCTGACCTGTTGAGGAAGTACATTCCCATTTTACCTAATAATCTGTCAACTTCTAGGATGGCTAAGTGATCATAGCAGTTACTTTTCGCCACAAAGGTTGAGAGTTCAAGACCCTTCTGTGACCAATTCCCTACTGTTTAATGGTGAACGTCTACCTTCTAAGTTCATGCAATTTCAATTGCTATGTTGTTTTACCTGAATGGACGGATGCTGGCGGTCTGGGTTCACGCAGTGATCGACGCCGCTCTTAGACGAGCTGTCCTGTGGGGAAGAGCCATGCATGTCAGGTGACTGTTGCAACTGTCAGTAACGTTTCAGAAAGAAGTGAGTGTGTAGCACTGCTATGCTGTTTTATCTGAGTGGAATACTTACTTGTAGCCATGGCTTATAAGCCGTTTTCCTCTTCCAATCTAAGGAGGGTAGATGTTGATGAGATGATTAAGGATACAGTACAGACAAAATACAACCCATCGTCATTATCAGTGGACAGTTTTGGTATAGACTGTTTTAAGTCCATATAGGTACATTCGATGTGTTATGAATGTCTGAAAATCATACAGTAACTACCTTTCTTGTTGTTGACCCGTGGCCCTGTAGTGGGTGATGAGGACGGAGTCAGGCGCAGGAGGTGTGTCGTCAATGCGACTTCAATGCGCACTGGGGAAACAAAACACACGGGTGAATATCCCGCCGACAAAAGTAAAATGAATGCTCAACCTCCACAATGAACAATCAAACACAAAGACATGAGGGGGCAGAGGGAATACTTATACAGGGACTGATGAAGGGATATGAACCAGGTGTGTGTAAAAACAAGACAAAACAAATGGAATGATGATATGAGGAGCGGCAGTGGCTAGAAGGCCGGTGACGACAAACGCCGAAGCCTGCCCGAACAAGGAGAGGAGGCAGCTTCGGAGGAAGTCGTGACAGGCCATCTCCTTTTCATCCGCCTTGGGACTGGCATAGGTTCTTGGAGGCAAGCCCTCAATTCCATAACTAGGCCTATAGGCTAGATGAAATGAATGGGTCAGAATAGGTAAGAGGGCATTGAAAAGGCGCAGTGGTCTAAGGCACTGCATCGCAGTGCTAACTGTGCCACTAGAGATCCTGGTTCGAATCCAGGCTCTGTCGCAGCCGGCCGCGACCGGGAGACTCATGGGCGGCGCACAATTGGCCCAGCGTCGTCCAGGGTAGGGGAGGGAATGGCCGGCAGGGATGTAGCTCAGTTGATAGAGCATGGCGTTTGCAACGCCAGGGTTGTGGGTTTGATTCCCACGGGGGGCCAGTATAAAAAAAAAAAAATGTATTCACTAACTGTAAGTCGCTCTGGATAAGAGCGTCTGCTAAATGACTAAAATGTAAAAAAAATGTTAAAGTAAATATCGTCCTTTCTCTTTGCTTATTTGAGCTGTTATTGCATAAATAAATACAAAAGGGCGATGATAAAATGTTTTCAGTGTAAACTTACACGACTAAAACTGAACATTTTCTCTCCGCCCCATGGCAAAATGTGTAGAATTGCAGGACATTTGCTTTAAAACAGTAAAATGTTGTTTCTACGGCCAAGAGGGCCTCTAAAACTGTGCCATTGGCCACCCCTACTACCATCCTAGGGGAAACACTGTTCTGGGTATCTTGGTTAACTATTTATATTTTACATTTACATTTACATTTTAGTCATTTAGCAGACGCTCTTATCCAGAGCGACTTACAGTTAGTGAATACATATTTTTTTATACTGGCCCCCCTAAGACATGAAGGTCAGTCAATACGGAAAATGTCAAGAACTTTGAAAGTTTGTTCAAGAATTTTGAAAGTGCAGTCGCAAAAACCATCAAGCGCTATGATAAAACTGGCTCTCATGAGGACCGCCACAGGAAAGGAAGACTCATAGTTACCTCTGCTGCAGAGGATAAGTTCATTAGAGTTAACTGCACCTCAGATTGCAGCCCAAATAAATGCTTCACAGAGTTCAAGTAACAGACACATCTCAACAGCAACTGTTCAGAGGAGACTACGTGAATCAGGCCTTCATGGTCGAATTGCTGCAAAGAAACCAATAATAAAGGACACCAATAATAAGAAGAGACTTGCTTGGGCCAAGAAATACGAGCAATGGACATTTGACCGGTGGAAATCTGTCCTGATGAGTCCAAATGTGAGATTTTTGGTTCCAATCGCTGTGTCTTTGTGAGACGCAGAGTAGGTGAATGGATGATCTCCGCATGTGTGGTTCCTACCGTGAAGCATGGAGGAGGAGGTGTGAAGGTGTGGGGGTGCTTTGCTGGTGACACTGTCTGTGATTTATTTTGAGTTCAAGACACACTTAACCATCATGGCTACCACAGCATTCTGCAGCGATACGCCATCCCATCTGGTTTGGGCTTAGTGGGACAATCATTTGTTTTTCAACAGGAAAATGACCCAAAAGACACCTCCAGGCTGTGTAAGGGCTATTTGACCAAGGAGAGTGATGGAGTGCTGCATCAGATGACCTGGCCTCCACAATCACCCGACCTCAACCCAATTGAGATAGTTTGGGATGAGTTGGACCGCAGAGTGAAGGAAAAGCAGCCAACAAGTGCTCAGCATATGTGGGAACTCCTTCAAAACTATTGGAAAAGCATTCCTCATGAAGCTGGTTGAGAGAATGCAAAGAGTTTGCAAAGCTGTCATCAAGGCAAAAGGTGGCTACTTTGAAGAATCTCAAATATACTATATATTTTGATTTGTTTAACACTTTTTTGGTTACTACGTGATTCCATACGTGTTATTTCATAGTTTTGATGTCTTCACTACTATTCCTGGAATGAGTAGGTGTGTCCAAACCTTTGACAGGTACTGCTATATATATATATATATATATATACAGTGGGGAGAACAAGTATTTGATACACTGCCGATTTTGCAGGTTTTCCTACTTACAAAGCATGTAGAGGTCTGTAATATTTATCATAGGTACACTTCAACTGTGAGAGACGGAATCTAAAACAAAAAATCCAGAAAATCACATTATATGATTTTTAAGTAATTAATTTGCATTTTATTGCATGACATAAGTATTTGATCACCTACCAACCAGTAAGAATTCTGGCTCTCACAGACCTGTTAGTTTTTCTTTAAGAAGCCCTTCTGTTCTCCACTCATTACCTGTATTAACTGCACCTGTTTGAACTTGTCACCTGTATAAAAGACACCTGTCCACACACTCAATCAAACAGACTCCAACCTCTCCACAATGGCAAAGACCAGAGAGCTGTGTAAGGACATCAGGGATAAAATTGTAGACCTGCACAAGGCTGGGATGGGCTACAGGACAATAGGCAAGCAGCTTGGTGAGAAGGCAACAACTGTTGGCGCAATTATTAGAAAATGGAAGAAGTTCAAGATGACGGTCAATCACCCTCGGTCTGGGGCTCCATGCAAGATCTCACCTCGTGGGGCATCAATGATCATGAGGAAGGTGAGGGATCAGCCCAGAACTACACGGCAGGACCTGGTCAATGACCTGAAGAGAGCTGGGACCACAGTCTCAAAGAAAACCATTAGTAACACACTACGCCGTCATGGATTAAAATCCTGCAGCGCACGCAAGGTCCCCCTGCTCAAGCCAGTTCATGTCCAGGCCCGTCTGAAGTTTGCCAATGACCATCTGGATGATCCAGAGGAGGAATGGGAGAAGGTCATGTGGTCTGATGAGACAAAAATATATCTTTTTGGTCTAGACTCCACTCGCCGTGTTTAGAGGAAGAAGAAGGATGAGTATAACCCCAAGAACACCATCCCAACCGTGAAGCATGGAGGTGGAAACATCATTCTTTGGGGATGCTTTTCTGCAAAGGGGACAGGACGACTGCACCGTATTGAGGGGAGGATGGATGGGGCCATGTATCGCAAGATCTTGGCCAACAACCTCATTCCCTCAGTAAGAGCATTGAAGATGGGTCATGACTGGTTCTTCCAGCATGACAACGACCCGAAACACACAGCCAGGGCAACTAAGGAGTGGCTCCGTAAGAAGCATCTCAAGGTCCTGGAGTGGCCTAGCCAGTCTCCAGACCTGAACCCAATAGAAAATATTTTGAGGGAGCTGAAAGTCCGTATTGCCCAGCAACAGCCCCGAAACCTGAAGGATCTGGAGAAGGTCTGTATGGAGGAGTGGGCCAAAATCCCTGCTGCAGTGTGTGCAAACCTGGTCAAGACCTACAGGAAACGTATGATCTCTGTAATTGCAAACAAAGGTTTCTGTACCAAATATTAAGTTCTGCTTTTCTGATGTATCAAATACTTATGTCATGCAATAAAATGCATATTAATTACTTAATAATCATACAATGTGATTTTCTGGATTTTTGTTTTAGATTCCGTCTCTCACAGTTGAAGTGTACATATGATCAAAATTACAGACCTCTACATGCTTTGTAAGTAGGAAAACCTGCAAAATCGGCAGTGTATCAAATACTTGTTCTCCCCACTGTATATATATATATATATACAGTGGGGAAAAAAGTATTTAGTCAGCCACCAATTGTGCAAGTTCTCCCACTTAAAAAGAGAGAGAGGCCTGTAATTTTCATCATAGGTACACGTCAACTATGACAGACAAAATGAGAAAAAAATATCCAGAAAATCACATTGTAGAATTTTTTATGAATTTATTTGCAAATTATGGTGGAAAATAAGTATTTGGTCAATAACAAAAGTTTCTCAATGCTTTGTTATATACCCTTTGTTGGCAATCACACAGGTCAAACGTTTTCTGTAAGTCTTCACAAGGTTTTCACACACTGTTGCTGGTATTTTGGCCCATTCCTCCATGCAGATCTCCTCTAGAGCAGTGATGTTTTGGGGCTGTCGTTGGGCAACACAGACTTTCAACTCCCTCCAAAGATTTTCTACGGGGTTGAGATCTGGAGACTGGCTAGGCCACTCCAGGACCTTGAAATGCTTCTTACGAAGCCACTCCTTCGTTGCCCGGGCGGTGTGTTTGGGATCATTGTCATGCTGAAAGACCCAGCCACGTTTCATCTTCAATGCCCTTGCTGATGGAAGGAGGTTTTCACTCAAAATCTCACGATACATGGCCCCATTCATTCTTTCCTTTACACGGATCAGTCGTCCTGGTCCCTTTGCAGAAAAACAGCCCCAAAGCATGATGTTTCCACCCCCATGCTTCACAGTAGGTATGGTGTTCTTTGGATGCAACTCAGCATTCTTTGTCCTCCAAACACGATCGAGTTGAGTTTTTACCAAAAAAGTTATATTTTGGTTTCATCTGACCATATGACATTCTCCCAATCCTCTTCTGGATCATCCAAATGCACTCTAGCAAACTTCAGACGGGCCTGGACATGTACTGGCTTAAGCAGGGGGACACGTCTTGCACTGCAGGATTTGAGTCCCTGGCGGCGTAGTGTGTTACTGATGGTAGGCTTTGTTACTGTGGTCCCAGCTCTCTGCAGGTCATTCACTAGGTCCCCCCGTGTGGTTCTGTGATCATTTTGACCCCACGGGGTGAGATCTTGCGTGGAGCCCCAGATCGAGGGGGATTATCAGTGGTCTTGTATGTCTTCCATTTCCTAATAATTGCTCCCACAGTTGATTTCTTCAAACCAAGCTGCTTACCTATTGCAGATTCAGTTTTCCCAGCCTGGTGCAGGTCTACAATTTTGTTTCTGGTGTCCTTTGACAGCTCTTTGGTCTTGGCCATAGTGGAGTTTGGAGTGTGACTGTTTGAGGTTGTGGACAGGTGTCTTTTATACTGATAACAAGTTCAAACAGGTGCCATTAATACAGGTAACGAGTGGAGGACAGAAGAGCCTCTTAAAGAAGAAGTTACAGGTCTGTGAGAGCCAGAAATCTGCTTGTTTGTAGGTGACCAAATACTTATTTTCCACCATAATTTGCAAATAAATTCATAAAAAATCCTACAATGTGATTTTCTGGAATTTATTTTCTCATTTTGTCTGTCATAGTTGACGTGTACCTATGATGAAAATTACAGGCCTCTGTCATCTTTTTAAGTGGGAGAACTTGCACAATTGGTGGCTGACTAAATACTTTTTTTCCCCACTGTATATATATATATATAGCTGTGGGAAAAAAATCATGTATGACAGCCATTCCATTCCAGTGTCTGTTGAATTCCAACACAGGCACACCTCATTCTACTGAATTAGGTACTGATTAGGTGATCACATGAACCAAATCTTATTTAACGGGGAAAAGTATAAAAAACTCTTCTGTGGTCATCACTATCCTCTTGCAATAGGACCAGCTGGATGGCAAAAACAGTGCTAATAGTACCTCAAAAGTAATAGTAATCAAAAAATAACTATTGACCATGCCAAAAGAGTTGAAAAGTAAAGTTTTGAGTGAGGAAAAGAAGGGTTCAATTCTGGCTTTACTGGCAGAGGGATACAGTGAGTGTCAGGTTGCTTCCATCCTTAAAATTTCAAAGACGGCGGTTCATAAGAACAAGGTCAAGCAGCAGACATTGGAGACAACAAAGCTACAGAACGGCAGTGGGCGAAAACGACTCTCTACTGACCGGGATGACCGCCAACTCATTCGAATGTCACTCAACAACCGTAGGATGACATCAAGTGACCTACAAAAATAATGGCAAACGGCAGCTGGGGTGAAGTGCACGGCGAGGACGGTTCGAAACAGGCTCCTAGGGGCGTTAGGAGACGCACTTATCCAGAGCGACTTACAGTTAGTGAGTGCATACATTATTTTTTATTTTTCATACTGGCCCGAATCCACAACCCTGGCATTGCAAACGCCATGCTCTACCAACTGAGCTACATCCCTGCCAGCTATTCCATCCCCTACCCTGGACGAATTGTGCGCCACCCCATGGGTCTCCTGGTCGCGGCCGGCTACGACAGAGCCTGGATTCGAACCAGGATCTCTAGTGGCACAGCTAGCACTGCGATGCAGTGCCTTAGACCACTGCGCCACTAGGGAGACATCAATGAGAAGCAAAGAAGAGCCAGGCTGAGGTTTGCAAAAGACCATAAGGATTGGACCGTAGAGGTCATCTTCTCTGATGAGTCCAATTTTCAGCTTTGCCCAACACCTGGTCGTCTAATGGTTAGACGGAGACCTGGAGAGGCCTACAAGCCACAGTATCTCGCACCCACTGTGAAATTTGGTGGAGGATCGGTGATGATCTGGGGGTGCTTCAGCAAGGCTAGAATCGGGCAGATTTGTCTTTGTGAAGGATGCATGAATCAAGCCACGTACAAGGTTGTCCTGGAAGAAAACTTGCTTCCTTTTGCTCTGACATTGTTACCCAACTCTGAGTATTGGTTTTTCCAGCAGGACAATGCGCCATGCCATACAGCCAGGTCAATCAAGGTGTGGATGGAGGACCACCAGATCAAGACCCTGTCATGGCCAGCCTAATCTCCAGACCTGAACCCCATTGAAAACTTCTGGAATGTGATCAAGAGGAAGATGGATGGTCACAAGCCATCAAACAAAGCCGAGCTGCTTGAATTTTTGCGCCAGGAGTGGGATAAAGTCATCAATGTGAAAGACTGGTGGAGAGCATGCCAAGACGCATGAAAGCTGTGATTGAAAATCAGTGTTATTTCACCAAATATTGACTTCTGAACTCTTCCTAAGTTAAAATATTACTATTGTGTTGTTTAAAAATGAACATTAACTTATTTTCTTTGCAGTATTCGAGGTCTGACAACACTGCATCTTTTTTGTTGTTTTGACCAGTTGTCATTTTCTGCAAATAAATGCTCTAAATGACAATATCTTTATTTGGAATTTGGGAGAAATGTTGTCAGTAGTTTATAGAATAAAACAAAAATGTTATTTTTACCCTAACACATACCTATAAATAGTAAAACCAGAGAAACTGATAATTTTGCAGTGGTCTCTTAATTTTTTCCGCAGCTGTATATACACTACCGGTCAAAAGTTTTAGAACACCTAGTCATGGATGATTGATTCTGCCTGCGGAGCTTTCCAGTAAGAGTCTGCGAGGAAAACCGGTGGCGTATTTTATGAAGCGTGAGGGAAATTCCCATCTGACCAAAAGACGACGAGGACCTGCCCAGACCAGACCCTTACTGTGAGCTGCCCAGGAGAAGACACATCATCTCCGAACAATTGAGTGACATGGTGACTGAATTTCAGCAAGTCAATTTAAATGAATTTGTCTAAAAAATATATGTACATAAAACCAAATAAAACTAAACATAAAAATATACCACTAGTCTTAAGTAATAGCACGAGGTGTTATTCTATATGTATGGTGGAAAGACTATAGAGTCTATAGAGACTATAGCATTCATGACTATACAAACTATTGAGACTATAGATGCTGAGGGACTATGGAGGGTGTAGGGACTGTAGATGCTATAGAGTGAGACTATAGGGACTATGAATGCTATAGAGACTATAGATGTTCAGGGACTATAGATACTATAGAGATTATAGCGACCGTAGAGACTATAGAGGAACCGTTGAAGGTACATATGTATGAAGAAGGCTAGAGCTAGTCTTATAGAGAAGAATAGAGCGAGGGCAAGTAACGGTACAATGGAAAAGCCCCGCTGACAGCTGTCTGTAGGCATTCATTTGAAGTGTCTACGTGGTCTGGAACCACTGGTAATAGCACAAGGTGTTATTGAGCACGAGGTATTATTTTATATGTATAGGAAGTAGCGGCAAGAGAACCGTTGAAGATACATATGGTGCATAGGAAGTAACAACAAGAGAATCTTTGAAGATGCAAATGGAGTAAAAAGGGAGATTACTGAGTGTGTTTGGGAATAGTACTAAGTGAATGTGGATGGGAGAGTTGTGTGAGTGTGGAAAGAACGTGTTAAGCTGATAAAAATTTGGATAATAAGAGATATGTGACGGCGTATGTTGCAAGTCACAACTTCACAGGAGAGGCATTTGAACGTTTATTTTTTTGGCAGAAATGCCTTCTGGAACATTTGAACTTTCATCTGCCTTAATAACAAACTTGTATGCCATCTGTAAATACGAATAAAGTTGTTAGATTACGAGCCTAGTTGGTTTAGCCACAGAAAAAGACACAAACCTTCACGCTAGCCATGATTGGCTGAGATAATGGGCTGGACATGCCGAGAGATGAGTTTCAGATTGGTCTGCCATGTAGCATCTTCTATCTATAAAGTTAGCTGCTTGTTATGTGTAGATATTATTTCGAAAGATATAACATTAGCCATGGAGAACTGCAAATGTGTTTTTACTGCTCTCAATAATATTGCTGCACTGAATTTATCAGGCGCTATCGACAAAGGTCAGTGGGAAAAAGTTGTGATGGACTACTTTCAGGAGGATGATCGTACCATGCTGACTCTATCTGACTCTGAAAATGAATCAGACAATGAGGAAATCCCTGATTTAGGTAAAAACATTTTTATTGAAGAAGACATTATAAAGTCTTCTGATGACATTGTTGTTGTCACGGAAGAAGTTGATCGAGTTTTGAAATCAGTTGAATGTCTGGTAGAAGCAGAGTATGATAAGGAGATTAATACAATTCTGGCATTTGATTGCAAATGCAGAGGGAGTCGAAAAGAGAACACAGAATGCTGTCATATAAAACACCTGTCTCCGGATTACATCTTCAAACTAAGGGCAACCATGGCATCCGTGACAGAGAGGGAGAAAGATCCAATGATTCTTATGGCATTGCACACGGTCAGTATGAACCAGAGTGATTTGACACAACGGGCCAAGCAAGCTGTGCAAACAAAACGGAAACGACACAGGACGTCTTATTTAATGAAAGGGGTTGCAGTCTGCCGTGAAGCATTTATCCATGTATACAGGTAAGAGTCTAGCTACAGTTTCAGATATTATATGTTTCTAATTTTGTCAGAAAGTTGTTTTCATTGCAAGTTAAAGCTTACTGTTAGCTAGCTAGTTGACGTTAGGTGGCTGGCTCACTAGCTAACATTAAGTGTATGATCTCAGAAATCCATTTGCATTGCTAGTTATAGCCTAATGTTAGCTAGCAAACTAGCTAACATTGAACCTATTTGGTTAACTTTAGCTAGCTATGACAATCGGTTTGTATTGCTAGTACTCTATGGATTGGGATTATGGTTAATTGATTAGCTAGCTAGCCACATGTATAAACAAAAGACCCCAAATTAAAGCGTACTGTTAGCTAGCTAGCTGACGTTAGATGGCTGGCTCACTAGCTAACATTACGTGTATGATCTGTGTAGTAATATTATCTCAGCAAGACATATGCATTGCTAGTTATAGCCTAATATTAGCTAGCTAACTAGCTAACATTGAACCTATTTAGTTAACTTTAGCTAGCTATGACAATCGGTTTGTATTGCTAGTACTCTATGGATTGGGATTATGGTTAATTGTTTAGCTAGCTAGCTAGCTACATGTCTAAACAAAAGACTCCACTTCACCAGATGATTACATGACCCATCAAGTTAGCCAGGTGTTTCTGATGGTGATTACGACTATCTATTGTATAATAATGCTAATATATTTGTATCTGGAATGTGTCTTTCAGCATCAGTAGAACACGCCTGACTCTCCTCCACCAGTCATACAAGGAGAATGGTCTAATGCCTCCCATCAAAAAGAGAGCTGGCCCAAGCAAGCACAGGTTACACCTGAAGCATGAGGACTTGCAGCGAGTTGTGAACTTCATCAACAACTACGCAGAGGATAATGCAATAGTATTACCAGGACGCCACCCAGGGCACAAACACTTTGGTGGAAAGCTGCTGCCATCTCATGTGACAAAAGCAGCAGTGTGGCGTCTCTACAAGGAATCGATGGCAACACTTTGTATGTAAAGCATAAACAACATGTTTTGATTATTTCATTTACCTCCAACATGATTGGCATTACTTTTATTGATCTCATATTATTTCTGTATTTTCCAGAGGTACGTGTAGTCGGTCTGTCTTCCTTCAGGAATATGTAGAGAAAATTGCTGCCCCATATCTCAAGCACTAAGCCCAGGACAGACCTGTGCAAGAGCAGCATCTCCTGCTTGTTCAGAGTGAGCAGTCGGTCTACCAGAAGATGGTTGCTGACTGCAAGAACACCTGTCAAGACCTGCAGTTGTTTCTGGGGGGCCCTACTGAACCAGCAAGCAAAGACATCAGGATACATTACAGATTTGATTTTGCTCAACAAGTAAGCAATATTAACTCCTTTATACTGATTAAGGACATAGAAAAATAGATAGATAGATAGATAGATAGATAGATAGATAGATAGATAGATAGATAGATAGATAGATAGATAGATAGATAGATAGATAGATAGATAGATAGATAGATAGATAGATAGATAGATAGATAGATAGATAGATAGATAGATATACACACACAGAAAAATAAATAAAATATATAAAGTTGAAGTCGGAAGTTTACATACACTTAGGTTGGAGTCATTAAAACTCGTTTTCAACCACTCCACAAATGTCTTGTTAACAAACTATGGTTAGTCCCCTGTAGCTCAGTTGGTAGAGCGTGGCGCTTGCAACGCCAGGGGGGCCAGTATGAAAAATGTATGCACTCACTCTGGATAAGAGCATCTGCTAAAAAAATGACTAAAAGAAAATTAGTTTTTGGCAAGTCCATTAGGACATCTACTTTGTGCATGACACAAGTAATTTTCCCAACAATTGTTTACAGACAGATTATTTCACTTATAATTCACTGTATCACAATTCCAGTGGGTCAGAAGTTTACATACACTAAGTTGACTGTGCCTTTAAAAAGCTTGGAAAATTCCAGAAAATGATGTCATGGTTTAGAAGCTTCTGATAGGCTAATTGACATCATTTGAGTCAATTGGAGGTGTACCTGTGGATGTATTTCAAGGCCTACCTTCAAACTCAGTGCCTCTGTGCTTGACATCATGGGAAAATCAAAAGAAATCAGCCAAGACCTCAGAAAGAAAATTGTAGACCTCCACAAGTCTGGTTCATCCTTGGGAGCAATTTCCAAACGCCTGAAGGTACCACGTTCATCTGTACACACAATAGTACGCAAGTATAAACACCATGGGACCACACAGCCATCATACCGCTCAGGAAGGAGACGCGTTCTGTCTCCTAGAGATTAATGTACTTTGGTGTGAAAAGTGCAAATCAATTCCAGAACAACAGCAAAGGACCCTGTGAAGATGCTGGAGGAAACAGGTACAAAAGTATCTATATCCATAGTAAAACAAGTCCTATATCGACATAACCTGAAAGGCCGCTCAGCAAGGAAGAAGCCACTGCTCCAAAACCACCATAAAAAAGCCAGACTACAGTTTGCAACTGCACATGGGGACAAAGATCGTACTTTTTGGAGAAATGTCCTCTGGTCTGATGAAACAAAAATAGAACTGTTTGGCCATAATGACCATCGTTATGTTTGGAGGAAAAAGGGGAAGGCTTGCAAGCCGAAGAACAGCATCCCAACGTTGAAGCACGGGGGTGGCAGCATCATGCTGTGGGGGTGCTTTGCTGCAGGAGGGACTGGTGCACTTCACAAAATAGATGGCATCATGAGGAAGGAAAATTATGTGGATATATTGAAGCAACATCTCAAGACATCAGTCAGGAAGTTAAAGCTGGTCGCAAATGGGTCTTCCAAATGGACAATGACCCCAAGCATACTTCCAAAGTTGTGGCAAAATGGCTTAAGGACAACAAAGTCAAGGTATTGGAGTGGCTATCAGAAATCCCTGACCTCAATCCTGTAGAACATTTGTGGGCAGAACTGAAAAAGCGTGTGCGAGCAAGGAGACCTACAAACCTGACTCAGTTACACCAGCTCTGTCAAGAGGAATGGGCCAAAATTCACCCAACTTATAGTGAGAAGCTTGTGGAAGGCTACCCGACACGTTTGACCCAAGTTAAACCATTTAAAGGAAATGCTACCAAATACTAATTGAGTGTATGTAAACTTCTGACCCACTGGGAATGTGATGAAAGAAATAAAAGCTGAAATAAATAATTCTCTCTACTATTATTCTGACATTTCACATTCTTAAAATAAAGTGGTGATCCTAACTGACCTAAGACAGGGAATTTTTACTAGGATTAAATGTCAGGAATTGTGAAAAACTGAGTTTAAATGTATTTGGCTAAGGTGTATTTAAACTTTCGACTTCAACTGTATATGGTGTAAAGACAGACTGACATGGGTGAGACTATTAATTTTAATTTATCTTAATGTTATTTTGTTGTTTGCAGGTGCATTATCCTTCTGAACTCATGCAGCCAGGTCCCATCTACTTTTTAACTCCTTGCAAGTGTGGCTTGTTTGGTGTCTGCTGTGAAGGAATACCACAACAAGTCAACTACTTGATTGATGAAGGCACATCATCCAGCAAAGGCAGCTGCGCAGTCATCAACTACATGCATCATTTCTTCACCAATCACAGAGTTGGGGAAACACGTGTGGACCTGAATTGTGATAACTGCAGTGGCCAAAAAAAGAACAAGTTTGTACTCTGGTATTGTGCCTGGCGGACCACACACAAGCTCCACCACAGTCTGGACCTTCACTTCCTGATCACAGGTCACACCAAGTTTGCCCCCGACTGGTGCTTCGGCCTCATCAAGCAGCTCTTCAGAAAGACCAGAGTGAACACTTTGTCCAAGATTGCTGGTGTTGTGAAGGACAGCACTGTGACAGGGGTCAACATCCCACAGCTGGTTGGACTGGAGGATGGTACGGTGCTGCTGGAAAGCTATGGCAAGCAACAACACCTGACTCCGTACTTCAGGCTGCTGCCACAGATCAAGCAGTACCAGCACTTCAGGTGAATATCATTTTCATTGCATTGTATGACGTTATTCTTCTTATCTAAATTTGGGAGGTGAATTGATGTTATGCAAGGTTGTAATGTCTTCTCAAATTTTTTTGTTATTTCCTGTTTTACAGCTTCTATGCTCTGGAGCCTGGTGTTGTTGTCGCCAAGGAGCGTTGGGACCAGGTTTCAGCTGCTACACAACGCTGACATCCTTCCTCCCATAGATGTTCTGCCTGTACAAGCACCACCTGGACTGGACACAGCTAGACAAACTTATCAATTTGAGAAGTGTGGTGTCCGAACGATGCTGCGATGATGTGTTGATAAGAAATCCGCTGACACTGTACTAGATTATAATGGTTTATTATATCAAAGATTTCAGCATCAATTTACAGATTCTGCAGAATCTGGAGAGCAACAAACCCAATCTCAAATATATTCACTCTCCCCTTCCTTTGTTCAAACATGGTATATATATATCCTATGCCCTATGTAACATAAGATGGCGTGTTTTGAATAGACCAATCCCTGGCCTCCACATAGCCAAATGTCCTCAGTCTTAGGAGGCCCCTATAGTAACACTTTCCAGATGTTTCAGCAAAGTAAAGTAGAGTTCATTTAACCAACAATATGAAAACCTCAGATACTACAGAAGATCTGTGAGTTTTGCGATGAAGAGTCTATGGACATCCCATGCCCTGCACCAAAGTCAAGTAAAGGACAGAAACAGGCTCTCCGAATATAGATTCCCGTGTTCATGCGTGGTTCGGATGGACCAGTCACCAGCACTATCTGCAGTGCCTCTATTCAAATGACTCTCTCCTAACACACACGTTGCTGCTACTATTTTTTTTTAAATCCTGCGGCTCAGCCACTTTACCCCTGATTGTATGCATATAACTACCTCATCTATCACTGATATCGTTATTGATATTGTTCTTGTACACACTGTATATTATTTTATTTATATTGACACTATCTATTTCTGATATTGCTACTATGCAAGTAACCATTTGGCTGTACCGTTTACACCTTCTGTAGAGACCCATCCACTTAGCAAGATGTGGCTGGGGGTTATAGCATTTATTTCACATGACCCATCAATTTAGACAAGTGTGTCTGGGTAAGTGTCATCTAATATTTATGTTTACCTGGAATTTTTCCATATTGTAGGCTACTACTTTTACCACTTTTAGTCTTAATCTTTACTACACTACTCACTGTTTAGCACATGACCTCACATGTGAATCCTTAAAGAGATGGGTGGGGCTGGCTTAAGAGGGTGTGAACAATGCTGAATGGGTGTAGACAAAGAAGAGCTCTCCATATGTACCAAAACATTCAAAGGCCATTTTCTAAATAGTGAGTTTACAAGTTTATCAACTTTCAAAGCAGAATTACTTTCCCATTGTTCCTCAAAAATGCAGTGTATGATATACCATTTTGTAGTTCTGAGTTTCTACTTTTATCCAATGTAAAAAACACAATTTAAAATTTGGCTACATAAAACCGATTTGAGCCGGTCGGTCACAATTACCGTGACTAAATGGTCACATGGAATTTGACTGCCATCATGACTCGGTAATACGGGCACCGTAACAGCCCTACATGTACGTATTCGGGAGAGTATCACCAAGAGAGTTTTCATCTATATTTTTCATAGCTGTCTATTTACCACCACAAACCAATGCTGGCATTAAGATTGCACTGAATGAGTTGTACAAGGCCATTAATCAACAGGAAAACGCTCATCCAGATGCAGCGCTCCTAGTAGCCGGGGACTTTAATGCAGGGAAACTTAAATCCGTTCTACCTAATTTCTACCAGCATGTTAAATGTGCAACCAGAGGGGAAAAAACTCTAGACCACCTTTACTCCACACACAGAGACGCATACAAAGCTCTCCCTCGCCCTCCATTTGGCAAATCTGACCATAACTCTATCCTCCTGATTCCTGCTTATAAGCAAAAACTGAAGCAGGAAGCACCAGTGATTCGGTTAATAAAAAAGTGGTCAGATGACGCAGATGCTAAGCTACAGGACTGTTTTGCTAGCACAGACTGGAACATGTTCGGGATTCTTCAGACAGCATTGAGGAGTACACCACATCAGTCACTGGCTTCATCAATAAGTGCATCGATGATGTCGTCCCCACAGTGACCGTACGTACATACCCCAACCAGAAGCCATGGATTACAGGAAACATCCGCACTGAGCTAAAGGGTAGAGCTGCCGCTTTCAAGGAACGGGACTCTAACCCGGACGCTTATAAGAAATCCCGCTATGACCTCCGACGAACCATCAAACAGGCAAAGAGTCAATACAGGTCTAAGATTGAATCATACTACACTGGCTCTGACGCTCGGCCGGATGTGGCAGGGCTTGAAAACTATTACAGACTACAAAGGGAAGCACAGCCGCGAGCTGCCCAGTGACACAAGCCTACCAGACGAAGCTAAACCACTTCTATGCTCGCCCGAGGCAAGCAACACTGAAGCATGCACGAGAGCACCAGCTGTTCCGGACGACTATGTGATCACGCTCTCCGTAGCCGATGTGAGTAAGACTTTTAAGCAGGTCAACATTCACAAGGCCGCAGGGCCAGACGGATTACCAGGACGTGTACTCCGAGCATGTGCTGACCAACTGGCAAGTGTCTTCACTGACATTTTCAACATGTCCCTGACTGAGTCTGTAATACCAACATGTTTCAAGCAGACCACCATAGTCCCCGTGCCCAAGATAACCTGCCTAAATGACTACCGACCCGTAGCACTGACGTCTGTAGCCATGAAGTGCTTTGAAAGACTGGTCATGGCTCACATCAACAGCATAATCCCAGAAACCCTAGACCCACTCCAATTTGCATACCGCCCCAACAGATCCACAGATGATGCAATCTCTATCGCACTCCACACTGCCCTTTCCCACCTGGACAAGAGGAACACCTACGTGAGAATGCTATTCATTGACTACAGCTCAGCATTCAACACCATAGTGCCCTCTAAGCTCATCACTAAGCTAAGGATCCTGGGACTAAACACCTCCCTCTGCAACTGGATCCTGGACTTCCTGACGGGCCGCCCCCAGGTGGTAAGGGTAGGTAACAACACATCTGCCACACTGATCCTCAACACGGGGGCCCCTCAGGGGTGCGTGCTCAGTCCCCTCCTGTACTCTCTGTTCACCCATGACTGCATGGCCAGGCACGACTCCAACACCATCATTAAGTTTGCCGACGACACAACAGTGGTAGGCCTGATCACCGACAACGATGAGACAGCCTATAGGGAGGAGGTCAGAGATCTGGCCGTGTGGTGCCAGGACAACAACCTCTCCCTCAACGTGACCAAGACAAAGGAGATGATTGTGGACTACAGGAAAAAAAAGAGGACTGAGCACGCCCCCATTCTCATCGACGGGGCTGTAGTGGAACAGGTTGAGAGCTTCAAGTTCCTTGGTGTCCACATCACCAACGAACTATCATGGTCCAAACACACCAAGACAGTCGTGAAGAGGGCACGACAAAGCCTATTCCCCTCAGGAGACTAAAAAGATTTGGCATGGGTCCTCAGATCCTCAAAAAAATTCTACAGCTGCACCATCGAGAGCATCCTGACTGGTTGCATCACCGCCTGGTATGGCAACTGCTTGGCCTCTGACCGCAAGGCACTACAGAGGGTAGTGCGTACGGCCCAGTACATCACTGGGGCAAAGCTCCCTGCCATCCAGGACCTCTATACCAGGCGGTGTCAGAGGAAGGCCCTCAAAATTGTCAAAGACTCCAGCCACCCTAGTCATAGACTGTTCTCTCTGCTACCGCACGGCAAGCGGTACCGGAGTGCCAAGTCTAGGTCCAAAAGACTTCTCAACAGCTTCTACCCCCAAGCCATAAGACTCCTGAACAGCTAATCATGGCTACCCGGACTATTTGCACTGCCCCCCCCACCCCATCCTTTTTACGCTGCTGCTACTCTGTTAAGTATTTATGCATAGTCACTTTAACTCTACCCACATGTACATATTACCTCAACTACCTCAACTAGCCGGTGCCCCCGCACATTGACTATGCAACGGTACCCCCCTGTATATATAGCCTCCCTACTGTCACTTTATTTTACTGTATATATAGCCTCCCTACTGTCACTTTATGTCACTTTATTTTACTTCTGCTCTTTTTTTCTCAACACTTTTTTGTTGTTGTTTTATTCTTACTTTTTTTGTTTAAAATAAATGCACTGTTGGTTAAGGGCTGTAAGTAAGCATTTCACTGTAATGTCTGCACCTGTTGTATTCGGCGCATGTGACCAATAAAATTTGATTTGATTTGATTTGATTTTCCATAGAGGGGTCATATTAGTGTGTAGCCCAAACTGTTCAGACGCTACAGACAGAAGTTGGCAGATCGGCGGTACCGACTTCAGACGAGTCCAGTGATGCTTGTGGGCGTCGTAGAGCAAAAAGTTCAGACGCTACCAACGTTTTCGTGAGACGGCCAATTTTGGGGATGTCTCATGGTCTGACAAACACAGCTGTAGCTCGGTCACCTTCCACCGCAGATGCGGAAAGCCACCATTTCCTGATGTGGTGAATTGAGACGCAGCCCATGCAAATAAACTGAAATCTCTACCTTAAATAGACGGATTTTGATAGGGATTTGTTATTATGCTAATTAGATTTCCACGGGGTGCAGACATGAACTCTTGAGGGTTCGCACATTGTTGAAGAAAAGTTTATAATTAAATCACACTGCAATATTATGAGGTTTATTTGCACTTTGCACAATTCTTTTGCACTACAAAAATGTCACCCATGATCTCTCTCTCTCTCTCTCTCTCTCTCTCTCTCTCTCTCTCTCTCTCTCTCTCACTCTGTCTCTCTCTCTCTCTCTCTCTCTCTCTCTCTCTCTCTCTCTCTCACACACAAAAAAAATCCACTTAGGTCTATTTTATCTCCATATAAACAAATGACAATTTATGACTTAAAGTCAGTAACATAATTTTATTGAAGATAACTGCTCTCAGGAGATGAACCACAATGCACTTCTCCACACTTAATTGATTTGAATGAGAAGGATCAAATCCACCTGTTGTAAACATTTGATAAGTAATCAACTGATGCTTCCTTTCAATATAGCCATTACTTTGCCACTCTTTATATGGATACAAGTTCATTACAATCAGATTTAATTACAATGGGCATCTCCGATCAGCTAGATCAGAGACCTGAAGCAAACAAAATGGCTGCCAATCAAGCATCTTCTCGTCGCTCCCGCCATGTCTCATTGATGTCTCCACCTCTTGGTTATGTTTGTCCTTTAATTAAAACTGTCTCCCTCCCATAAGGCGTTGTGACTGCCAGCATCAAATGACACCCTCCAGCAGTGCCAGTTTTGGGAGTAATTACTGGGCAAGATGGGCCAAGCTGTTCTCTATGGCGCACATCTGCCACCCTGTCACTACCGGCACTATGTCTATGCTTTGCACTTTCTCTCAATGTGAGGTGGAAAGGGGCTGCTGGGAGGAGGCAGAGCAGCCACAGAGCAGCAAGGTGAGCATGTGTGAACTTGTTTTTCAAAGGTCATGACGAAAATGGAGGCCTCACGTTAATGAGGCTCACTGTTATGTTATCTGCCGAGCCGGGCCATCTGGCCAGCATGTGGTTGGCCAGATTTGTGTTAGGGACCCAGTGCTACAAGGGCCAATAGATCACTAGCTCTTGCTAGAGAGTGGATGAAGATGCTCATTCAAATGGGCGCCAGTGAGTATCATGAGATGTTCTTAATTAGTTGGAGAACGAATTACAGTCTTGATAATGTAATACATTAATTATAGTGGTACTGTAGTTTTTTTCTTTGCATACATTTTTATTTTTTATGCTTTAAGATGTTCTTTCCTCTGTACACTCGGATCATGTTATTAATATTGCTCTGATATATTATATTATATCGTATCTATATTGTGTGAGCATATGCTATCTATTGATGTAGGCCATAGTGGCTTCATGATGAATGTGGTCCGCTACATCCAGTCTGTGCATTCCTTTATTTAATGGGTCAAATGTATAAGTGTTGGATACTAAAGTACAGAAGCCATGACCAAGTCACAGCGGAGAATACTTATAGATATGCTAAGCTCTTTCAACCTATAAAGTAGGCTATGCCATATGAGTAGGTTGACTGCTTATGAAACTAATGTGAACACAAACATAACTATTCATAGTGACCTGACCTTCTGAATGACAATGTGTGCAAAAGGAGGTCCAATAATTGCCATTTCGAGGCACACATCACACACTGCCAGCACACACAGCTAGCAAACATACAAGAGACTATGCGAGGCATAAAACCTTCAGCATGGGTGTCACAAGCCATCTCAAGATCATCCCTCAAGAGAGTGATAAACAACTTCCAAGGAGCAACAGCAAATGTCCTTTCTCCATACCACTTGTTCAAAGGTCTTTGGGAGTAATTAAATGTTTTTGTCCCCTAGCTTGCTGAGCATAGTTGTTGCATTGTATTAGTCTCTTTTCCTATAGGAGTCGTCGAGACAGTCACACACAGGGCCCAAACTCAGCTTAAAATATTTACTGCGGGCACCCTAAGGTATTTCATCATTCGGCAGAGCTGCCTCTGTGCAAGTAATTATCTCCATCTGTAAACACAGCTCCCCTGAGCTTGTCCACCACTCCACTATTGAACTCCCTCGCAGCACATCAGAGTAAATACAGTCGAGCAGCAGGCTGTCTGGTCACTTCATTAGAAATGCCTTACCTCACAATCTGCCTACTATTGCCATAAACTAAAACGAACCTTTGACATCGGGGAATATATAAATTAGAATTAGAATAGGCTAATAGTGGTTGTTGGCAATGTTGTTTTTTAAGGTGGTAGACTTTGTGAGTTAAATGTGTAGAAGCGAGCTTTCACTTTTTTCTTTTCTCCAATGTAGATGTTTTGTTTGTTTTTGTTTTCCAGAGGTAAACTACTTTCTTTGCCGTCTTTTAATCAACTTAGCCATGCTAGCCCAGGGGTTAAAGTTGAAAGAACGTTCTGTTTGTGTGATCCCCTTAAGTTTGTTTGTGCCAAGCAATATCAGGGACATTTCTCCCCTTATCTGAAATTCACAGATAAGCAAATCTCTTTTAGTATTGCCACATTGGCTTAGCAGCATATTCCTCTTTAAAGAAGACCAAAAAAGCTTAGTCTTAGTATATATGTGTTTTTCCATTGCATAACTGTGTGGCAATACTAAATTGAGTTGCTTAAAAAGACCTCAGTTTGGACGTATATGAGTTTAAATCGGAGAGAACTATGATTGATATGAAAGTAGCATTCTTTATTCACAACCTTATTTATTTCATAAACTATTTGTTTTTTAATCAGGGTCTTGCCATCCGAATCATCTTCGAAACTCCTCGATTAATATATGCACAATTGGTCCAAAACTAGGTCACCATCTAACTTGCCTTTTCAACGTATAAAGTGCTGCAACAGAGACGAACCATCAAGTCCCTCTGTGCGCAGCTCTATGATCTTTAGTTCTGATGCAGTCAAGAGGGAATATGAGCGGATAGCGGTAATAATTATCACCAAAACACTCCACTGCACCAATGCCCTCTGATGCAGCTGGGTCCTCCAATAAGGCTCTCGCTGAGCAAAGCTCTGGCACCTACTATATGCATCACCAGCATCGCCCGATCAATTGTTACTCCATTGAAATGCTCAATTAAGCCGGATTTTCAAGGAGAAGGAAGGCAGGAATCCAGATGAATGCTGGGCTTCTTCCAAGTGGAAAAGTCTATATATATACTGTACCAGTCAAAAGTTTGGACACACCTACTCATTCCAGGGTTTTTATTTATTTTTACTATTTTCTACATTGTAGAATAATAGTGATGGCATCAAAACTATGAAAAAGCACATATGGAATCATGTAGTAACCAAAAAAGTGTTAATCAAATCAAAATATATTTTATATTTGAGATTATTCAAAGTAGCCACCCTTTGCCTTGATGACAGCTTTGCACACTCTTGGGATTCTCGCAACTAGCTTAATGAGGTAGTCACCTGGAATGCATTTCAATTAACAGGTGTGCCTTGTTAAAAGTTCATTTCTTTCCGTCTTAATGCGTGTGAGCCAATCAGTTGTGTTGAGACAAGGTAGGGGTGGTATACAGAAGATAGCCCTATTTGGTAAAAGACCAAGTCCATATTATGGCACAAACAGCTCAAATAAGCAAAGAGAAAGGATAGTCCATCATTACTTTAAGACATGAAGTTCAGTCAATACAGAACATTTCAAGAACTTTGAAAGTTTCTTCAAGTGCAGTCGCAAAAACCATCAAGTGCTATGATGAAACTTGCTCTCATGAGGACTGCCACAGGAAGGGAAGACCAAGAGTTACCTCTGCTGCAGAGGATAAGTTCATTAGAGTTACCAGCCTCAGAAATCGGCAATTAACTGCACCTCAGATTGAAGCCCAAATAAATGCTTCACATAGTTAAAGTAACAGACACATCTCAACATCAACTGTTCAGAGGTGACTGCGTGAATCAGGCCTTCATGGTCGAATTGCTGCAAAGAAACCACTACTATCACTCACAATAGCGCCTACAGGCAACTGACAAAATAATGGAATCACTTGAGTAAATGAGGACCATTATTTTGCCCATTATTTTGTCTACCATGGAATGACAATGGCCCCATCAACAGGGTACAAGTGGTCACTAGTAGTTAATCTAGGATACTTTGGGTGCCAAAGTCATGATTTATGTGGGGGCGTGTATGTGATTTATGGGGTGGGGGGGGGGGCGTTTATGTGTTTTTATGAGAGGGTGTGTGTTTGTGTGTGTGTGTGTGTGTGTGTGTGTGTTTGAGGTGCGGTTGTGAAAAATGGAGGTGAGTGTGTCTGTGGGTGCGTTGGGAGTGTGGGAAATGGCTGTGTGTGTTATTGGGGGTTCATTCAGGCGGTGTTTAGTTCCTGTAGGTGGTCACAATCATGTGAGACTGTTCTTACCCCACGTGTTTTTATGGCACGTCGACTATTTAACTCATCCCAAAAAACAGGCAGTTCTTTCAGACTTCTTTGAGTGGAACTAGGTTTTCCCAGTCAAACAACTGCAATGGAGCTTGACTGACGTGAAATCTAGCAATATGTCCGATCTGGTACGCATCGCCAAGAGGATCCAGCTGAATGTTGAAGACGTGTATTCTTCATCCACATGGAGAAACTTTGAAAAAGTATGATGGCATTAGAAGCGAGCTTTTCAAGCTGGGGAATGAAGACAAATTACAGTGTGACTGGTATGGCCCCACCTCGACATCCCGGATCAACAGTTTAAAAAGGGACAATCATCGATAGACAAGCTGATGACATTGCTTTGAAGAGAATTTCTCAAGAATATTCACAAACCGACCTCCAAGACCTGAAACCTAGTGACTGGCGTTGTGAGACCTTGGATGACAATGCAGAGACCGGCTATCCTGAGTCATACTTATACCAATAACCCACGACTCTGGACACTTTTCCGCCAAATAAATACCACTGTATCGATCCGTTTGCTTTGGAAATAGAGCCTCTGAATCTAACATATCTACAAAGCCTGTGGAAGGGGATGATGAGCCAGACAGTTATCTACTATAGGGATTATCCAGGCAACTTTGGGTCTAATTCTGGAACATATTTCGATCAAGCTAAAGAAATCATGCCTGGGTTGTGGGGTGAATTTTCCTAGTCAAATGAGATACTCGTGTTTGTTTGACCCAGACACTTATTATTATGAGAGTTACAGTTGAAGTCGGAAGTTTACATACACCTTAGCCAAATACATTTAAACTCAGTTTTTCACAATTCCTGACATTTAATCCTAGTACAAATTCCCTGTTTTAGGTCAGTTAGGATCACCACTTTATTTTAAGAAAAATAGTAGAGAGAATGATTTATTTCAGCTTTTATATCTTTCATCACATTCCCAGTGGGTCAGAAGTTTACATACACTCAATTAGTATTTGGTAGCATTGCCTTTAAATTGTTTAACTTGGGTCAAACGTTTCGGGTAGCCTTCCACAAGCTTCCCACAATAAATTGGGTGAATTTTGGCCCATTCCTCCTGACAGAGCTGGTGTAACTGAATCAGGTTTGTAGGCCTCCTTGCTCGCACACGCTTTTTCAGTTCTGCCCACACATTTTCTATAGGATTGAGGTCAGGGCTTTGTGATGGCCACTCCAATACCTTGACTTTGTTGTCCTTAAGCCATTTTGCCACAACTTTGGAAGTATGCTTGGGTCATTGTCCATTTGGAAGACCCATTTGCGACCACCTTTAACTTCCTGACTTATGTCTTGAGATGTTGCTTCAATATATCCACATAATTTTCCTTCCTCATGATGCCATCTATTTTGTGAAGTGCACCAGTCCATCCTGCAGCAAAGCACCCCCACATTATGATGCTGCCACCCCCGTGCGTCACGGTTGGGATGGTGTTCTTCGGCTTGCAAGCGTTCCCCTTTTTCCTCCAAACATAACAATGGTCATTATGGCCAAACACTTCAATTTTTGTTTCATTAGACCAGAGGACATTTCTCCAAAAAGTAGGATCTTTGTCCCCATGTGCAGTTGCAAACCATAGTCTGGCTTTTCTATTGCGGTTTTGGAGCAGTGGCTTCTTCCTTGCTGAGCGGCCTTTCAGGTTATGTCGATATAGGACTCGTTTTACTGTGGATATAGATACTTTTGTACCTGTTTCCTCCAGCATCTTCACAAGGTCCTTTGCTGTTGTTCTGGGATTGATTTGCACTTTTCGCACCAAACTACGTTAATCTCTAGGAGACAGAACGCGTCTCCTTCCTGAGCGATATGACGGCTGCGTGGTCTCATGGTGTTTATAGTTGCGTACTATTGTTTGTACAGATGAACGTGGTACCTTCAGGCATTTGGAAATTGCTCCCAAGGATGAACCAGACTTGTAGAGGTCTACAATATTTTTTCTGAGGTCTTGGCTGATTTCTTTTGATTTTCCCATGATGTCAAGCAAAGAGGCACTGAGTTTGAAGGTAGGCCTTGAAATACATCCACAGGTACACCTCCAATTGACTCAAGTTATGTTAATTAGACTATCAGAGCTTCTAAAGCCATGACATCATTTTCTGGAATTTTCCAAGCTGTTTAAAGGCACAGTTAACTTAGTGTATGTAAACTTCTGACCCTCTGGAATTGTGATAGAGTGAATTATAAGTGAAATATCTCACATAATCTGTCTGTAAACAATTGTTGGAAAAATTACTTTTGTCATGCACAAAGTAGATGTCCTAACCGACTTGCCAAAATTATAGTTTGTTAACAAGAAATGTGTGGAGTGGTTGAAAAATGAGTTTTAATGACTCCGACCTAAGTATATGTCAACTTCCGACTTCAACTGTACTTTGAAAACATTGCACAATAACTTTTTACACCAAGACTGAAACATGCATTGGCCAGGGCACTGAATGAATTTGGAATTCATACACCACTGTCCAAGATTCAAGGAGCTGCTGAAGCAATTGTTAGTGATCTCAAGAATGTACCTACATTGTACAAAAATTAAAAGACATCCGGGAAAAATTCCTTGATCAAAAGAGTGAGAAAGCTGTGAGGGCCGCTGCGAACTATTGGTATGACAATTCTAAATCAAACGCAGAGTCTGAGAAATAAGGATGGGGAACTACCTACTGTATGCAGTTTTGCCAACTACCTAATCAAAGTTTATGCGGCTTTAGAGATGAAAGCATTGTTTCACAAAGCTATTAGTGTTAGAGTTGGTAATGCAGCATTTTTTAAAATAATTAACACTATGTTTTTGTAACACATTTTGACAACCTGAAAAAACATATGGATTTGGTCAGGAGGACAGCTGACGATTGGCAGAATTATTATAATTTTTATTACATTTTAGTCATTTTAGCAGACACTCTTATCCAGAGCGACTTACAGTTAGTGAGTGCATATTTTTTTTAAATGTTATTATTATTTTCATACTTGTCTGTTGGTCTTGATTCAGCTGATACTATGTAGAACTTGTTGTGTAAGCTTTTAACTTACTTTTCTAAAGACTCTGAAGACTTTAAAATGAGTCATGTATTGCAGAGCTGCCAACTCTCACACATTGGCCGTGAGACATACGCATATGACCCTCTTCTCACACTCACACTCCACACATCTTATATGTCACACATAGAAAATTACTGCTTTTATTTTTCTTATTAGTCCATTGTATAGTCAGTGAGTTAACATTTCAACTGTGCTCCAAATCGTTTTGAAATCGTAGCATTTGCGCCTGCAATTTAACATCACGAGCGGAACCTTATCATTGTCCTGTCTTTCAACACTACTGTGAACTGCGGCACATTGAAGCATATGGTTGGTCTAGTTATGTAAGGGTCAAGGGGATTGGATGCGACTTTTAAAGAAATGCCCCTCAAGATTAGAGTGGAGCTGAATGTAGAGAGAGAACGTTCTCTAAAACTGTAAAAAGAGCAGCAGGGTGGTGCTGTTTTTTGTACAATGTTGTCAACAGAATTAGGCTGCTGTTACCCTATTTCAGAATGCAGCCTTTTTCACAACATGTATTAAAGTCAATTTAATCCACACTTGCATTAGTCCCCTCATTTGGTGATTGGCATTTAGGTTGTGACACATTCTGTCAAACGGATTGGGAACCTAAAAGTGTATGTTTGATTCTAGAGGGGGGACAATAAATATATTATGATTCTAGAGGGGGGACAATAAATTATTTGGTTAGTGTGTAGGGGCAGATTTATGTAATCTTGTCTTCAGGAGATTTTTTAAATCTATTTAGTCTGATCAGTGCAACAATGGAACAATTCTCATTCTAAACAATGGGCTAAAATATAGGGTAATTAATGTGCTTGTCAGCCATGAACACTACTGTTATTCCCCACACTTATTTTATTATTCCACTTCTTGTTTGACATTTTAGTATTGTGGACATGCTAGGCAGAGATGGTAGGGGGACTCACAACTCAAACGCATCATATTTTGTCTATTTAGAAGAAGATGATGGCAAGGATCTTCAACTAGTCACAAATCAGGCATAAAGCACCTGCATATTGATATTCATTAGATTTTTCTTGAAAGTTGGGTGATTGTGAGAAGTGTATTGTTATAACAAGGACTCCCTGGCACGTGCCGCATACAACTTTCCACCTGAGGACAGGAATCAATCCCTGTATCCAACCTTTCCACTGTTTCTCCCATTTGCCAGTCTCCCCATCTCATTTCATTACCGTCTGAATAAAGTGTCAAACTACCTAAAAAATGTTAAAATAAATATTAACATACTTAAAATGTCATCCCCGAAAAATCTCAATGTAACACAATTGTACAATTTTGAGTAATCTCAATGTAACACAATTGTACAATTTTGAGTGTTCATTTAATGTTCAAAGCATCCTGAATATACCTGACCTGTGGTTTTTATTTGTTTTATTTTCCACCCTGGTCATAAACCTAGGCCATGTCAAAATACAAAGAATTGCAGGAAATTACCTTTAAAACAGTAACATTTTCATGGGGGAGGACCCTCGTCTAGGGTTGTGCCATGAGGCAAATCTCACTCCAATGTTGGCAGCCCTGTGTATTGTGTTTGTTTATCTATGTAACAGATCTTTGTGTGTTAAAAATCCCTCAAACTCCGGTGCTTATGGGGGCAAAGAAAGACAAAAAACAAAACATTTTAGAGGAAATGGGCAAGAAACTCAGTAATCGGGATGTCCCTACCCTAAACCCTAATCTTAAACCCTACCCTTACCCTTACCCTAACCTTAGCCATAACCCTTACCTAACCTTAACCCTTACCTTAACAATTTTAAATATCAACTTCAATGGGGTAGGGACATCCCAAGAATCCCGGATAGCACAGACTAGAAAGTGTGTGCCCTCAGGCCTGGGAAGAAGCAAAAGTAATTCCGCTACCCAAGAATAGTAAAGCCCCTTTTACTGCCTAAAATAGCCGACCAATCAGCCTGTTACCAACTCTTAGTAAACTATTGGAAAAAATGGTGTTTGACCAGATGCAATGCTATTTTACTGTAAACAAATTGACAACAGACTTTCAGCACGCTGATAGGGAAGGACATTGAACAAGCATGGCACATACACAAATTACTGATGATTGGCTGAGAGAAATTGATGATCAATAGATTGTGGGAGCTGTTTTGTTAGACTTCAATCCATGTAGAATCAGGAATTCCCCAGGGCAGCTATCTAGGCCCCTTACGTTTTCCAATCTTTACTAATGACATGCCACTGGCCTTGAGTAAAGCCAGTGTGTCTATGTATTCGGATGACTCAACACTATACACGTCAGCTACTACAGCGAGTGAAATCACTGCAACACTTAACAAAGAGCTGCCGTTAGTTTCAGAATGGGTGGCAAGGAATAAGTTTGTCCTAAATATTTCAAAACTAAAAGCATGGTATATGTGACAAATCATTCACTAAACAGTAAACTTCAACTAAATCTTGTAATAAATAATGTAGAAATTGAATAAGTTGAGGTGTCTAAACTGCTTGGAGTAACCCTGGATTGTAAACTTTCATGGTCAAAACATGTTGATACAACAGTAGCTAAGGTTAGGAGAAGTCTGTCCGTAATAAAGCGCTGCTCTGCCTTTTTAACAACACTATCAACATGACAGGTCCTACAGGCCCTAGTTTTGTCGGTCAGGTGCCACAAAGAGGGACCTCAGAAAATTACAATTGGCTCAGTACAGGGCAGCACGGCTGGCCCTTAAATGTACATGTAAAGCTAACATTTATAATATGTATGTAAATCTCTCATGACTCAAAGTGGAGGAGAGATTGATTTCATCACTACTTGTTTTTGTAAGAAATGTTGACATGCTGAATGCACAGGTGTCTGTTTACACTACTAGCAAACAGCTCGGACACCCATGCATACCCCACAATACATGCCACCTAAGGTCTCTTCACAATCAGATGAAGAAAGAGCAGCTGGAGTAGCAGTGTTCTCTGGGGTGTCAGGGCCAAAAAGTCAAGGGACTGAAGGGCAGCATAGGCTGAGATGAACTCTGCGTTCTTGACCGCAGATCGGCAGTTCCAAACGCTGCCAGAGACCCGGAATTCCACATAGGTTGTGCGCGCAGGGTACACTAAATTAGAAGGGTTGCAGCCAAGGGGTGGGGAGCGTCTGTAAAGTACTAAAATTGTCGCCCATAATTAAGCACAGTGCGCTATAATAAACTGCATCTAACGGCTTTAATGAAGTGGCAGCTGCGCTCATATAGATGATGTCCCCATAGTCTAGGACAGATAGGAATGTCGACTGAATAATCTGCTTTCTACTATTTAGCGAGAGGCAGGACCTATTTCTATAGAAGAAGCCCATTTTTATTCCCAGCTTCTTAACTAACTCATCAATATGCTTTTTAAAAGACATATTTTCATCTATCCAGATGCCCAGATATTTGTAAGCAGGGACACGATCAATATGGACACCATCCGAAGTACATGCTTAAATCATCAGAGTTATTTTTATGCGCTCGAGAGAACAACATATACTGTACTTGGTTTTATCTCATTCAAAACTAATTTCAGGTCAATAAAGTTTTTCTGTAATACAATGAAGGCAGACTGTGGTTCAGATAGAGCCTGGTCAACCGTGTTGGCAATAGCATACACACCAGTATCATCGGCATACTTGTGCAGGTTAATTTTTTTTACAGACAAATCAATATTGTTAATGTAAACAGTAAAAAGTACAGGACACATAATCAACCCCTGCAGGACACCTTTTGTAATATCCAGGACACCTGATTAACACCATCAGTAGATACACATTGAGTTCTATCTGTCAAGTAATTATTAAACCAGTCACATGCAGCCTGGTCTAGGCCAATTGAGGAAAGCCTCTGAATTAGCAGTGAGTGATGAACAGTATTGAAAGCCTTTGACAGGTCAATGAAAAGGGCAGCTCAATGTTGCCTTTTATCCATACAGTTAACCACATAATTTATAACTAGGGATGCAGCAGAGATAGTGCTATGACCTGATCTAAAACCAGACTGATGTACATTTAGAATACATTTCAAAGATAAGAAAGATCTTAGCTGAGAATGAATCAAGGATTCTAATGTTTTAGCTAGGCAAGAAAGTTTAGAAATGGGGCAATAATTATTTAGGTCACAAGGGTCACCACCTTTGTGAAGGGGGAGTACATGGGCCACCTTCCAAACCTTGGGAATAGTACCAGATATAATCGTCAGGTTAAAAATAGGGGTTAATTCAGCCTCATTTACTGCCTTTTTAAAACACATAGCTGACTTCCTTAAACAAATTTGGTTTCTACTGACAATTGAGATGTACAAACTATGGCATAAGGGAACGATGAGCACGGAGGGCCAGTATGAAAAAAATAAATAATGTATGCACTCACTAACTGTAAGTCACTCTGAATAAGTACGTCTGCTAAATGACTAAAATGTAAATGTAAAAAATGTTAAGAGGCAATCCGTAACTTCAATTAAGAAGTTAATGAGCGAGCTAAAACGGACGTAGTCAATATAACTATTTGTTCAGCACTTTTGAAATGTACAGCGACCGTAGGATAAATAAAGGGGTCATATATCAAATCAAATCAGATCAAATTTTATTGGTCATATACATGTGTCTAGCAGATGTTATTGCGGGTGTAGCGAAATGCTTGTGTTTCTAGCTCCGACAATTTCACAACATATACCCAATACACACAAATCTAACTAATGCAACGGAATTAAGAATATATAAATAAATATATGGACGAGCAATGTCAGAGCGGCATAGACTAAGGAACAGTAGAATAGTATAGAATACAGTATATACATATGAGATGAGTAATGCAAGATATGTAAACATTATTAAAGTGACTAGTGTTCCATTTATTAAAGTGGCCAGTGATTTCTAATCTATGTATATAGGCAGCAGCCTCTAATGTGCTAGTGAAGGCTATTTAACAGTCTGATGGCCTTGAGATAGAAGCTGTTTTTCAGTCTCTTGGTTCCAGCTTTGATGCAACTGTACTGACCTCACCTTCTGGATGATAAGCGGGGTGAACAGGCAGTGGTTCAGGTGGTTGTTGTCCTTGATGATCTTTTTGGCCTTCCTGTGACATCGGGTGCTGTAGGTGCCCTGGAGGGCTGGTAGTTTGCCCCCGGGATGCGTTGGGAAGACCGCACCACCCTCTGGAGAGCCCTGTGGTTGCGGGCGGTGCAGTTGCCGTACCAGGCGGTGATACAACCCGACAGGATGCTCTTAATTGTGCATCTGTAAAAGTTTGTGAGGGTTTTAGGTGCCAAGCCAAATATAAGCAGACAATGAACGTTCTTACAATATTTGATAATGACATTTCTCTAAAACAGGCTATAGGCTACATGTGCACCACCAAGTCAGAACAGTAGGCTAAGTTATGAGGGGGAAAGGGACCAAATTATTAGGGTGAGGCACATGGGCTACTAACATCTTACTACACAACATACACTTAGTATTACTTTCTTAGCTACAGTATACATATCTCCCTGGCATATTACATCATTTATGCAGCAGCATACAATATATTTTTGGACTCACCTTGTTGTGCTGTGCTCACTTGAACAGGAAGGTGGTGTGGCGGTCCTTCTTGTGGGCAGATTTTGTCATCAAACTTTGTCATCGAAGTCTGGCATTCTCTGGATTTATGGTGCTTTCAAGACAACTGGGAACTCCCGAAAAAAACAAGGTTGAATCATGATGTCAGTGATCTTCAGGTCGGAGCTCTAGAAAGAGACCCGAGTTCCCGACTTGGAATTATGAGTTGGATGACTGTTCAAAACGTATTTCCCAGCCGGAGCTCGTATTTTTCCAAGTCCGAAGTTGTCTTGAACTCACTGAAGTCTGAGATTTCCCAGTTCTGAGTTTCCAGTTGTTTTGAACGCGGCAGAAGTCATGCTGGATTGACAGCATGGCCAATGTATTCAACCTTTTCTGGCCCATGGTGTTGCATGTGAAAATATATGCTTTTAAGCTTGGAACAAATACCCTTAAATCCAAACTTGGACCACACACCCTCTCCACCAAATAGCAGGCTAGTGATTGCTTTGCAACGCTTGCAGTTAGCCACTGATTCCTTCCAAACCACTCATTGTTGAATTTGCTATTTCCAACTTGTTGTGTAATGTTTATGTCCAATGGCTGATGAGCACCGAAATTATCTATAATTTATGTTCATATGACAAGGATTGAAAAGGATTTGCCAGTAGATTGTCGACTTGATTCATGATGATGACTGCTTGTCTTGCTTGCTAGCTAAGATTTTGAAAGTATGATGTTGACATGATCAGTCCAATCAAAGCTATGGTAGATATAACGTGATTTGACATCATTTTATTTGTGGCCAATGACCTGGATGGGCACTTCTAATGTAAATCTATGGCAGCACCCAAGGGGCTTGAACTTTCTAGCGCTCCCTGTAGATTTGCAGTGACGTAGTGTCCCTATGAGTGACAGAACACTGAGCCAATCACGGCACAACTAGAGAACATTACTAACCCCTACACTCTGTATTTTCCGCTGGCTGCCCCACCACCGCAGAAAGAACTGAGCTAGGCTGAAACACCTGCATTTTGGAGCTGCCTTATTCAAGAAAGCAAAAAAGAGACCATATTTGTCTACAACTTTATTAAGACACTTTATTTAGGTGTTTCCTTTATTTTGGCAGTTACCTGTATGTATTCATGTTTGTTATTTTATTATTAAACAGGAAGAGATCCATATGATCCATATCTAGAGGCAAACTCATCCAAAATCACTATCCAGGTTTTGTAAGTAAGACCCTGATTCCATGTGTAGGCCAACCTGTAGGCCTTCTTCCTTGTAAAAGCAGAAGACAAATCTCCTACTACTCAGCCTGGGACAGAAGAGGTGATCATTGAAGCATAGCCAAGTTTTACCCAAGACAATGAATCAATGGAGGCTGATAGGAGAAGACAGCTATTGATTTCTTTAGTCCCTCTTGTGAAACACAGTAAGTCAGAGAGGTAAGTGATAGAGGCGCTGATTGTTGGCTGGGTGCCCTCTTGCTCTCGTTCCCCTCTCCCCATTACGTCAACCCAGACAATAGTGGCAAAGCTGAGACCCAGCTAAGCATATAAGTTTTGGTTTATGTATAATTTTCTTTGAGTGTGCATATGTGAAGTTCAGTCGATTCATAAAGATATCCTCTTCAGTATCCCTTCTACCTTCATTTACTTTTGGTCGATACGGGCACAGTCCAAAATGATCACTAAACACTAAACACCTTACTATGCAATTACAATTATAAAAGAAACAACTATTTATTTTAAATAATGTTAATACACTAGTAAGTTGAATAATTGCAGCATTACTACAGAAGAATAATGCAAATGTATGTAATGTTACCAAAACGTAATACACTGCTCAAAAAAATAAAGGGAACACTAAAATAACACATCCTAGATCTGAATGAATGAAATAATCTTATGAAATACTTTTTTCTTTACATAGTTGAATGTTCTGACAACAAAATCACACAAAAATTATCAATGGAAATCAAATGTATCAACCCATGGAGGTCTGGATTTGGAGTCACCCTCAAAATTAAAGTGGAAAACCACACTACAGGCTGATCCAACATTGATGTAATGTCCTTAAAACAAGTCAAAATGAGGCTCAGTAGTGTGTGTGGCCTCCACGTGCCTGTATGACCTCCCTACAACGCCTGGGCATGCTCCTGATGAGGTGGCGGATGGTCTCCTGAGGGATCTCCTCCCAGACCTGGACTAAAGCATCCGCCAACTCCTGGACAGTCTGTGGTGCAACGTGGCGTTGGTGGATGGAGCGAGACATGAGGTCCCAGATGTGCTCAATTGGATTCAGGTCTGGGGAACGGGCGGGCCACACTCCAGCCACATGAGGTCTAGCATTGTCTTGCATTAGGAGGAACCCAGGGCCAACCGCACCAGCATATGGTCTCACAAGGGGTCTGAGGATCTCATCTCGGTACCTAATGGCAGTCAGGCTACCTCTGGCGAGCACATGGAGGGCTGTGCGGCCCCCCAAAGAAATGCCACCCCACACCATGACTGACCCACCACCAAACCGGTCATGCTGGAGGATGTTGCAGGCAGCAGAACGTTCTCCACGGCGTCTCCAGACTCTGTCACGTCTGTCACATGTGCTCAGTGTGAACCTGCTTTCATCTGTGAAGAGCACAGGGCGCCAGTGGCGAATTTGCCAATCTTGGTGTTCTCTGGCAAATGCCAAACGTCCTGCACGGTGTTGGGCTGTAAGCACAACCCCCACCTGTGGACGTCGGGCCCTCATACCACCCTCATGGAGTCTGTTTCTGACCGTTTGAGCAGACACATGTACATTTGTGGCCTGCTGGAGGTCATTTTGCAGGGCTCTGGCAGTGCTCCTCCTGCTCCTCCTTGCACAAAGGCGGAGGTAGCAGTCCTGCTGCTGGGTTGTTGCCCTCCTACGGCCTCCTCCATGTCTCCTGATGTACTGGCCTGTCTCCTGGTAGCGCCTCCATGCTCTGGACACTACGCTGACAGACACAGAAAACCTTCTTGCCACAGCTCGCATTGATGTGCCATCCTGGATGAGCTGCACTACCTGAGCCACTTGTGTGGGTTGTAGACTCCGTCTCATGCTACCACTAGAGTGAAAGCACCGCCAGCATTCAAAAGTGACCAAAACATCAGCCAGGAAGCATAGGAACTGAGAAGTGGTCTGTGGTCACCACCTGCCAAACCAGTCCTTTATTGGGGGTGTCTTGCTAATTGCCTATAATTTCCACCTGTTGTCTATTCCATTTGCACAACAGCATGTGAAATGTATTGTCAATCAGTGTTGCTTCCTAAGTGGACAGTTTGATTTCACAGAAGTGTGATTGACTTGGAGTTACATTGTGTTGTTTAAGTGTTCCCTTTACTTTTTTTGAGCAGTGTATAACCACCATTTCCATGTCAAATATTCTGAATAAAATATAAACCGTTAAAGATTACTCTCCCTTTTCTCGAATTATCCCTCTTTTCAAGGTGGCCATCTAGTGTGCTGTCATCTCTCAGCCATGTGTGCATCTTGACACCTCACTTGAGAGGCCACGTCCATGTTAAAGTGATGGCTGGAGGCCTCAGTGTCTGGAGAGCAGGAGATGCAGTTCAAATGAGTGGGCTGGAGCTCACTGAGCCATTTATTACTGTGGTAAGAGAACATCCTATGGAGGTTTTAACCTCAGATCATTTCATCTGGAGCACTGAGCAGCTCTCTGGGGTTTTTGTTAATACCCCATCATGCAGTAGCCAAGTAGAGTCCAAGAAAACTCCCTCTCACAAAGTGCAATGACAGTGACTGATAAATGACAAGACTATCACCTTGGTATGATGCCTTATTTGCTTGCAGTAACAAGATCAGTAAAAACACCATCTGGTCTTTTAATTGCTTGTGTTGAATTTAATAGAATTTCATCTATTGAAGGCCAATTGAATTTCCTATTAATTTTGCTTTCTTGTAATTCGAAGGTATTTCATTTTCTGCATAGTGATGTATTCATAATAAAGGGGACATTTGATTGAAATGTTGTACACTAAAATGTAAATTGTTTGTGTGCCATGTGCAGATCACCAAAGTATCTCAGAGCACTCAGGCCACCATATGCCTCAGGAACAGCAGCACTAGTCCTGTTGTTAAAATATTATATAATTAATGTTTTTGTTTAGTTTTTTTGCACCATTTGACGATGGTCAGTTGAAAGGGATGACCAATTGGGTTTTAACTATTGTCTCCTGCGCACCTCAATACTGTGTTAGCCTGCTGAGCTGAAGCCTAGATCTTATGTCAGGGAGATAATGCAAGTCTTCATGACTCACTTCATGGTTCACCGAACCACCTCCATTACATTTTCACTCCCTCTTTGACCTCACCAAGACCCATCTGGGTCTAATGGTACGCCTACGTAGTGTGTTAGCATGCTGAGCTAAATCCCAGGCCTCAGCTCAGGCGTCAGCTCGGGGATTGACCACAAATTGTCAAGTCTCAGGCATGGTTACTCATCACATATGCATGGTTCGCCCAACCACCTTGGTTACAAAGGAATAGAGTTCCAGTCCAAATTCCACTGAATTCAGGAATTTAATTGGTGAAATTCCATGAGTAGCTCATTAATTTACATTTAAATAGAATTCAGCCCAACAGTCTATTGACACTGAATTTGAGAGGAACAGAATACAATACAAAAAATATAATAAATACAATGAAATGATTCATACTCATGCAAATCATGTAATTTCCACATTTATGCATTCATTATAATTACCCTCTGTGCTCATGATAATGACATGTCCAAGGTACCTGAACTGTAATGTAATTTCAGCTCACCCGGTGAAGTCCATTGGAAATTAACTCAATTAAGTATGGCTTATTTCAGTATGATGATCTATCTAGCAGTGCAGTCTCTGTCCCCTCACTTTGAGACACAGAGCAATGACGTCGTAGTTATATTATCATTGTCTCACATAGAGGTCTGTTCCATCTCCAATGATTATCCATGTCAGCTCATTAGAATCACACTTCACCGTTCTTCATCAATCTGTCTTTAAGGAAATTGAGAAAAATTACCGATTTTTTTTAAAGGGGCAATCTGCAGTTGCTAAATTAATTATATGTACCCATTGATTCTTGATTAATATAATTTATAAATGCCTCATGAGCTTAGTTCGACTGTCGTCCCCCATAAGAACACAAAATATAAGTTTGTTTTACTCCAATGTTTGTAAACAATCAAATGTAGCATAGCCTCAAAACATGGTTAAAACTATAATGTTGATATCATGAATGTTCAGTCCTTGCATCCACAGCTTTGTCTATGAATTTGAGAGTGGTTACATTTCTCTAGCCCCATCCCCCGAAACTGCTGATTGCCGCTTTAAGTTGCAGAGTTGTTACGTATTTTAGATTTTAACAACAAAAAAGTAGACAAATAATTAAAGGTAGAATACGTTATTGAGATGTTTGGTGAAAATATATTTGTAGGAAATTTAGGATTTTTTGGGATAATTTTTTAGGGCAATGCAATTTTACTTGATATTTGAAGACTGGCACAGGTGGAGTAACCTTGGTGAGTTATTCTCTTAGAGTTGGCCTATCGCTTAATATGCCAAAATACTCATATGCAGCTTTATACCAAAAACTCCAAAGAAAATATCAATTTAGAGCTGTCCTTAGAAAGTTCACCCGTCCTAAGGGATAATACCACTGTGGCAATATGACCTCTAATATTCACTTCCTCAAGTATATTCAGTTGCCAATAAAATGTTAATGTCAGCTGGGCCTTGTAGTCAGGATATTGATTGAGGAGGCCTAGCTTCATTTATTCCTGAGGTATTGAAATGCACTGACATGCTCAAAGAAACTTCAAAGTAATCAGAGAGCACCATTGCTGACCCATTTTCCAAAATGAGAAAGATGGCCTTATGGATTTATATGTACCTGTGGCCAAATTCTGAATTTTTATCAGGAACAGATCATTATATTTTCATTACTGGAGCTGTTTAGAAGCCGGGTTAGTAGCCTCTCTCAAATATTCTCAATTTCACTCTAAATTTCCAGGAGTATAAGTCTGACTTGGGGTTACACAACATCAACCTTTTTAAAGGTTGAAACTTTATTTGTTATGTCTCTTTGTAGCTGTGCTGGAGATTTACATTTGAACAGTTAACCCCTTAAGGATCGGACCCTTTTTTTCAATTTTCACCTAAAATGACATACCCAAATCTAACTGCCTGTAGCTCAGGACCTGAAGCAAGGATATGCATATTCTATTCTTGATACCATTTGAAAGGAAACACTTTGACATTTGTGGAAATGTGAAACTAATGTAGGAGAATATAACACATTAGATCTGGTAAAATATAATACAAACAACAAAACATGCGTTTTCTATTATTTGAATTGGTCAATTGATACATTTTCAAGTATATAACTATAGAGAACATACAAAAATGATATGGTAATACAAAATGTAAGTTTACACACTCCCAGGAATGTCATACATGATGGATCATTAGCTTATACACTAACTTTCACACATCTAGATGGCCAGGCGGGGTGGGTGTGGAGCCAGAGACAGCAGGGGTTCAAACTGTAGAACCCAGTTTCTACATTTGAATATAAAAATGGAATTTATCAAACAAACCTATGCTACATTTTATCTCTGGGACCCATAGGATGACAAATCAGAGCAATATTACTGAATGTAAGTACATTATTTACCTTTAGGGGTGAATGTATCAAACCAGTTGCCATGATAAGTTGTTTGTTGTTTTGCACTCTCCCCAAACAATAGCATGGTATTTTTCTACTGTAATAGCTACTATAAATTGGACAGTGCAGTTAGATTAACAAGAATTTAAGCTTTCTGCCCATATAAAACATGTCTGTCCTGGAAAGTTTGCTGTTACTTACAACAGTCATGCTAATCACATTAGCGCACGTTAGCTCAACCATCCCGTATACGGGACACCGATCCCATAGAGGTTAGCATAACCCTCTACTGCAGTCCCTCTACAGGGACCTCCATCACTTCTAATATGTCTGTTGTATAATGGATCTCTTTGCACAGATATACATTTCCCAAATTGAATATATACTGAAAAATATATATTTGTGCTCACGCCTCTGTCTTACATAAGGGAGCACAGCAGAAATGACAGTTACCCTCTCTTTTCATCTCTCTCACCACATTTGGTTTAAAACACCATATTTAGAATGTGGAGATGATAGCCCGGTGAATGCATGCCTGACTGCGCCTCTCTGCTTGTAAGTGTTTGCCTTTTGTGTAGTCTTCATTCTATTATGACTTCCTAATCAGGAGACAGAGGCAGTCAGAATGATTATAATAATATAATAATAATATGCCATTTAGCAGACGCTTTTATCCAAAGCGACTTACAGTCGTGCGTGCATACATTTTTGTGTATGGGTGGTCCCGGGGATCGAACCCACTACCTTGGCGTTACAAGCGCCGTGCTCTACCAGCTGAGCTACAGAGGACCACATTATGCATCCGATCTCATTCCAGCACACAAAATATAACTTATTGAAGCAAACAGAGAAAACCCACCTCTGTGGCTTCATCTCAATCATCTATTTCTTGGAAGGGAGTGTGTATATACACTCAACGGCAAGTTTATTAAGTACACCACCCCGTTCACGAAAATGGATAGCTCCTACAGACAGTGAGTCACGTGGCTTGCTATATAAAGCAGGCATCGAGGCATTCAGTTACTGTTCGATTGAATGTTAGAATAGACAAAACCTAAACAACTTTGAACGTGGTATGATCATCGGTGCCAGGCAAATCGGATCCAGTATCTGAGAAACCATCCTGGGCTTTTCGCCCACGACAGTGTCTAGGGTTTACAGAAAATGGTACAATAAACCAAAAACATCCAGTCACGGCAGTCCTGTGGCAAAAACAGCTAGTTGATGAGAGAGGTCAAAGGAGAATGGCAAGAATCGTGCAAGATAACAGGCAGGCCATAAACAGACAAATAACGGTGCAGTACAACAGTGGTGTGCAGAATGGCGTCTTGGAACGCTCAACTCGTCAATCCTTATCAACAGACCACCACAATGGGTTCCACTCCTATCAACTAACAACAAGAAGAAGTGGCTCCAGTGGGCACACGATCACCAACACTGGACAATTGAGAAGAGGAAAAACATTGCCTGGTTGTAGAATCCATGCCCCGAAGAATTCAGGCTGTTCTGGAGGTAAACTGCCTGTAGCTCAGGGGGTCCAACCCTGTACTCGATGGTTGTACCTAATAAACTGAACATGAGTGTATATACACTACCAATCAAAAGTTTGGACACAGCTACTAATTCAAGGTTTTTTCTTTATTTTGCAATTTCTTACATTGTAGAATAATAGTGAAGAGATCAAAACTTTGAAATAACACATATGGAATCATGTAGTAACCAAAAAAGTGTTAAACAAATCAAAATATATTTAATATCAAATAGCTCCTCTTTGTCTTGATGACAGCTTTGCACACTCTCGGAATTATTTCAACCAGCTTCATGAGGTAGTCACCTGGAATGCATTTCAAGCAATAAGCAAGGAGAAACGACAGTCCATCATTACTTTAAGACATGAAGGTCAGCCAATTCGGAATATTTCAAGAATTTTGAAAGTGCAGTCGCAAAAACCATCAAGCGCTATGATGAAACTGGCTCTCATGAGTACCACCACAGGAATGGAAGACCCAGAGTAACCCCTGCTGCAGAGGATAAGTTCATTAGAGTTACCAGCCTCAGAAATTGCAGCCCAAATAAATGCTTCATAGAGTTCAAGTCACAGACACATCTCAACATCAACTGTTCAGAGGGGACTGTGTGAATCAGGCCTTCATGGTCGAATTGCTGCAAAGAAACCACTACTAAAGGACACCAATAAGAAGAAGAGACCTGCTTGGGCCAAGAAACACGAGCAATGGACATTAGACAGGTGGAAATTTGTCCTTTGGTCTGGAGTCCAAATTTGAGATTTTTGGTTCCAACCGCCGTGTCTTTGTGAGACACGGTGTGGGTGAACGGATGATCTCCGCATGTGTAGTTTCCACCATAAAGCATGGAGGAGGAGGTGATATGGTGTGCTGGTGACACTGTCTGTGATTAATTTAGAATTCAAGGCACACTTAACCAGCATGGCTACCACAGCATTCTGCAGCGATACACCATCCCATCTGGTTTGGGCTTAGTGGGACTATCATTTGTTTTTCTACAGGACAATGACCCAACACACCTCCAGGCTGTGTAAGGCTATTTGACCAAGAAGGAGAGTGATGGAGTGCTGCATCAGATGACCTGGCCTCCACAATCCCCCGACCTCAACCCAATTGAGATGGTTTGGGATGAGTAGGAGTGAAGGAAAAGCAGCCCACAAGTGCTCAGCATATGTGGGAACTCCTTCAAGACTGTTGGAAAAGCATTCCAGGTGAAGCTGGTTGAGAGAATGCCAAGAGTGTGCAAAGCTGTCATCAAGACAAAGGGTGGCTATTTGAATATATTTTGATTTGTTTAACACTTTTTTGGTTACTACATGATTACATATGTGTTATTTCATAGTTTTGATGTCTTCACTATTATTCTACAATGTAGAGAATAGTAAAAATTAAGAAAAACCCTTGAATGAGTAGGTGTGTCCAAACTTTTGACTGGTACTGTATATACATTTTTGACATGCGTTTTTTTTGTTGTTGTTATTCTGTCTCTCACTTTTCAAATAAACCTACCATTAAAATTTTAGACTGATTTTTACATTACATTTTAGTCATTTAGCAGACGCTCTTATCCAGAGCGACTTACAGTTAGTGAGTGCATACATAATTTTTTATTTTTTCATACTGGCCCCCCGTGGGAATCAAACCCACAACCCTGGCGTTGCAAACGCCATGCTCTACCAACTGAGCTACATCCCTGCCGGCCATTCCCTCCCCTACCCTGGACGACACTGGGCCAATTGTGCGCCGCCCCATGGGTCTCCCGGTCGCGGCCGGCTACCACAGAGCCTGGATTTGAACCAGGATCTCTAGTGGCACAGCTAGCACTGCGATGCAGTGCCTTAGACCACTGTGCCACTCGGGAGAGTGGGCAAACGTACGGGAGAGTGGGCAAACGTACAAAATAAGCAGGGGATCAAATACTTTTTTCCCTCACTGTATATGTGCTTTCTTGAGCAGGGGGACCTTGCGGGCGCTGCAGGATTTCATTCCTTCACGGCGTAGTGTGCTACCAATTGTTTTCTTGGTTACTATGGTCCCAGCTGCCTTGAGATCATTGACAAGATCCTCCCTTGTAGTTCTGGGCTGATTCCTCACCGTTCTCATGATCATTGCAACTCCACGAGGTGAGATCTTGCATGGAGCCCCAGGCCGAGGGAGATTGACAGTTCTTTTGTGTTTCTTCCATTTGCGAATAATCGCACCAACTGTTGTCACCGTCGCCCAAGCTGCTGAGATTAGGAGCACTCCCTTTAAGAGTGTGCTCCTAATCTCAGCTCGTTACCTGTATAAAAGACACCTGGGAGCCAGAAATAATTTTGATTGAAAGGGGGTCAAATACTTATTTCCCTCATTAAAATGCAAATCAATTTATAACATTTTTGACATGCGTTTTTCTGGATTTTTGTTGATGTAATTCTGTCTCTCACTGTTCAAATAAACTTACCATTAAAAATATAGACTGATCATTTCTTTGTCAGTGGGCGAACGAAAAAAATCAGCGAGAGAAAGAGAGAGATAAATTAGTGTTAGAGTTTTGTGTTTCATATATCATTGTATATAATGTGGATCCTCCTATTCTGTAAGATGATAAACATCAAGGCAAATCCAGAACTCCATGTAAAAAATCATCAGATTTCCCTACTCAAGGGATGGGTGCCGTAATTCGCTCTTCCCCCTCCCAGCGTAGAGTATTTTGTGCTTTTCTCATTTGCATGAATCTTTCATCTCAGAGCTCCCTCTCATAGCCTAGTCTTTCTCCCCAAGGGGGCAGTCATCACCATGGAGAATGACAAAGTCAGCAAGCTAATTCTCTCCCTGGCTTTTTAGAGCCATTGCCATTCTGCCATGGTAATTCATTTGTTGGATTCTCCATCTGCATGCCTTTGGGGCTGCTCTCGTTTTGACAGTTTATACCAACAGTGCTTAGGTAACACTAGTGAGCGAAGGAGACCAGTTCAGCTGGGCCAGGAGATGAGATGAGAGCAGGTGGTTAAATATGCATGAGGAAGGTGAGCGTAATGCCGACAGTCATTCAGACTCCCCGTGCACTCCACTCAAAGAAGGACATATTCCCTCTACTTAACAAACAGCTGATTAGCACCTCCAGTGCCATGTTGCATCATGCTTGATTTCTATGAGATGATACAGTAGCTGTAACCCTGTTATAGATAATTCACAAATTACCGTCATGGTTTTGATGAACGCAAGAGACAGACAAATGTTGGAGATGGTTTTATCAACTAAATCAACCTTTGATTGTCACCCGTACTTCAAATTTGCAGAAATTGACCAAGTTTGGCCTTACAAATGTAAATTATTGCCTGTGGACTTGTGGTAACGCTCCCGGCTTCAGACACACATATACTGTTCCCCACCGGAGACCAGGGTTCAATCCCCATATCCACCCTTCCTACTGTTCTCCCACTTGCCTGTCTCCCAATTATCTAAATGAAAAAATTGTAAGTATATAATGGTCATGGTGTATTATATCTGTCTGCCTCAGGCATTTCATTGGTAATTCGTCTTCCTCAGCTGTGACGTGACTTTCATTAATATGATGACTCTTATTAATCAACTAACTATGTTTAATTGTTACTCGATTAAATGAATCATGTAACATTTAACTCATTAGGATTTGGGGCACCACGGAAGAAGTTGTTTATAGAGTTACCATCTCCCGAATTAAACTCCAAAAGGTCTTTACCTATCACTATGTGTAAAACAGTCAACGTATCAATCCTTACACCTTATCAATCGTCATTCTGAATGGTCGCAGAATTCTTGGATCCGCAAGAACCCCAGCTTTCATATGATTCAGCACTACACAAATTGGCTTCATTATTTATATACTAGCTAACTAAATAATTACACAGAATACATACATACTTAATAAATGAGAAAAGTCCCTTGCGGACTAACAACAGCATGACTGCTTGGTTATCAAAAGAGGGAGGGGTAAAGGAAGAGGGAGAGGGAGAGACAAAGAGAGAGTCAAACTTATCGTTGATACATTTGGAAACTACCCTCAAAGTAATCATCATACTTTGCTCACGAACTACCGCCCATTTTGGATTAAGAAACCAATGAATTTATTTACGTGTTTGCCGCTCGTCTATCTGTTGACCCAAGCCCTCTTGGAAAGGAGGTTTTGGCTAGGTCTTAGCTCAGCTCACTTGTAAGGCTCTGATTGTCCACCAGATGTCACAATGTCCTTTTTCTTTAATCTGGCTTGTAGTGGAGTGTACTCAGAGCAGATACTCAGATGCACCAGTGATTGTCTGAGATGGGATTTTCTCCTTCCCCCTCGTGTGGTTAGTCAAAGTTCTAGATGACTTTACATGTACAGCTGCAGACTGGCAATGTTCTGGTCTAGTGAGTTTATCTTCTTCACCTCGTGTTGAGGTTCAACGTTCCAACCATTGTCAGACGTGTTTTCTGGTCTAACCATTTCGTTACCAAGGCTTTTTATGCACGCTGGTAAAAGGGGCGTTCCTACTTGCTGACACGGTCTCTGAATTCACTCGGGGCGTGTCTAGTCACCGTGCATAGTTATATGAAAACATATGATCTCGATAGAAAACGGAAATCATATTCCTATCTTAACAAAAATACTTTCATCATTTAATCATATATTTTATACAACATTTGGGTGTAAACTTGACAGATAGCATGTGTACACTTTCCGAGTTACAGTTATTTCTTGATACCATCCTTAATGACATCACAAAATAAGAAATAATATGACATGATTATTGTTTAGGTACCCACTGACCATTCTTAACATTCGGATGATAGAAATAATGTTCCAATGTTCGCTTTTTGGACAAAAAAGTTTTGCCGGCAAAAGTATTCTGGAGACAAAGCACATTCCTTTACCAATACTGAGAGGCAAGGGAGAGATTCCCCTCCTGCCTAATTTACGACTGAGTGTTAAGGTGTCAAAACCGGCCCAGCCCCCATTCCCCTCTTCTGTGGGTGAGAGGGTATGGTTGTTGTCAGCCATTTGTCAAGCTGATCTGAGGCCTTTGGATGCTCAGCCAGGAGAGTCATGACAGTCCCCCTCTGGTGGGTTCAACCTTGGAAGGATTCTGCAAGTTGCAACCCACCATAAAAATGACCACGGGATGTCCTGTTTGTCGATCATCGTTGCGGTCCCCCGCTGGTGGTTTACCCTGGTAGGATTTCTGCAAGCTGCAAACCACCACAAGAATGGCCAGGGGATGTCCACGTTGGGGATCGCCGTTCCGGACCCTTCTTCCGGTCGTCCAAGCTGGTAGATCTAGGCAGTAACTTAGGCAGATGTTAACAATGCACAACACTCACGAAATACATCATTACATTTCTTCCCCAAATGAGCGGCGTTGTGGCACTAACTGGTGGTCGTATGGGGAACTGGTTTGTGGCACTATCACTTCCTAAGTCAAAGAAAATGAAAGTAAAAATGAACAAAAACACAAACAAAAGATATACAAAATATAATTACCACACCTTAATCATCTAATTGGACTGTATTCTATATACGTCCACGGTCTTGGCTAAATGACTCTATCATGGCATTGTGTCTAATGTCATATCTAGGGCGATCCTACTTATTGGTGTGTTGCTTAGGGCACTATCCTGAGTTGATAACTACAAGTCTACAGCTGTAAGGCACTAGCTTCAGACAGTCTACAGGGATGACCTATGGACCTCTGAGGAGAAACTGGTGATTAAGGTAGCTGTAGAGTCAAATGGCTTCAGGGTACATTTTCAACTTTACCACAGCTGGTATTTTGCTCGATCCCTTAAGTGATCCTAGCATAAATCCTCATGAAATGTTCAATTGTACATGTGCGTTTATGCTTACACAAGCGCACATGCCAAGGGAAAGAAAATTAAGTATCCGGGTAGGCTGCAACCTGTTCAGAATGAGTCTGACGTAATTAGATAATTTCCAAGTCAATGACCGTGTGTCAGTAAGAATCGGTGCCGACCTCAAGCTATATGCCAAGGGGACGTGTAGTGGTTTTACTACAAGTCAATGTGGCTTACACCATTGTAGTGGTGATAGGTATGAATGAGTGACTACTAACTCCTCTGTCACTGTTATCAAGGGCAATTCGACTTTTAGGTCTCTAACCCTCTTACTGAGTGTGGCTGGACTGACTGTTGCTGGCATTGGTACTCGTACCCAAGGGGACCAGCTATCCTACTGGTTTATTCTGAAATGTTATCCTACGGAACACATGATTAGAGCATTTTACTAGTTGCATTGTGGTTGAGACTACACATGGCAAGGAATGATTACTGTCACCATTTGTTTTTGGAGGTGGAAAGTCCACTGGACTTTGTTTACGACCAGTGTGGTACACCTCAGTGATATCTCAGATGTGTTTTAAGGTTATCCCCATCGAGGGCTTGTCCGCTTCTCTCTGTTCTCGTGGGGAAGTTTACAACTAGATTTGTTTCTTGATCGGGTGGCCTCGTAGAGTGTTGCACGTATTCTTGACCCCCTCCACCGGCATCGATGAGGCTCATCGTGGGTCTGTGCTAGTATTCCCCCCATTTGTGTTTTGGGACCCCCCCCACCAATGGTTGGGGTTGGTGTCCGAGGCACAAATGAAAAGGTCGGACCCTTTGTACGAGTCGTCAGCAGCTGCGTTGTTAGTAGATTGGCTGTAACCTTTCAACCAAATCTCCTGGTGTTTGTGCTTCAAAACGCAAAGTGCCTGTCGTGTTCTGCCAGTCACCACAGCGTCCACGTGTGGCAACCGTTCCAGTATATGCGAACTGAGACTAATATCTTTCTGCAATATCGCACAGTGTTTCACCAGTGGGGGTTTCAGTCCCCCTCAAAGTGGAAAAGGTATCATCGGCAGCAGAGTACACTCTGCACGTCAATGCATGCGGAAGTGTCAGAAGGACAAGAGAAGTTAATCTCAGCTACAGTATCACATGACTCCAAGGAGGAGGGAAGTTGCTCATTCACAGAGACTGCTGGTTCAAAATCATGAAAATAATGGTCAATCAGGTTTGCTGATTGAATATGACGAGATATCGTAAAATCTCCTTGGGTCAGATTCATCACCAAGAGGTTTCGAATAGTATTTTTCCCAAGGGGTCCTGTCGACAGATACTCATTGTGGATGACTGTGTTGCAGCCAGTGTTTGGAGAAGACAGTGTGGTCAGTGGAGACAGCACGGTTACCTGTGACCATACTTGGTTGGTTTTCCAATCCATTAGTGGGATCAAACGATCCATCTTCTCCGAGTAGCAGGTGTTCAGTTTCGAGGCTGGTAACATACACAGGGTGAACAAGCAATACGTATTGGAATTGGAGTCTCAATGTGAGAGGCGAGGTAGTCTGAGTGAAACCTCGAAGTGTAGTGTCTCATTGTTCCATTTTTAACCAACGTTTAGCTGGGTTCAAAGCCCTTTTGAGATCATTGAACAACGTTTGTGAGATGAGCGATATTGTCGAGCCTGAATCAATTAGCGCATCACAGGTTAAGCAGTCCTCCAGGACTGTTTTTAGGTATGGCAACTTTTAGTTGCGTTTTGTGGTCATATTCCCCACAAAGTGGAGTGGTTTTTCGCAACGATGTTATGTGTCATTTGTGTTCATGGTGAAGACAGATCGACTTATCGGGGTTTGAGTGGAATTGGCTTATAGTCAAAGCCTGTGGGCTTGTTTCTTGATCGAGCGGGCCCTGGATAGCATCTCGAGTGAGAGTGGGAGTAATCTGATTGTTTACGTCCTCGCTAAGGGTGTTAATTCCCGCGGACCTGTTGTCCGGCAATTCCACGTCTAGTCATAGTGACTTATCTTTTTCCCCTTTCTCACTTTAGTACTTTTCTTAGCAGAGCTTCTAGAGAGCATCGGTCTACGTTTTGATCGACATTGAACCCTTTGTTACCCTTGTGCTCTGACACGTTGTGTGGGTTGGGTGCAGGAACGTATCAATCAGGTTGATTGCAGCGGAAGTAGTTTCGCTGGCGGCGTACTTTACAGTTATTTCGACCGCGGCGGGTATTGGTATCATGGTTTCGTGGTAGAAACCATTGTTGTGTGTCATCACTCAACGCTCCAATACCTGATAACGCACCCTCTAATTGGAGTGAGTGCTCATGTTCAAACTTCAAACCCGAGATGTCAAGGCTCTTAGCGCTGCGCACTTTTGATGCCTCAAAAGCTGTGCTCGCAAGCTCTCGTGAGTTCTGAGATTGGCAAACGAATGTGGGCTGTAGGTAATGAAGTTGGGATACATGTTCGACATATTTCTTTTTTTGAACGGTAATAGCTCTTCCATTCCTGTTTCAGTGAGTAGGCCAAAGTAAGCTGAACAAAGCCTATGATAGTAAGCTTGTGGGTGTTAATTCCGAGCTTGTTTGACAGTGTTAGCCAGCAAGCTGTCATGTTTGTGAGTCACAGAACCACTGAATTATATTTTCAAAGCCGTGGCAAGTTTAGCGTAGTCGTTTTGCACGTGTTGCTTTTGTAGACAAATTAACCTTGTCACATGTCTATTTGACGTTCGCTTCAACAGGTAAAGCCTGTCAGCACCTGTAGCATTCGGGTAGCCATCCAATGCGTCCTCTATGTCTGCTAAGAACATCTCAGTGTCGTTTGGCTTCCCTGGAACGGGGTCAAAGGTGCATAAGTTTTTGACAATTTTGTCAAGACGTTCCGTGCCAAGTGCGCGGACAGGGTTGGCATCATCCTGTGGGGAAATTGGGGCCGAAAGGCCAAGAGGAGAAGCCAAGCTTTGGCTTTGTTGGCGAGGAGGCGCCAAATTACTCTGTTCCGAATGGCCAAGAGGAGAAGACTGAAGGACACCTGAGAGAGGCAAAGTCTGAAACCTTCTGTCGTCTTCACTCCTTTGTGTACCGAGCTCCGGTTGCGAGCTTGGTTGCTTGGTGGGGTAGTCATGCTATAGCGCGTGACTGGTCTGGAATTCCTCCAGACGGTATCTAAGAGTGGTATTCTGCTGCATAACAGAGTCCACTTGAGCGCTTAGAGTACTTATTTTAGACACGTGAGTGTCGTGCTTGCTCCATTCGGCCTCATTCTTATTTGTCATGGTTTGCAGGTAGAGGTCTTGAGTGCAGAGGTAGAGATTCAGTGAGGAGATTTCCTACGCTTGCTTAGAGATAATTCTGTCCCTATTCATCACCTGAGTTCTCTCATCATTCATTTGGTCAGGGACTTCAATGAGTTCTGCTGATTTGTCATCCAACTTGGTCATTGTGTTCATTAACTGATCGTCTTTGGCCTACATCATTTGGACTAGAACATTATTGTTTTGAGTAACGTTCATCAAAACTGTATGCATGTTATCAAGTTGCACGCTCCTGTTTGTAGATAACTCGTCAGATTGATATATTTTGGAGTCGACCTCGTCGTATTTCGTTTTGGCTAAATAAAGTTGTTCCTGTAGAAGACGATTTTGTTGAAGAGTTTGTGCTCGTTCATCGTCATACGTTTTTCCAATTACGTTTGGCCATTCAACCCTGATATATTTCAGGAATGTGACTTTGCACCCTCACTTGTCACTGATCATCCTGCTCCAGCTGACACACTCGCCTTGCCAGCTGCCTTCCAGGTCACCTCTTCAGCCACCTTTCAGGCCACTGTGCCCACTGAAGAGCATAAAAAGTCAAGCACTTAAAAGGCAAAAATAAAAATTACCCTGCCTAAAAAAATTGCTGGAATGAAGCAAGCTAAGACAAACCATACTGAACAACAACAAAAAACTGTCCTGCCTAAGAAAAAAGCCAAAACAAAGCTAATTGAACCAGAAGATTCAGATTCCTCCAACAAGGAAACTTCTGCATTGTGTGCATGGAGCACTTTAACAATTCTAAGTCCAAGGAGGTCTGGGTGCAGTGCTGGCAATGCAAATTATGGGCCCACCAAGCCTGTACCCCAGGACAGCCATACCACTGTCACAACTCTGATTAAGTGAACATGTGCAACATTCAGTCACACACACAGACACACAGACACACAGACACACACACACACCACAAATGTTCAGGTGTTTAGTTTAGCCTAGTTGTTGTTTGGTTGAGAAATACAATTTAGTGGAGGGTAAAATAATAAACATTTTATTATTTATATGTAATATTATTTATTCCAAACAAAATGTTAAACATGGCAATGTTGCTCTCATGGTCTCAATAAAGGCATTCAATAATTAGTTGCATGTTATGATTTATGCACTTTTTCATTCTGTTACAATTCACCCCAAGCACTGTTACAACTAACCCAGACCATGGGGTGAATTGTAACACTTCACTCTTTGTATTTAAGACAACACCATGCATTTGCAGTTTGATTTACATACAGTATACTTGTCATGACTTCCTCCGAAGCTGCCTCCCCTCCTTGTTCGGGCAGGCTTCATTGTTCGTCGTCACCGGCCTTCTAGCCACTGTCGCTCCATATCTCATAATTCCATTTGTCTTGTCTTGTCAATTACACACACCTGGTTCATATTCCCCTCATTAGTACGTGTTTAAGTGTTCCCTCTGCCCCCATTGTCCTTGTGGGTGATTGTTCATTGTGAGGATTAGTAGCTCAGTTGAGCTCAGCATTTTGTATTGCCAGGGTATTTTCCCCGTGTGCATGTTTGTTCCAGTGCGCCTGTTTTGCGCACTGGACTGGTTACGCTGTATTACGGAATAAACTCTGCATACTGTGATTTACCCTCCTGCGCCTGACTCCTTCAAATCACGCATTACAATACTGTATAATAACCACACCAATTAGTAAATGACAGATGTAGGTTGTTTGTATCAAGTTTTGAATACACTACCATAAACGATCTCTGAGAAACTAACGAAAAGGTGAAAAGTGTTACAACCATCCCCGGTCTCCCCTACATATCAGCCATTATCGGAATGACCCTCCAGTGCATGTCTGTGGTGCTGCATGTGTGCCAGTGCAAGTGGGCTGTTGCCCGAGGAGCGAGAGAGCAACATTTCAGCAGCAGGTATAAAATAATGCCAGACAGACTAACTAGAACACCAATTCAAAACATAACTTGTAGCAGTTATCTCGCTAGCTAACTATAGCTAACTAAGCATTAATTTCATTGCTGCCTTTCCACCGGCACTGTAGAGGCTAAATAAATCTGCACTGTTGGAAAACTGGGGTTCCCCTCTATTAAACAGTAGCCATGTAATTGCGACAATGTTAAAAATATTCTAGGAATAGCCTAATCAACAAATAACTTGTGCGACTGTATCTCGTTTCAACAAGTAAATCAAGTTGGCAAAGGTTTGTGCCCAGTTTATGAATAAGCAATTAAATGGAGCCCATTGCATTGCAGTTCCACCTTTTAAATTAATGATATACCCCATTGATTCTTGAAGAATATAACTTATAAATGCCTCATGAGCTTAGTTCAACTGTCGTACCCCTTCAGAACCCAAAATATAAGCTTGTTTTATTCAATTGTTTGTTTACAGTATAGAAAGTATTTGATATCATGGATGGTCATTCCTTGTATCCATAGCTCTGTATATGAATTTGAGTGGTTACATTTCTCCAATCCCATCCCACAGCTGTTTACCGAAACAGCTGTGGGATAACCACCTTGTTTTTGTTTGAACTGCAAATTGCCCCTTTAATCTGGTGGTGGAAAACTTAATTAAAGTTAGACATGTATTTGCTGAGGCTTTACATATATTTGTTTCTCTACTAGCCAATCACATCACAGTGTGTAGATTGAAAAAGAGCCCTTATGAGCAGAAAAGTTGTTATTTATTATATAAGGCAGATTACTCATTGAGTAACTATAAGTAATAATAGTTTTTTTTTATGAATAGCAGACTGAGCACTACTATAACCCTGAATGTGTCCAAATGTATCCATTTGGAAATTGGCATGATAAAGACTACAGATCATAAGTACTGTGAAATTTTGCTTTCTGTCATGTATTATTTGTATAAACTCATATCACATTAAAACTGTGTGCATAATGATATGAATCTATAAACCAAGCCTACAATCTATTTCCCCCGAACAATTACATTCCAAGAAAGATTGTAGTCGAGTTTGATTTGTTTAAACTATTTGCTTTCCTTCATTATTTATCCAGTTAACTTGGCACGAGTCTGTATAGAATTGAGAATCACCACACAGGCCATGCCAAATCAATCAATGCTATCACATTATTTAGTCTTGATTCACTGCTTGTGGTAAGAACATGGAATTTCACAAAGCAGGACTAATGAACATGTTAAGTTTTTGTGGTTTATTAAGTAAGATAAACCTAGAACTAGGTCAGTTTTGTTGATGGATTATTCTCATAATCTAGTTTCAGGTTATTCTCATAATCTAGTTTCAGGTTAAAGGAGCAATCCATTTTGATATTTTTAAATGAATGATATAAAGACATTGATTCTTGAAAAATATAATTTATCATTTATAAATGCGTCATGAGAGTAGTTCAACTGTCTTACCCCATCAGAACCTAAAATATATGTTTTCTTTACTAACATAAATTATCATTATTATTTTGATCCCTGGATGGTCAGTCCTTACATCCATAGCTCCATCTATGACTGAGAGTGGTTTCATATTTTTATGTTTGTTATTGTTATTGTTTGAACCCCTGATTGCCCCTTTAGGCTTTTGAGTGAAACCAAAAACCAAGTTGTGAAATGATGTCAGAAACTTTTGTTTATCTCCTGCTTAACTAGTTGAATTAATTGTATTTTCTCATCCGATTGTACATCAGCACAGACATAAAAACTTTATATCAAAGGCAAATCACTATCAAAGCGTTCTGTACATATTTAATTTTAACTCATCTGCCAACATCCTTGACACAATTTTAGCTAATAATTTTCATTGTACTTTCCAATTTTGAAGGAGGTATATTCTCAGGTCTCAGATAATAAATACTTCCCTGAACTGTATAATTCAAAAGCTCATACACTTGTTTGAAAGGAGACTTGATGAAATATCAATGTGGCTGTCTACAGCCATATAAAATGTGCATTTGAAGATAAACATATATCGTAAAAAGGAGAAAAAAAACTGTTCAGAGGAGAGGGTGTTAGATAGATACAAGATGAAAAGCGGTCTTGTTTGTTCTGTCCTGAGTGTAGCAACAATTGGTGGTTGTGTACTTTTTATACAACGGGTGGGTCTAATCCTGAATGCTGATAGTTTAAAACCGCATTCCAGCCAGTATCTATTGCACAAGTTACCACCGGCTAAATCTATGATGTTAAAATGCCTATTTACTCTGTTCCATTTGAATGCGCAATCCACTGTCTCATCAGCCCAACCAGGCAATATATAATATTGATCACCACTATAAAAAGCAGCTAGATATTATCTCACATTTCTTTTAGACTGACATTTAGTTTTCAACAGCGGAGATTTGTATAAACCTTGCTGTCTGTCTCTCCGACATTTGCAACATTGTGTCAATATTCAAATTCGATCTCCAGCTGTCACATAGTAATGAAAGTGTCGGGAGTCGGGATGAGACAAACAGGCAGGCAGCTTTTTTCAGCCAGTCGAAAAAAATATCAATAGAAAACAGGTAAAACAAATCGAAGTGCAGCTAGTTTGCAGTCTTTCCAGCTTCAGTTTGAAGTGATTGTGTTAGCTGTGTTGTTGGCTAGCTCCTCCGAACAACAGTGTCCTGACGAGAGAACACATTTTCTATGCTAGGTGAAATCGCGCATAATTAGCTCATTGTTATGGATGTATCCAAATAAATGTCTCTAGAAAACAGTTTAAACAAATGTAAATTTAGCTACTTTGTTGTTATTCTGGCTGCCTTGTTTGATGTGACTGTAAATTAGCCTTAGTTGGCTAGCTAGCAAGCAAGGGATAAGAAGGTTGCCAGCCAGTATGGCAATAGAACATATAGAACGAGCGACTGGGTAGATACATAGATACAAAACAAAAAGACTTAACGACTGGGTCACATCTCTGGCAACTGAACCGATAGAATGAACGACCAGCCTGCTTGGGTAGCAACCCTAGATTTGTGTTGGGACTATATGTTGTGGAAGGATGAAATAGTATGAATAAATTCATCAGAAATAACTTTTTTAAAGAAAATATGTAAATCATTATTTGAATATGTTGGTAACTCGTTGTATATAAGTGATAATGCCCTCGAAGCCGGTGTTTGGAGGATATATGTCACATTCGTTGTGTAAAGGATCAGACCAAGGTGCAGCGTGGTATGTGTACATGTTTAATAAAGAAGTAAACACTCGACAAAAACAACAAAAGCAACGTAACGTGAAGTTCTAATGGCTACATACACAAGCCAAACCAGAAACAGAAACAAGATCCCACATCTAAGGTAGGCAACATGGCTGCCTAAGTATGATCCCCAATCAGAGACAACGATCAACAGCTGCCTCTGATTGGGAACCACACCCGGCCAACATAGATATACACATTCTAGATCTACACATAGATATTCACACCCTGACCAAACCAACTAGAGATCTCTATGTCAGGGCGTGACAGTACCCCCCAAAGGTGCGGACTCCAGCCGCAAAACCTGACTCATTAGGGGAGGGTCCGGGTGGGCATTTAACCTCGGTGGCGGCTCCGGCTCCGGGCGCGACGTCAACCTTATTGTCCTCTCCTTTTCTGGCTCCCCGTTGCACACCTGGTCCGGTCTGGACCCCGGCGCGATGCTTCCCCTATCAGTCCTCCCACAATGCACCAAGCCCTGTCTGGACCCTGGTGTGGGAGGCCCCGACCCTGGAGAGGGGCTGACGTCTGGGCCTGGACCGGCAATCCTCCCGTGATGCATCAAGCCCTGTCTGGACCCTGGTGTGGGAGGCCCCGACCCCGGAGAGGGGTTGACGTCTGGTTCTGGCTCTGCAGTCCTCCCGCGATGCACCAAGTCCTGTCTGGACCCTGGTGTGGGAGAGTAGATGACCGGACCCGGACTGGACTAGGCACCGGTGGAGCGGACTGCTCTGGCACTGGAGTGGAGCAGCTGACCGGAGCTGGACTGGGCACCGGTGGAGCGGATTGCTGGGGCACTGGAGTGGAGCATCTGACCGGAGCTAGACTAGGCACCGGTGGAGCGGACTGCTCTGGCACTGGAGTGGAGAAGCTGACCGGAGCTGGACTGGGCACCGGTGGAGCGGAATGCTCTGGCACTGGAGTGGAGCAGCTGACCGGAGCTGGACTTGGCACTGGTGGAGCGGACTGCTCTGACCCTGGACTGGACCGTACCGGGCTGGGGACACGCACCTCTAGTCTGGTGTGAGGAGCAGGCACGGGCCGTACCGGGCTGGCGACACGCACCACTGGTTTGGTGCGAGGAACAGGTACGGGCCGTACAGGACTGGAGACACGCACCACTAGTTTGGTGCGGGGAGCAGGTACGGGGCGTACCGGGCTGGCGAAAACGCACCACTGGTTTGGTGTGAGGAGCAGGTACGGGCCGTACATGACTGGAGACACGCACCACTGGTTTGGTGCGGGGAGCAGGTACGGGGCGTACCGGGCTGGTGACACGCACCACTGCTTTGGTGCGAGGAGCAGTACCGTCGGCGTTGCCGTTGATCCTCTCCTGCCTGGGCTTCTTCCTTCGCCCAGGGTCCTTTACCGGCTAATATCTCCTCCCATGTCCAAAATGTCTTCCCCACCTGTGTCCAGGGTGTCTGCTCCTCCTGGCCACGCTGCTTGGTCCGTTGGTGGTGGGATCTTCTGTCACATTCGTTGTGTAAAGGATCAGATCAAGGTGCAGCGTGGTAAGCATACATGTTTAATAAAGAAGTAAACACTCGACAAAAACAACAAAAGCAACGTAACGTGAAGTTCTAATGGCTACATACACAAGCCAAACCAGAAACAGAAACAAGATCCCACAACTAAGGTAGGCAACATGGCTGCCTAAGTATGATCCGAACAGAGGGAATCGAAAAGAGAACACACAGAAGGCTGTTGTATAAAACACCTGTCTCCGGATTACATCTCGAAACTAAGGGCAACCATGGCATCCGTGACAGAGAGGGAGTGGCGTCCATCCATGTATATGGTTAAGAGAGTCTAGCTAGTTACATTTTCAGATATTACACGTTTCTAATTTTGTCAGAAAGTCGTTTTCATTTCAAGTTAAAGTGTACTGTTAGCTAGCTAGCTAACGTTAGCTGGCTGGCTCGCTAGCTAATGTTACGTATATGATCTGTGTAGTTATATTATTTGTATCTCAAAGCCATTTGCATTGCTAGTTGCAGCCTAATGTTAGCTAGCTAATATTGAACCTGGTTGGTTAGCTAACTGCAGATTCATGCAGGGTAATAACGTTATGAGTTGGGATTATGGTTCATTGTTTAGCGAGCTAGCTACATATCTAAACAAAAGACTTCACCATGCAAGTAATCATTTCAATAGAATGTTCATGATGTCACTGCGACAACTGTCGATAGACGTAGCTGGTAAATTCGCTCTGGCTATCTATTCCGAATTCAAAGTACTCTCATCTGAGTGTGCCAGAGCGCAGAATAACGGACGAATTTACGAACGCTCAACACCCATTGAATATGGTCGGTGTCAGTAAACGTTTGAAAAAAAGTGTTATTCAATTGTTGTCAGCAGCACAGTTGTAGTTACTAACGATCTGGATAACATAAAAACAGCCTAACCAGCTCTGCTAGGGTGGGTAAAATGGTCAGAGTGAGCTGTTCTCTCATTTGTGTCTGGAAGTAGCTAGCCAACGTTAGCCAGTTTTGATTGCTGTTGTTAGGTCAGAACGCTCGGCCAGAGCGTCCAGTGTTCGCTCTGAACGTTCCTAGAGCGAAACGCTCTGAATTTACGAACTGACAATCTGACACTCTGAGCACACCATGGCACTCCAGATTAAATTTACGAACACACCCGTAGTATAAACCAGCTTTTAGTCTTGAAATCTTTGGTTGTTTAGTACATGGCCTCACATGTGAATCCTTAAAAAGATGGGTGGGTGGGGCTAAGGCTTTAGAGGGTGTGAACGATGCTGAATGGGTGTAGACAAAGAAGAGCTCTCCAGTACGTGTACCAAAACATTCAAGGGCTATTTTCTCAAAAGTGAGGTTACAAGTTTATCAACTTTCAAAGCAGAATTACTTTCCCATTGTTCCTCAACTGTAGTGTATGATATACAATTTCTAGCTCTGAGTCTCTACTTTTATCCAATGTAAAAAACAGCATTTCGTGCCGGTCGGTCACATATTGGCACTTCGTCTCGGGCCTAACAACACACGTGCCAATATATCTTCCCAACACCGGCCTGTCGGGCATTTTCACTTAAGTAATAACACTGTCTACAACAATATAGTATAAGACATTGAGATGAAGGCTTTTTTTCTCTCAACAAAGTTATTCAATAGTTCAGATGAGGAGACTGTTATGAAAGGGACTGAAATCATGTGGAGCTGCTTTCCTAGGCATGGATTCAACTTTAGGCTACAACTTCCATGTCATTGGGAGCTTTACTATACTAGTATGGACACCGTACATTATAGACCCAATTTAATGAATTGACGATTTAAAAAACACACACTGCAGCTTCACTGGTACTATTTACACTGTGCCATGAATTGCCGATTTAAAAAACACTGCGGTTCACTGATAATGTTTACGCTGTGCCATGAAAACATTAAGTGAAAATTTAATTAAACATTGCCCCTAAAATAAATTAAATTATGAAAATAATTTGTTAATGTACAGTGGGGAAAAAAAGTATTTAGTCAGCCACCAATTGTGCAAGTTCTCCCACTTAAAAAGATGAGAGAGGCCTGTAATTTTCATCATAGGTACACGTCAAATATGACAGACAAAATGAGAATAAATAATCCAGAAAATCACATTGTAGGATTTTTAATGAATTTATTTGCAAATTATGGTGGAAAATAAGTATTTGTTCAATAACAAAAGTTTCTCAATACTTTGTTATATACCCTTAGTTGGCAATGACACAGGTCAAACGTTTTCTGTAAGTCTTCACAAGGTTTTCACACACTGTTGCTGGTATTTTGGCCCATTCCTCCATGCAGATCTCCTCTAGAGAAGTGATGTTTTGGGGCTGTCGCTGGGCAACACAGACTTTCAACTCCCTCCAAAGATTTTCTATTGGGTTGAGATCTGGAGACTGGCTAGGCCACTCCAGGACCTTGAAATGCTTCTTACGAAGCCACTCCTTTGTTGCCTGGGCGGTGTGTTTGGGATCATTGTCATGCTGAAAGCCAGCCACGTTTCATCTTCAATGCCCTTGCTGATGGAAGGAGGTTTTCACTCAAAATCTCACGATACATGGCCCCATTCATTCTTTCCTTTACACGGATCAGTCGTCCTGGTCCCTTTGCAGAAAAACAGCCCCAAAGCATGATGTTTCCACCCCCATGCTTCACAGTAGGTATGGTGTTCTTTGGATGCAACTCAGCATTCTTTGTCCTCCAAACACGACCAGTTGAGTTTTTACCAAAAAGTTATATTTTGGTTTCATCTGACCATATGACATTCTCCCAATCCTCTTCTGGATCATCCAAATGCACTCTAGCAAACTTCAGATGGGCCTGGACATGTACTGGCTTAAGCAGGGGGACACGTCTCGCACTGCAGGATTTGAGTCCCTGGCGGCGTAGTGTGTAACTGATGGTAGGCTTTGTTACTTTGGTCCCAGCTCTCTGCAGGTCATTCACTAGGTCCCCCCGTGTGGTTCTGGGATTTTTGCTCACCGTTCTTGTGATCATTTTGACCCCACGGGGTGAGATCTTGCGTGGAGCCCCAGATCGAGGGAGATTTTCAGTGGTCTTGTATGTCTTCCATTTCCTAATAATTGCTCCCACAGTTGATTTCTTCAAACCAAGCTGCTTACCTATTGCAGATTCAGTCTTCCCAGCCTGATGCAGGTCTACAATTTTGTTTCTGGTGTCCTTTGACAGCTCTTTGGTCTTGGCCATAGTGGAGTTTTTTTAGTGTGACTGTTTGAGGTTGTGGACAGGTGTATTTTATACTGATAACAAGTTCAAACAGGTGCCATTAATACAGGTAATGAGTGGAGGACAGAGGAGCCTGTTAAAGAAGAAGTTACAGGTCTGTGAGAGCCAGAAATCTTGCTTGTTTGTAGGTGACCAAATACTTATTTTCCACCATAATTTGCAAATAAATTCATTAAAAATCCTACAATGTGATTTTCTGGAGAAAAAAAATCTCAATTTGTCTGTCATAGTTGACGTGTACCTATGATGAAAATTACAGGCCCCTCTCATCTTTTTAAGTGGGACAACTTGCACAATTGGTGGCTGACTAAATACTTTTTTTCCCCACTGTATGTAGTTGGCAAAGACTAGATTAACACACTGTAATGTGATTTTAATTGTCTATTTAGCAGTAGGTCTTTGAGGCTGCAGGTATGGGTGTGGTTGGAGGCGTGTCCAACCTACAGGTTCCATCTTGAATACAGGCTCGTAGAGTTTGCCATCTTCTAGTCCTAAAAAACAGAAAATAGTTTTGTACTTCTGGTTTGTTGGCCATTCCTATGGGGAAAATGAATGGGGAAAATAATGGAGTTTTGGGATATATGCCAAAAATAAGGCTTGAGGTTAAAGACATGCTCCGGTACTTTGGCGACTAGTAAGTATTTTTTACACTGGGCTGGATGTGTCAATGTTTACTTCATACATGCATAATATATGAGCAGAATTGATGGATGCTGTGCTGCGCCATTTTCCCTACATTTCCCCCCAAGTGGGCCAGCCCCCTAGCAATTGGAGTTCCAGCCAATGAGATTCAGCCCCTCGCCATTTGAGTGACAGGTAGCAAGAATCCCACACAGTAGAGCGAGAGAGAGAGAGCCCATATATGTGCACATACAGTAGAGTGCCTATAGAAAGTCTACACCCCCTTGAACTTTTTTAACTTTTTGTTGCGTTACAAAGTGGGATTGAAATAGATTTAATTGTACTTTTTTGTCATTGATCTACACGAAATACTCCATAATGTCAACGTGAAAAGAAAATTCTACAAATTTCTACAAATTAATAAAAATAACTAAAATATAGTCATTGCATAAGTATTCAACCCCTTTGTTTAGGCAAACCTAAATTAGTTCTGAAGTAATATTTGGCTTAACAAATCGCATAATAAGTTCTGGACTCACTTTGTGTGAAATAATAGGGGTTGACATGCTTTTTCAATGACTACCCCTTCCTCTGTCCCCCATACATACAGTGGGGAAAAAAAGTATTTAGTCAGCCACCAATTGTGCAAGTTCTCCCACTTAAAAAGATGAGAGAGGCCTGTAATTTTCATCATAGGTACACGTCAACTATGACAGACAAAATGAGAAAAAAAAATCCAGAAAATCACATTATAGGATTTTTAATGAATTTATTTGCAAATTATGGTGGAAAATAAGTATTTGGTCAATAACAAAAGTTTCTCAATACTTTGTTATATACCCTTTGTTGGCAATGACACAGGTCAAACGTTTTCTGTAAGTCTTCACAAAATTTTTCACACACTGTTGCTGATATTTTGGCCCATTCCTCCATGCAGATCTCCTCTAGAGCAGTGATGTTTTGGGGCTGTCGCTGGGCAACACAGACTTTTAACTCCCTCCAAAGATTTTCTATGGGGTTGAGATCTGGAGACTGGCTAGGCCACTCCAGGACCTTGAAATGCTTCTTACGAAGCCACTCCTTCGATGCCCGGGTGGTGTGTTTGGGATCATTGTCATGCTGAAAGACCCAGCCACGTTTCATCTTCAATGCCCTTGCTGATGGAAGGAGGTTTTCACTCAAAATCTCACGATACATGGCCCCATTCATTCTTTCCTTTACACGGATCAGTCGTCCTGGTCCCTTTGCAGAAAAACAGCCCCAAAGCATGATGTTTCCACCCCCATGCTTCACAGTAGGTATGGTGTTCTTTGGATGCAACTCAGCATTCTTTGTCCTCCAAACACGACGAGTTGAGTTTTTACCAAAAAGTTATATTTTGGTTTCATCTGACCATTTGACATTCTCCCAATCCTCTTCTTGATCATCCAAATGCACTCTAGCAAACTCCAGACGGGCCTGGACATGTACTGGCTTAAGCAGGGGGACACGTCTGGCACTGCAGGATTTGAGTCCCTGGCGGCGTAGTGTGTTACTGATGGTAGGCTTTGTTACTTTGGTCCCAGCTCTCTGCAGGTCATTCACTAGGTCCCCCCGTGTGGTTCTGGGATTTTTGCTCACCGTTCTTGTGATCATTTTGCCCCCACGGGGTGAGATCTTGCGTGGAGCCCCAGATCGAGGGAGAGTATCAGTGGTCTTGTATGTCTTCCATTTCCTAATAATTGCTCCCACAGTTGATTTCTTCAAACCAAGCTGCTTACCTATTGCAGATTCAGTCTTCCCAGCCTGGTGCAGGTCTACAATTTTGTTTCTGGTGTCCTTTGACAGCTCTTTGGTCTTGGCCATAGTGGAGTTTGGAGTGTGACTGTTTGAGGTTGTGGACAGGTGTCTTTTATACTGATAACAAGTTCAAACAGGTGCCATTAATACAGGTAATGAGTGGAGGACAGAGGAGCCTCTTAAAGAAGAAGTTACAGGTCTGTGAGAGCAATAAATCTTGCTTGTTTGTAGGTGACCAAATACTTATTTTCCACCATAATTTGCAAATAAATTCATAAAAAAACCTACAATGTGATTTTCTGGAGAAAAAACATCTCAATTTGTCTGTCATAGTTGACATGTACCTATGATGACAATTACAGGCCTCTCTCGTCTTTTTAAGTGGGAGAACTTGCACAATTGGTGGCTGACTAAATACTTTTTTTCCCCACTGTACAGTATACAGTGGGGAGAACAAGTATTTGATACACTGCCGATTTTGCAGTTTTTCCTACTTACAAAGCATGTAGAGGTCTGTAATTTTTATCATAGGTACACTTCAACTGTGAGAGATGGAATCTAAAAAAAAAAAAATCCAGAAAATCACATTGTATGATTTTTAAGTAATTCATTTGCATTTTATTGCATGACATAAGTATTTGATCATCATCATAAGAATTCCGGCTTTCACAGACCTGTTAGTTTTTCTTTAAGAAGCCCTCCTGTTCTCCACTCATTACCTGTATTAACTGCACCTGTTTGAGCTCGTTACCTGTATAAAAGACACCTGTCCACACACTCAATCAAACAGACTCCAACCTATCCACAATGGCCAAGATCAGAGAGCTGTGTAAGGACATCAGGGATAAAATTGTAGACCTGCACAAGGCTGGGATGGGCTACAGGACAATAGGCAAGCAGCTTGGTGAGAAGGCAACAACTGTTGGCACAATTATTAGAAAATGGAAGAAGTTCAAGATGACGGTCAATCACCCTCGGTCTGGGGCTCCATGCAAGATCTCACCTCGTGGGGCATCAATGATCATGAGGAAGGTGAGGAATCAGCCCAGAACTACACGGCAGGACCTGGTCAATGACCTGAAGAGAGCTGAAAACCATTAGTAACACACTACGCCGTCATGGATTAAAATCCTGCAGCGCACGCAAGGTCCCCCTGCTCAAGCCAGCGCATGTCCAGGCCCGTCTGAAGTTTGCCAATGACCATCTGGATGATCCAGAGGAGGAATAGGAGAAGGTCATGTGGTCTGATGAGACAAAAATAGAACTTTTTGGTCTAAACTCCACTCGCCGTGTTTGGAGGAAGAAGAAGGATGAGTACAACCCCAAGAACACCATCCCAACCATGAAGAATGGAGGTGGAAACATCATTCTTTGGGGATGCTTTTCTGAAAAGGGGACAGGACGACTGCACCATATTGAGGGGAGGATGGATGGGGCCATGTATCGTGAGATCTTGGCCAACAACCTCCTTCCCTCAGTAAGAGCATTGAAGATGGGTTGTGGCTGGGTCTTCCAGCATGACAACGACCCGAAAGACACAGCCAGGGCAACTAAGGAGTGGCTCCGTAAGAAGCATATCAAGGTCCTGGAGTGGCCTAGCCAGTCTCCAGACCTGAACCCAATAGAAAATCTTTGGAGGGAGCTGAAAGTCTGTATTGCCCAGCGACAGCCCCGAAACCTGAAGGATCTGGAGAAGGTCTGTATGAAGGAGTGGGCCAAAATCCCTGCTGCAGTGTGTGCAAACCTGGTCAAGACCTACAGGAAACGTATGATCTCTGTAATTGCAAACAAAGGTTTCTGTACCAAATATTAAGTTCTGCTTTTCTGATGTATCAAATACTTATGTCATGCAATAAAATGCAAATTAATTACTTAAAAATCATACAATGTGATTTTCTGGATTTTTGTTTTAGATTCCGTCTCTCACAGTTGAAGTGTACCTATGATAAAAATTACAGACCTCTACATGCTTTGTAAGTAGGAAAACCTGCAAAATCGGCAGTGTATCAAATACTTGTTCTCCTCACTGTATCTGGCAGGGGTGTTTGTTTAATGATTAACCACTCATGGTGTGATTGTGATAACATACAGGAACTCAAGTCCTTTTGTTCACCCAACCTAGAATACCTCACAATCAAATGCCGACTGTATTACCTCCCAAGATAATTCTCTTCGGTTATAGTCACAGCCGTGTATATAACCCCTGAAGCTGATATCATGACGGCCCTCAAAGAACTTCACTGGACTTTATGCAAACTGGAAACCACATATCCTGAGGCCGCATTTATTGTAGCTGGTCCAAAAGGCTTCTTAACAGCTTCTACCCCCAAGACATTAGACTTCTGAACAGCTAATCAAATGGCTACCCGGACTATTTGCATTACCCCCACCCCCTCTTATTTTACGCTGCTGCTACTCTCTATTTATTATCTACGCATAGTCACTGTAACTCTATCTACATGTACATACTACCTCAATTACCTCGACTAACCTGTGCCACCGCACATTGGCTCTGTACCGGTACCCCCTATATATAGCCACGCTACTGTTATTTTACTGCTGCTCTTGAATTATTTGTTATTTAGATTTTTTAGTTATCCATTTTTTACTTAACACTTATTTTTCATAAAACTGCATTGTTGGTTAAGTAAGCATTTCACTGTAAGGTCTACACCTGTTGTATTCGGCGCATATGACAAATACAATTTGATTTGATTTGATCAACACATTTACTGTAGTACTCACTCTGCAAAACACTCGACCACTGCTACTCCAACTTCCGGGATGCCTACAAGGCCCTCCCCCGCCCTCCCTTCGGCAAATCTGATCACGACTCCATTTTGCTCCTCCCTTCCTATAGGCAGAAACTCAAACAGGAAGTACCCATGCTAAGGACTATTCAACGCTGGTCTGACCAATCGGAATCCACGCTTCAAGATTGTTTTGATCACGCGGATTGGGATATGTTCCGGGTAGCCTTCGAGAATAACATTGACGAATACACGGATACGGTGACTGAGTTTATTAGGAAGTGTATAGGAGATGTTGTACCCACTGTGACTATTAAAACCTAACCAGAAACCGTGGATAGCTGGCAGCATTCGCGCAAAACTGAAAGCAGGAACCACCACATTTAACCATGGCAAGGTGACTGGGAATATGGCCGAATACAAACAGTGTAGTTATTCCCTCCGTAAGGCAATCAAAAACGTCAATATAGAGACAGAGTGTAGTCGCAATTCAACAGCTCAGACACGAGACGTATGTGGCAGGGTCTACAGACAATCACGGACTACAAAGGGAAAACCAGCCATGTCGCGGACACCAACGTCTTGCTTCTGGACAAGCTAAACACCTTCTTTGCCCGCTTTGAGGATACCACAGTGCCACTGACGCGGTCCGCTACCAAGGACTGTGGGCTCTCCTTCTCCGTGGCCGACGTGAGTAACACATTTAAGCGTGTTAACACTCGCAAGGCTGCCGGCCCAGACGGCATCACTAGCCGAGTCCTCAGAGCATGTGCAGACCAGATGGCTGGAGTGTTTACGGAAATATTAAATCTCTTCCTATCCCAGTCTACTGTCCCCACTTGCTTCAAGATGTCCACCATTGCTCCTGTACCCAAGAAAGCAAAGGTAACTGAACTAAATGATTATCACCCCGTAGCACTCACTTCTGTCATCATGAAGTGCTTTGAGAGGCTAGTTTACCTTACTCTACCTTACCTGACACCCTAGACCCACTTCAATTTGGTTACCACCCCAATAGATCCACAGACGATGCAATCACCATCGCACTGCACACTTCCCACTGCCCTATCCCATCTGGACAAAAGCAATACCTATGTAAGAATGCTGTTCATTGACTACAGGTAAAAGTCAGTAAATTAGAATATTTTGAAAAACTTGATTTATTTCAGTAATTGCATTCAAAAGGTGTAACTTGTACATTATATTTATTCATTGCACACAGACTGATGCATTCAAATGTTTATTTCATTTAATTTTGATGATTTGAAGTGGCAACAAATGAAAATCCAAAATTCCGTGTGTCACAAAATTAGAATATTGTGTAAGGGTTACATTTTGAAGACACCTGGTGCCACAAACTAATCAGCTGATTAACTCAAAACACCTGCAAAGGGCTTTAAATGGTCTCTCAGTCCAGTTCTGAAGCCTACACAAACATGGGGAAGACTTCAGATTTGACAGCTGTCCAAAAGGCGACCATCGACACATTGCACAAGGAGGGAAAGACACAAAAGGTTATTGCAGAAGAGGCTGGCTGTTCTCAGAGCTCTGTGTCCAAACACATTAATAGAGAGGCAAAGGGAAGGAAAAACTGTGGTCAGAAAAAAGTGTACAAGCGATAGGGATCACCGCGCCCTAGTCAAGATTGTGAAAAAAAACCCATTCAAAAATGTGGGGGAGATTCACAAGGAGTGGACAGCTGCTGGAGTCAGGGCTTCAAGATCCACCACCAAGAGACGCTTGAAAGACATGGGTTTCAACTGCCGCATACCTCGTGTCAAGCCACTGTTGACCAAGAAACAGCGCGAAAAGCGTCTCACCTGGGCTAAGGGAAAAAAAGAGCTGGACTGCTGCTGAGTGGTCTAAAGTCATGTTTTCTGACGAAAGCAAATTTTGCATTTCCTTTGGAAATCGAGGTCCCAGAGTCTGGAGGAAGACAGGAGAGGCACAGGATCCACGTTGCCTGAAGTCTAGTGTAAAGTTTCCACCATCAGTGATGGTTTGGGGGTGCCATGTCATCTGCTGGTGTCGGTCCACTCTGTTTCCTGAGATCCAGGGTCAACGCAGCCGTCTACCAGCAAGTTTTAGAGCACTTCATGCTTCCTGCTGCTGACCTGCTCTATGGAGATGGAGATTTCAGGTTCCAACAGGACTTGGCGCCTGCACACAGCGCAAAATCTACCCGTGCCTGGTTTACGGACCATGGTATTTCTGTTCTAAATTGGCCAGCCAACTCCCCTGACCTTAGCCCCATAGAAAATCTGTGGGGTATTGTGAAAAGGAAGATGCAGAATGCCAGACCCAACAACGCAGAAGAGTTGAAGGCCACTATCAGAGCAACCTGGGCTCTCATAACACCTGAGCAGTTCCAGAAACTCATCGACTCCATGCCACGCCGCATTAATGCAGTAATTGAGGCAAAAGGAGCTCCAACCAAGTATTGAGTATTGTACATGCTCATATTTTTCATTTTCATACTTTTCAGTTGGCCAACATTTCTAAAAAAATCCCTTTTTTGTATTAGCCTTAAGTAATATTCTAATTTTGTGACACACGGAATTTTGGATTTTCATTTGTTGCCACTTCAAATCATCAAAATTAAATGAAATAAACATTTGAATGCATCAGTCTGTGTGCAATGAATAAATATAATGTACAAGTTACACCTTTTGAATGCAATTACTGAAATAAATCAAGTTTTTCAAAATATTCTAATTTACTGACTTTTACCTGTATAGCTCAGCATTCAACACCATAGTACCCTCCAAGCTCATCATTAAGCTCAGGATTCCAGGACACCTACAGCACCCGATGTCACAGGAAGGCCAAAAGGATCATCAAGGACAGCGACCACCTGAGCCACTGCCTGTTCACCCCGCTATCATCCAGAAGGCGAGGTCAGTACAGGTGCATCAAAGCTAGGACCAAGAGACTGAAAAACAGCTTCTATCTCAAGGCCATCAGACTGTTAAATAGCCATCACTAGGTGGCTTCCACCCATGTACGTAACCCTTCAACTTAGAGGCTGTTGCCCCATATACATAGACTTGAAATCACTGGCCACTTTAATGTTTACATATTTTTGCTTTACTCATCTCATATGTACAGTTGAAGTCGGAAGTTTACATACACTTAGGTTGGAGTCATTAAAACTCGTTTTTCAACCACTCCACACATTTCTTGTTAACAAACTATAGTTTTGGCAAGTCGGTTAGGACATCTACTTTGTGCATGACACACGTAATTTTTCCAATAATTGTTTACAGACAGATTATTTCATTTACAATTCACTGTATCACAATTCCAGTGGGTCAGAAGTTTACATACACTAAGTTGACTGTGCCTTTAAACACCTTGGAAAATTCCAGAAAATGATGTCATGGCTTTAGAAACTTCTGATAGGCTAATTAACATCATTTGAGTCAATTGGAGGTGTACCTGTGGATGTATTTCAAGGCCTACCTTCACACTCAGTGCCATCTTGCTTGACATCATGGGAAAATCAAAAGAAATCAGCCAAGACCTCAGCCAAAAAATATTTGACCTCCACAAGTCTGGTTCATCCTTGGGAGCAATTTCCAAACGCCTGAAGGTACCACGTTCATCTGTACAAACAATAGTACGCAAGTATAAACACCATGGGACCACACAGCCGTCATACCGCTCAGGAAGGAGACGCATTCTGTCTCCTAGAGATGAATGTACTTTGGTGCGAAAAGTGCAAATCAATCCCAGAACAACAGCAAAGGACCGTGTGAAGATGCTGGAGGAAACAGGTACAAAGGTATCTACAGTATATCCGCAGTAAAACAAGTCCTATATCGACATAACCTGAAAGGCCGCTCAGCAAGGAAGATGCCACTGCTCCAAAACCGCCATAACAAAGCCAGACTACGGTTTGCAACTGCACATGGGGACAAAGATCGTACTTTTTGGAGAAATGTCCTCTGGTCTGATGAAACAAAAATATAACTGTTTGCTGTGCTTTGCTGCAGGAGGGACTGGTGCACTTCACAAAATAGATGGCATCATGAGGAAGGAAAATTATGTGGATAAATTGAAGCAACATCTCAAGACATCAGTCAGGAAGTTAAAGCTTGGTCGCAAATGGGTCTTGTTTGCAACAAGACACTAAAGTAATTCTGCAACAAAATGGTCAAAGCAATTAACTTTTTGTCCTGAATACAAAGCATTATGTTCAAGGCAAATCCATCACAACACGTTAGTGAGTACCACTCTCCATATTTTCAAGCATAGTGGTGGCTGCGTCATGTTATGGGTATGCTTGTAATCGTTAAGGACACAGGAGTTTTTCAGGATAAAAAAGAAAAGGAATGGAGCTAAGCACAGGCAATCCAAGAGGAAAACCTGGTTTATACCAGACACTGGGAAATGAATTCACCTTTCAGCAGGACAATAACTTAAAACACAAGGCCAGAGTTACAGTTTTGAATAAATAAATAAATCTACTTAAAAATGGAGTGGTGCAGCGGTCTAAAGCACTGCATCGAACCCGAGGCGCCACTACAGACCCAGGTTCGATCCCAGGCTGTGTCACAGCCGGCCGTGAACGGGAGACCCATGAGGCGGCGCACAATTGCCCGGGTTAGTTTGGGGGCAGGGATTTCCTTGTCCCATCTCGCTCTAGTGACTCCTTGTGGCGGGCCAGGTGCCTGCAAACTGACTTCGGTCACCAGCTGGACGGTGTTTCCTCAGACACATTGGTGCGGCTGGCTTCCGGGTTAAGTGAGCAGTGTGTCAAGAAGCAGTGAGGCTTGGCAGAGTCGTGTTTCGGAGGACCCATGGCTCTCAACCTTCGCCTCTCCCGAGTCTGTAGGGGAGTTGCAGCGATGGGACAAGACTGTAACTACCAATTGGGGAGAAAAAGGGGTAAAAGTACAACAACAACAAAATAATCTATGGCAAGCAAATGGTTGTCTAGCAATGACCAACAACCAATTTGACAGAGCTTGAATAATTTTTCAAGAATAATGGGGAAATGTTGCACAATCCAGGTGTGGAAAGCTCTTAGAGACTTACCCAGAAAGACTCACAGCTGCAATCGCTGCCAAAGGTACTTCGACAAAGTATTTACTTGGGGTGTGAATACTTATATAAATGAGATATTTCTGTATTTCGTTTTTCAATTAATTTGCAAACATTTCTAAAAACATGTTTTAACTTTTTCATTATGGGGTAGTGTGTGTAGACGGGTGAGAAAAACATGATATTTAATCCATTTTGAATTCAGGCTGTAACACAACAAAATGTGCAATAAATCAAGTGGTATGCTTTCTGAAGGCACTGTAATCCCTATAAACAATGGCTTGCTTATGTGATGAAGCAACCTCTGTACTGCTCTCTCATCATGTTGAACCACTGTTCTCCATTCATTGTGAAGGTGTGGTGTGGCTATTAGCCTATTATACTGCAGGCCTATGATCTGAAGGCAGTGCGCACTGGTGCTCCAACTGACTCCGACAGTTGAGTTTGAGGTGAGAAATAATGTTTTAGGCCTACTATCTTTATACAAAATATTCTGATAGAAAATTAATGAATTAGCCTCCTTCTGTATGCCTATATCTGTATAGCAGACGCAGTAGCCATATCTGGCAAGGATACATAAATGCATTGCAGCATGCCACTGGCATATCTCTCTCTCTCTCGTTCTCTCCATTTGGGGCTAGGCTAAGCTTCTCTTCCTTTACATTATTATTATTTTTTAAATATGAATATCATTCAGTGGACCCCTACGTGTATAGGCCTATGCAAGCAATGCCCTGATGCATTTAGTGCTCAAATCTCCAACAACTGAACCGTGAGGTAGAAAATTATTGTTTTAAGAAAGTAAAAGGCGGCGAAGGGTGGAGAACGTCCTCTCCGAAAACATGACAGAGATTACACTAGATGCACCGCTTCAAAGAACTTGAGACTCCATCTGAGTTCTCCTGCTTCGGGTGCCACCACTTCAGTCTCCACTGTGTGGTGATAGAGGGCTGCGGTTCTGCTCACTCTGGGGGGGTGTTGTCTGTGGGCATTTTTAGGCCGATTTGGGTAGCACATGCCGTCACTTTGGCCATGATGGAATCGTTCTTCATTCATATTTTAATCAGTCTGTCATTGTTATCATTTTTATTTTATTATGTTTGTTTTATCAATGTTACATTAGTATATTATTATGAAGCCTATGTTTTAATTTGGTGTTGTCTTTGTATGATTCATTGAATTAAATTGTATTTTAATACAAACCTTGGCTGTCACCCCCTCCATGATGCTGTCATCTCTCAGTGCCCTGAACCGTTCCCTCAGCACATTTGCACATGTAGGTGTTCTGTGGGGTCCTGGCCACTGCCTCTTCTGCAGTTTTACCATCTCACCACCAGTCAAGTCAGTCAGTCAGTCAGTCAGTCAGTGAGTGAGTGAGTGAGTCCAAACTCCATTTTAGACAAGACTGACATTATGATCATAGACTTGATGGCCAAAGCTAACGCAAGCCCAAAGAAGAAGGTGCAAGCTAAGCTGAACAACAGTGGTCAGCGATCACCAGGTGAGAGGGTATTCCAGTGGCTGGATCAATCAGCGTGCACATCTGAATCACATTCAGTGGGCACAAAATGGGAGAAAACTAGTTTTAGTCCTGCTACAAGAGTGCAAATGTTTGTGTTTTTAGTATCAAAACTGTTTTCCTCTGCCCATTCCTACTGAACATAACTCTGGTGTATTATCTATTGTCTTAATTCTGTCAATCATATTGTCTATTTGTACAATCAGCTGCTAATGCTTTGATCACACCGACAGCGTCATTGCATTTTGGTACACCAGAAGTACATTCATTTCCAGTGGAACGGTACGTTGGCCTTGCAGCATTGCGTTGCAGAGGCAGTTGCAGTGTGTTCTGTGTGGTGCATACATTAGATTATACCTTTTTTAAATGTTATTATCGAAAAATAATGCTTTTTTATCAATTAGTATATTTGAGTTTAACCACAATATTTGTTGTATTATTTGTTCTGTCTTCTCTGGTGGATTGAACTGAAATTGCAACCAACTTTCTATGGCTTGTTTTAAAAATAGTGATATTTTCGAATAACTGAAAGTGAGAGGTTGTAATCTCAATAAAGGTGAAAAGGACATTCTTGAACAAGGGGTGAGACATTCTTACTATTTTGCTAGAGAACCAGTTCGGATTTAAGCATAACTTTTGTATGACTGACTCCTTTAGTGAGAGGTCTAATGCTTTTGTATGCCATTTTAAATAAAAAGGAATATGTTTTGCTCATATCATTTAAAAAATAGGTCGCTAGGTGTAGGCAAGACCATAAGCAAATAGGTAAACTGGGATATGACTAGATTTAATCAGGGTGATTTTTCCACAAATAGACAGGTATTTTCCTTTCCATGGTAGCAAGATCTGATCTATTTTTGCTAACTTTCTATTAGAATTTATTGGAGTGAGATAATTTATTTCGGGTTATGTATACTGAGTATGTCCACATAACCGTCAGAGCATTTTATTGGTAAACTACACGGTAATGTAAAAGTTGTATTTTTTGGTGATCCAATACGTAATATATTATACATCATAATTCGGTTGTAATCCAGAGAGGTTAGAAAAACTATCTAGGTCCTCTATGAGGCTGTGTGGAGGGATCCAAATTGTGGATTTAAAAGAAAACATGAACATCAGCGTACAAGGACACCTTTGTTTTTAAGCCCTGGATTTCTAACCCCATGATATTATTGTTGGATCTTATTTTAACATCTAACATTTCGATAGTGGTCAACCATGTTTCACTCCTCTTGACAGTTTAAAACTTTCTGAGAAGTAGCCATTATTTACTATTTTACACCTAGGGTTAAGTATTCAGACCCCTTGACTTTTTCCACATTTTGTTACGCTACAGCCTTATTCTAAAATTGATTAAATAAATAAAACTCCTCAGCAATCTACACACAACACCCCACAATGACAAAGCAAAACCCGGTTTTTAGAAATCTTTGCAAATGCATAAAAAAAATAAAACAGAAATACATTATTTACATAAGTATTCAGACCCTTTGCTATGAGACTCGTAAAATTGATCTCAGGTGCATCCTGTTTCCATTGATCATCATTGAGATGTTTCTACAACTTGATTGGAGTCCACCTGTGGTAAATTCAATTGATTGGACATGATTTGGGAAGGCACACACCTGTCTATATAAGGCCCCACAGTTGACAGTGCATGTCAGTGCAAAGACCAAGCCATGAGGTCGAAGGAATTATCTGTAGGGCTCCGAGACAGGATTGTGTCAAGGCACAGATCTGGGGAAGGGAACAAAAAACTTTCTGCAGCATTGAAGGTCCCCAAGAACACAGTGGCCTCCATCATTCTTAAATGGAAGAAGTTTGGAACCACCAAGACTCTTCCTAGAGCTGGCCGCCCGGCCAAACTGAGCAATTGGGGGAGAAGGGCCTTGGTCAGGGAGGTGACCAAGAACCCGATGGTCACTCTGACAGAGCTCCAGAGTTCCTCTGTGGAGATGGGAGAACCTTCCAGAAGGACAACCATCTCTGTAGCACTCCACCAATTTGGCCTTTATGGTAGAGTGGCCAGAAGGAAGCCACTCCTCAGTAAAAGGCACATGACAGCCCGCTTGGAGTTGGCCAAAAGGCACATAAAGCACTCTCAGACCATGAGAAACCAAGATTGTACTGTTTGGCCTGAATGCCAAGCGTCACGTCTGGAGGAAACCTGGCACCATCCCTATGGTGAAGCATGGTGGTGGCTGCATCATGCTGTGGGGATGTTTTTCAGTGACAGGGACTGGGAGACTAGTCAGGATCGAGGGAAAGATGAACGTAGCAAAGTACAAAGAGATCCTTGATGAAAACCTGCTCCAGAGCGCTCAGGACCTCAGACTGGTGCGAAGGTTCACCTTCCAACAGGACAACGACCCTAAGCACACAGCCAAGACAACACAGTGGCTTCGGGACAAGTCTCTGAATGTCCTTGAGTGGCCCAGCCAGAGCCAGGACTTGAACCCGATCGAACATCTCTGGAGAGACCTGAAAATAGCAGTGCAGCAACGCTCACCATCCAACCTGACAGAGCTTGAGAGGATCTGCAGAGAAGAATGGGAGAAACTCCCCAAATACAGGTGTGCCAAACTTGAAGCGTTAAACCCAAGAAGACTTGAGGCTGTAATCGCTGCCAAAGGCGCTTCAACAAAGTACTTAGTAAAAGGTCTGAATACTTACAGTATGTAAATGTAAAATTTTTATTTGTAAACATTTCTAAAAACCTGTTTTTGCTCTGTCATTATGGGGTATTGTGTGTAGATTGATGAGGGAAAAAACAATTTAATCAATTTTAGAATAAGGCTGTAACGTAAAAAAAATGTGGAAAAAGTCAAGGTGTCTGAACACTATCTCGATTGCACTGTATTTCCATTGTTAGAGCGCCCCCTTGACTATCTTGCCAATATAATACACAATCATTGGTTTGGTCCTATTTGAACACATCACCAGTACAACAGGACTGTTATTCTGCAGGAAAGGATTCCATCTGCCATCACATTTTTGGGTTACACTTTTGTTTGATTTCCATCAGACCACTTTCTTATCACTGCAAATAATGGGCCTCATAGGCATGACATTTCCATCTTATTTTGACTAGGAATGAATACTAACATGGACAAGCCCATGTCAACAATGGAATAGCTTGAAAAAGAAAAGGAAAGCCGCACACTCTAGGAGCTCAGATGCAATAATTTCATATCCTAATAACCAACGTTTCGACAGACAAGCTGTCTTCATCAGGGTATAATGACAAACACTGCGGGTCACTAGTTTATATAGTGTCAAAGGACACACGCAGGTGTCTGTAATCATGGCCGGGTGTGGCCTAATAGCATTGGTTAATTCACAGATAAACAGAACATACAAAAAACATGGATAGCATACGATCATAGATACAACTTGGCTACATAGGCCCACAAACATTTACAATGAATAGGGGCGGCAAGTAGCTTAGTGATTAAGAGCGTTGTGCCAGTAACCGAAAGGTTGCTGGTTCTAATCCCCGAGCCGACTAGGTGAAAAAATCTGTCGATGTGCCCTTGCGCAAGGCACGTAACCCTAATTGCTTCTGTAAGTCGCTCTTGATAAGAGCGTCTGCTATATGACTAATAAAAATAAATAAATAGCAAAATCACAACAATGGCTTCAAATCAAAGTCTATGTTGAGACCGAAGGGAGCGAGGTTCTTTAAATTAAAGATCCAGGCAGCCTCTCGTTTTAACAATATGTTGTCGAGGTCACCCCCTCTCGTAGGGAGGGTGACATGTTCGATGCCGATATAACGTAGGGACGAAATCGAGTGGTTCGCTTCCAAAAAGTGGGCAGCGACTGGGTATGTCGAGTTTTTGCACCTAATGGTGCTACGATGCTCCGAGATTCGTACTTTTAATTCGCGCTTTGTTTTACCCACATAATGTTTACTACAAGGACAAGTTATAAGATAAATAACTGCCTTAGTGGAGCACGTAATAACACCTTTGATTGGGATATGTTTCCCTGTTTGGGGGTGTTTAACGGATCTACATTTGTAAGTGCCATTGCATTGAGCGCAGCCGTTACCCTTGTAGTTTCCATCCGGTAGAGGCGCAAATAGACGTTGTGCAGGGATATTTAGGGGTGGTAAATCCGAGTTTACCAATTGATCTCTGAGGCTTCTGCCCTGCGAGAATACAACCAAGGGAGGGTCCGAAAACACATTACCAATACTATCATCGGATCTTAGAATGTGCCAATGTTTGTGAACGATTCCCTTAATTTGTTCAGAGCACTTTGAATAGCGTGTAGTTAGAACGCAAGAATACTTATTTTTGCGAGCCTGTCCCTGAAAGAGGTCAAGTCTTGATTTGTTTTGAATTTTCTCAATGGCAGTATTAATCTGACCATTTTTGTACTCCCTCTCCTTGAATTTTCTTTGCGTCTCAGCCATATTTTGATTCAACAGAATTGGCTGTAGGGCAAACTGTTTTTCGAGGGAAGCGGGTGACAACTATCAGCCCTCAACAAACTGTTACGATCAGTAGGTTTCCTGTAAAGATCAGTGTATAGAACATTATCCTCACACAAAATCAGAAGATCAAGGAAACTGATTTGACGTGTGTCAGATTGCATAGTAAATCTCAGGTGCTCAGAACAAGAGTTAAGAAAAGCATGGAATGCCTGGAGCTGTTTTAAATCACCCCTCCATAGAACAAAAATATCATCAATGTACCATTTCCAAATAATAATGTTAGGCAAGAAAACATTTTTAAGAGTTAAGAAAAGCATGGAATGCCTGGAGCTGTTTTAAATCACCCCTCCATAGAACAAAAATGTCATCAATGTACCATTTCCAAATAATAATGTTAGGCAAGAAAACATGTTTGACAGGATTGAAAATGAACTGTTTCTCAATTTAACCCACATACAAATTAGCATAGTTAGGAGCCATAGGGGATCCAATAGCAGTACTCTTTGTCTGAATAAAGAAATCATTTAGAAACATGAAGTAGTTGTGTGTGAGTACTATTTCAGCCAATGTTATAATGCATGCACTGGAAGGTAGTTCATTTGGGTCACGTTGCAGAAGAAAATGTTCCATGGCTTCAATACCGCCCTCGTGTGGAATATTCGTATCTAACGACTCAACATCAAAAGTAACTAGCAAGGTTTTATCAGGGAGAGGATCAAGAGATTCAATAATAGAGATCATACTGCATCAATGCCCGCTACAATAGGGCACCCTGGAGGTTTTGTAACAATCTTGTGTAATTTCGGCAAAGTATAAAAAGTCGTTTCTTCTTACCCCGTTGTGTACGGAATCTCGTCGGTACGCGTGACCGCGGCCACCGCCGCGCTTCCGTCGGCCCAGTCTCTCGTAGGATAAAAAACTGCCACTGGAAGCGGATGAGGCGCTAGTTGCACTTCCACAATGCAATATCAAGTCAACCATAATGGCGACTCCCTTTGCAGATAAAGTACAATCATTCCATACTCTTCACTAAATCAGTTCCATTCTTAAGTTCACGTTCCACTGGTTGTCATATCTTATATATACAGTATATTATATGGCATTGCTTGTTTTGTTATCAGATACTATAACAACATTTGATTTCAAAAGGAAATATGTTATAAAGATGTGATAAATGAAGAAGTATAATCTACTTGAAAAGTGGAAATGATCACATTGGATAAGATCATCATAGTACCTTCATTTTGTTTGCCTCCCAGTATGGGAGAAATAACTGCTGACACTGAATCCACAATCACAGCTTTTACTTAGCCACCTACCCTAGATGCCCGTAAAATGTGCAAGAATGATTGATTTCTGTGTGAATAATCGGTTATGTTAACATTTATCATCCGTTTTGTGTGTGTCATTATTATAGCGATCTTAAACTATAGTATAACAAGACCTCAATTGAATTCACAATATTTCAGCAACATCACATACAGTGCATCCCAAATGGCACCCTATGCCCTATATAGAGCGCTACTTTTGACCCTGGTCAAAATATGTTAATTCAACTATATTTTCATAGTCAGGCAGCCTCTTCCAGCTCACCTGTTCTTCCATATTGCACAACTTCGCTTGGAGCATCTGAAGCAAGCGACTTGCCGACAGACCTCCTGTTGAGTCGATTGATATCATGCTCTGCTTCAGTTGGTAAGATATATTCACTGCTACACCAAAACACACCTAAAAGAGTGGAAAATGTAGGCAGCATAAACATGTTGCATTCAACAGCTGAAATTATAATTGTTTTTACTGAAAAATATTCATATTTGTTAAGTGTTCCAGTAGCGCTAACAGCATCCATTGGGTAATTCTACAAAAACCAACCACACTGATAAGCAAAGAGTAAACTTTGCCGATGACATGATATAAGATGGTGGGAAAAAGGTAACCTGGGTTTTTCCGCTTTGAGGGCCTCCTGCCAACTCTGTGAGCTCTCCTATGTACAAGCCAGAGTCTATGAGCTTATCTAGACTGGAGAAAAACAAACACACAATCATTCACCAAGGCTATGAAGTAATGCTAGGTGCTAAAGGCAATCCATATAGTCATAGTACAATACAATAGCCTACGATAATACAAGGGCGATTCCGTGTGAAAGTCAATCTGAGCATGCAAAATAAAGTTACTATTTTACAAATGAAACCACATTCATAATGCTCCTTAAGGTCTAAATGTTGGTGTGCAGGCTTTTTTTGACCAGGTACGTAGAAAATTGCATGAATGTTGGCCATTACGGAGTAAGAGGCCAAGCCTCAAATAAGGCTTTTCAGTGAAGATGGGGGGTTATTTTGCACTAGTGCACTACTCTTCCAAATATAAAGATTTTAAAAATTCCCTATTAGGGTGTGGGGTTTTGCTTTAGTATATGCAGTATACTATTCAGGCTACCTGTAATTATATAGTTCTAAGGTACCATACCTTAAGTTTCAGATGACAACAAATGCGTTATGATAGATTTTTATCAATCTTTAAGATTTGAATGTCTATTTCAGACTCTGAAACATCCATAACGGAGTGTGTAACATCAGTAACGGTCATTTTTCCTCTCTAACGTAATAATGGAAATTATAATATTTTCAAAAGTATAGTTTTTGTGTTCAGCCTATAGGGAAGATAGGCCATGTGAAGATTGAAACATCTTATTTTTTCATTTCCTAGCTTGTTCAATAATATTAGTTCAGATTTCCTCAGGTGACCCCAAGTTTAGGAACCACTGTACTAACCTCTTTCTTCTTTATTGCTTCCTTTCTCTCTCTCCTCCTGCATGTATTGCAGCCTGCCTCAGCCTCACCACTGAGTGCCACATGACTGTCTGTCTAAGAAACCTACTCTGTCTCTGTAAAGCAAAGTTATTATGAGAACTCAGTAGCGTATTTTTTGCTCCTGCTGAGGTAGGCTCCGTTTAACATTAGCTTCTTAGAACTACTTCATCCTTCTAGCTGGTTAAGTAATACTAGCCAGACCAGTGCCCTTCAACGTTATTTCAATAGAAGTCTCTGCCGGCAGCTGGCTACTTGACTGACATACAGTATCTACAGTGAGGATAAAAAGTATTTGATCCCCTGCTGATTTTGTACGTTTGCCCACTGACAAAGAAATTATCAGTCTATAATTTTAATGGTAGGTTTATTTGAACAGTGAGAGACAGAATAACAACAAAATAATCCAGAAAAAGGCATGTCAAAAATGTTCTAAATTGATTTGCATTTTAATGAGGGAAATAAGTATTTGACCCCCTCTCAATCAGAAATATTTTTAAAGGGAGTGCTCCTAATCTCAGCTTGTTACCTGTATAAAAGACACCTGTCCACAGAAGCAATCAATCAATCAGATTCCTAACTCTCCACCATGTTCAAGACCAAAGAGCTCTCCAAGGATGTTGTAGACCTACACAAGGCTGGAATGGGCTACAAGACCATCGCCAAGCAGCTTGGTGAGAAGGTGACAACAGTTGGTGCGATTATTCGCAAATGGAAGAAACACAAAATAACTGTCAATCTCCCTCGGCCTGGGGCTCCATGCAAGATCTCACCTCGTGGAGTTGCAATGATCATCAGCCCAGAACTACACGGGAGGATCTTGTCAATGATCTCAAAGCAGCTGTGACCATAGTCACCAAGAAAACAATTGGTAACACACTACGCCGTGAAGGACTGAAATCCTGCAGCGCCCGCAAGGTCCCCCTGCTCAAGAAAGCACATATACAGTGAGGGAAAAAAGTATTTGATCCCCTGCTGATTTTGTACGTTTGCCCACTGTCAAAGACATGATCAGTCTATAATTTTAATGGTTTATTTGAAAAGTGAGAGACAGATTAACAACAAAAAAATCCAGAAAAACGCATGTCAAAAATGTTAGAAATTGATTTGCATTTTAATGAGGGAAATAAGTATTTGACCCCTCTTGGTGAGAAGGTGACAACAGTTGGTGCGATTATTCGCAAATGGAAGAAACACAAAATAACTGTCAATCTTCCTCGGCCTGGGACTCCATGCAAGATCTCACCTTGTGGAGTTGCAATGATCATGAGAACAGTGAGGAATCAGCCCAGAACTACACGGGAGGATCTTGTCAATGATCTCAAGGCAGCTGGGACCATAGTCACCAAGAAAACAATTGGTAACACACTACGCCGTGAAGGACTGAAATCCTGCAGCGCCCGCAAGGTCCCCCTGCTCAAGAAAGCACATATACAGGGCCTTCTGAAGTTTGCCAATGAACATCTGAATGATTCAGAGGAGAACTGGGTGAAAGTGTTGTGGTCAGATGAGACCAAAATGGAGCTCTTTGGCATCAACTCAACTCGCCGTGTTTGGAGGAGGAGGAATGCTGCCTATGACCCCAAGAACACCATCCCCACCGTCAAACATGGAAGTGGAAACATTATGCTTTGGGGGTGTTTTTCTGCTAAGGGGACAGGACAACTTCACCGCATCAAAGGGACGATGGAAGGGGCCATGTACTGTCAAATCTTGGGTGAGAACCTCCTTCCCTCAGCCAGGGCATTGAAAATGGGTCGTGGATGGGTATTCCAGCATGACAATGACCCAAAACACACGGCCAAGGCAACAAAGGAGTGGCTCAAGAAGAAGCACATTAAGGTCCTGGAGTGGCCTAGCCAGTCTCCAGACCTTAATACCATAGACAATCTGTGGAGAGAGCTGAAGGTTCAAATTGCCAAACGTCAGCCTCGAAACCTTAATGACTTGGAGAAGATCTGCAAAGAGGAGAGGGACAAAATCCCTCCTGTGATGTGTGCAAACCTGGTGGCCAATTACAAAAAAACGTCTGACCTCTGTGATTGCCAACAAGGGTTTTGCCACCAAGTACTAAGTCATGTTTTGCAGAGGGGTCAAATACTTATTTCCCTCATCAAAATGCAAATCAATTTATAACATTTTTCACATGCGTTTTTCTGGAATTTTTCTTGTTGTTATTCTGTCTCTCACTGTTCAAATAAAGCTACCATTAAAATTATAGACTGATCATTTCTTTGTCAGTGGGCAAACGTACAAAATCAGCAGGGGATCAAATACTTTTTTCCCTCACTGTATTTAAGTGATAATGCCTGAGAAGCTGGTGTTTGGAGGATATATTAGCCTGAGTGTTGTTAGGCCTGAGACGAAGTTGTTATTTTGATGAATTTATTCATACTATTTCATCCTTCCACAAGATATAGTCCCGACACAAATCTAGGGTTGCTACCCATGCCGGCTGGTAGCCCTCCTACGGCTAACTTAGAGTCTCGTCAAAAAGCAGCCAGAATAACAGCAAAGTAGCTGCATTTGCATTTTTTAAAGCTGTTTTCTAGTGACATTTATTTGGATACATCCATAACAATGAGCTAATGAGGCACGATTTCGCCTGGCAAAGAAAAGGTGCTCACTCGTCAGGACACTGTTGTTCAGAGGAGCTAGCCAACAACACAGCTAACACAATCACTTCAAACTGAACCTGGAAAGACCTCAAACTAGCTGCACTTCGTTTTGTTTTACCTTTTTTAATTTACATTTCTTTGTTTATAGCCATAAAAATTATGCCAGCTGATTCCGACGGGCTGCTTGTCTGTCCCTTCTTCTTCTTCATTTACATTACGTTTTAGTCATTTAGCAGACGCTCTTATCCCTCCTACACACTGCTGTGACATGCCCATAAACGTGACACCTATAACACCGCAGTGTGCTCGGCACAAAAGCTCTAACAGTATAACTCATATATCCTAACATTACTTTGGCAGGTAAAGACTCTGAATCAAAGCTCAAAAGAACAGACTGTGTTAGCTCTGTTTCACCATGCACCCCACCGGATCTGCGTTGCACCAAACGGCGGGTGTCACAAACACCAGGAAACTTCAACTTAAATTGCTCCACCTTAACACTTAACCGCAGGAATCACTCCTTTCAATGATGCCCTGTACCTAAGTGCAAAGCAAGATACTGGTCTTTCCCCAAGTTGCGTCGCACAAAGCGCCTGCTCCCTCGGATCTGAAGAAACACAAACATCACAAGTCCACTTCGGGTTACCTTCACCGACTCAACAGCACCCACCATATTTTCCACCTAACCTGAAACCACCAATGGATCAGCCAAAAGGCCTGGTTCCACCCTCTTCAAAAATCTCACTCCCACTGGAGGAAAGGTATGTGGTCCTCTGTAGCTCAATTGGTAGAGCATGGTGCTTGTAATGCCAGGGTAGTGGGTTCGATCCCGGAACCACCCACACGTAAAAATTTATGCACACATGACTGTAAGTCGCTTTGGATAAAAGCGTCTGCTAAATGGCATATTATTTTTATTATTTATCATAACCATGTCCATCAATGCAAGGCTCGGGCTCCGAGATCCTCACAACACCTTCTACCCCTTCCATTTTACCTCCAGACCTCTAACTGGCGTCCGGCTCACTCTGTTTGAACTTGACACCAATCTTCCTCGACATACCCTCTCCCTTGTTATTGCTAGCTTCAACAGATTCAAACCCATCCTCTGCCTCCCTCAGTCTTTTCTGTTGTTGTTGATTTATTAGGATCCCCATTAGCCGATACTAATGGCGACAGCTAGTCTTACTGTTTGACACATAAAGAAAAAGACATTACAGACAAAAAACTTTACAATTTACATACATTTAAAAATATTTACATGTAATGTGTGTGCATCTATCAGTTACACATAGTGTACAGTGGGGAAAAAAAGTATTTAGTCAGCCACCAATTGTGCAAGTTCTCCCACTTAAAAAGATGACAGACGCCTGTAATTTTCATCATAGGTACACGTCAACTATGACAGACAAAATGAGGAAAAATAATCCAGAAAATCACATTGTAGGATTTTTAATGAATTTATTTGCAAATTATGGTGGAAAATAAGTATTTGGTCAATAACAAAAGTTTCTCAATACTTTGTTATATACCCTTTGTTGGCAATGACACAGGTCAAACGTTTTCTGTAAGTCTTCACAAGGTTTTCACACACTGTTGCTGGTATTTTGGCCCATTCCTCCATGCAGATCTCCTCTAGAGCAGTGATGTTTTGGGGCTGTCGCTGGGCAACACGGACTTTCAACTCCCCCAAAGAATTTCTATGGGGTTGAGATCTGGAGACTGGCTAGGCCACTCCAGGACCTTGAAATGCTTCTTACGAAGCCACTCCTTCGTTGCCCGGGTGGTGTGTTTGGGATCATTGTCATGCTGAAAGACCCAGCCACGTTTCATCTTCAATGCCCTTGCTGATGGAAGGAGGTTTTCACTCAGAATCTCACAATACATGGCCCCATTCATTCTTTCCTTCACACGGATCAGTCGTCCTGGTCCCTTTGCAGAAAAACAGCCCCAAAGCATGATGTTTCCACCCCCATGCTTCACAGTAGGTATGGTGTTCTTTGGATGCAACTCAGCATTCTTTGTCCTCCAAACACGACGAGTTGAGTTTTTACCAAAAAGTTCTATTTTGGTTTCATCTGACCATATGACATTCTCCCAATCCTCTTCTGGATCATCCAAATGCACTCTAGCAAACTTCAGACGGGCCTGGACATGTACTGGCTTAAGCAGGGGGACACTTCTGGCACTGCAGGATTTGAGTCCCTGGCGGCGTAGTGTGTTACTGATGGTAGGCTTTGTTACTTTGGTCCCAGCTCTCTGCAGGTCATTCACTAGGTCCCCCCGTGTGGTTCTGGGATTTTTGCTCACAGTTTTTGAGATCATTTTGACCCCACGGGGTGAGATCTTGCGTGGAGCCCCAGATCGAGGGAGATTATCAGTGGTCTTGTATGTCTTCCATTTCCTAATAATTGCTCCCACAGTTGATTTCTTCAAACCAAGCTGCTTACCTATTGCAGATTCAGTCTTCCCAGCCTGGTGCAGGTCTACAATTTTGTTTCTGGTGTCCTTTGACAGCTCTTTGGTCTTGGCCATAGTGGAGTTTGTAGTGTTACTGTTTGAGGTTGTGGACAGGTGTCTTTTATACTGATAACAAGTTCAAACAGGTGCCATTAATACAGGTAACGAGTGGAGGACAGAGGAGCCTCTTAAAGAAGAAGTTACAGGTCTGTGAGAGCCATAAATCTTGCTTGTTTGTAGGTGACCAAATACTTATTTTCCACCATAATTTGCAAATAAATTCATTAAAAAACCTACAATGTGATTTTCTGGAGAAAAAAAATCTCAATTTGTCTGTCATAGTTGACGTGTACCTATGATGAAAATTACAGGCCTCTCTCATCTTTTTAAGTGGGAGAACTTGCACAATTGGTGGCTGACTAAATACGTTTTTCCCCCACCGTATATGTCAGTACATACACACAACAAGTAGGTCACATGGGGGAGAGGCGTTGTGCCTTCAGGTGTTGCTTTATTTATTTTTTGAAACCAGGTTTGCTGTTCACTTGCGCTATATAAGATGGATGGAAGTTCTATGCACTCATGGCTCTGTATAATACTGTATGTTTCCTTTAATTTGTTCTGGACCTGGGGACTGTGAAAAGACCCCTGGTGGCATGTCTGATGGGGTTAGTGTGTGTGTGTGTCAGTGCTGTGTGTAAGTTGACTATGCAAAGAATTTGGAATTTCCAACACATTAATGTTTCTTATAAAAACAAGAAGTGACGCAGTCAGTCTTTCCTCAACTCTTAGCCAAGAGAGACTGGAATGCATAGTATAGAGGTAACTTATTTTCAACCTCCTCTCTCTTTCCCTCCAATCCTCCTCCCTTAACCAAATACCTGACTCTTTCTGAAAATATTCAACTTTTCCAAGCCAAAATCTATTTTTAGCCTCATGCCACATGCTAAAACCTGTACTCCCTCCAATTCAAACTCGAGCCATCCACTCTACTTGATAGCTAGCTAGCACGCCTGGAGTGTGAGTCCAATCACGGCCTCCCCATTCATCTATTCCTCTTATATAGCCCTATGTTTCCGCCTACTGTTCTGGAGTGTGAATTCATTACACTTTGTGACACGAAAGGGAAAAAGGAAAGGGAAAAGGGGGAAAGAATTGCCCTACCAACTAACCCTACACCCATTAAAACCTCACCACTATTCCACCACTTGGCCCTATCTGATCCTACACCAGGCTGGCAGCCTCGGAGGAAAGGACAGTATCGTAAAATCTCATACACCCAAGTACTTCTCTGCAGCTGCCACGACATCATCTAGTTTCTTTGATTTACATTCCATTTCTGCGGTACAGTTGATTACCATGGCTATGAACGCTAAGAAAACAACCTTACTAAATCATGTTATTCCTATCACTCTCTATTGGCCTCGGGCTACTCATAGGGAGCCTCTTAGGATCCCTCGCCCTGGACCCATCTTCATTGACAGCAAGTCTAAGAAGTGGTAGATTTGTTCTATGTGCGCTAATTCTATGCTTTGAGTTCTTAAGTTTAGTTTTTGTGTCTTTTCCTTTCGGTTTTGTACACCAGCTTCAAACATCTGAAAATACAATATTTCACAGCGGTTAAGATGGTACAATGATTCTCTACACTATGCATTGCTTGTTTTGTCACATAAACTGAAATTAGGTGAACTATTTGAATTTTAGCAACCAGGAAATGGTGAATCAATTTCTGCATATTGCACCTTTAACACACACCACCTATCACCAATCCTACACATTCCTAGTTCTCGTGCCCTCCAGCACACTTCTCACATCTAGGAATCTCTCTCCTACACACTGCTACAACATGATCAGTGGAGGCTGTTGAGGGAGGATGGCTCACAATAATGGCTGGAACGGCCCAAATGGAATGGCATTAAACACATGGAAACCATGTATTTGATACCATTCCACTAATAACGCTCCAGCTATTACCACGCGCCCACCTTCCCCAATTAAGGTGCCACCAACCTCCTGTAATAAGCTTGGCCTCAGCAGAACGATTATAAGATGGAGTTATGTCGGGATGCCACCGGGCCGCAAGCAAAGTCGGGAAAATATAAATATTGGGACAGGGACACAGAAAGATGGATTTCAGGGGGGAATGGGGGGGGGAAAGAGGAAGAAGAGGTCGAAGAGAATGAGGTTGTATTTGAATTTGAGGAAGACGGCGATAAAAATTGAGATGTGGTGTTGAAGAAGATTGGTGTCAAGTGCAAACCGAGTTCTGGCGGTGAAATGGAAGTGAATGAGGGTGAATTAAGTGAGGTGGAAGGTGTGATGAAGAGCTTGGAACCTGAGCCTGGCATCAATGGACATGATAAAGAAGAATCTGGTCCAGTAGGAGTGAAATCTTTGGAGAAAGTGGATCCTTGCCTTTTGGCTGATTCATTTGTAGTTTCAGGGTGGGTGAGAAAGGAGTTGGGTACAGTTGAATCAGTGAAGGTAACCTGTAGTGGACTTGTGATATTTGTTTGTGTTTCTTCTGAAAAGAGGGAGCGGGTGCTCCATGTCACGCAACTTGGGTCAAGATCTGTTTCTTTCTTTGCTCTTAGGAAGAGGGCACCATTGAAAGGAGTGAATTCTGGGGTAGCGTTAAGTGTGGAGGTGGAGCAATTGAAGTTGAAGATTCCTGGTGTTTGTGATGCCCGCCGTTTGGTGCTACGCAGACCCGGTGGTGAGCGTGGTTAAACAGATTAGTCACTGTCAGTCCTTTTGAGTTTTGAGTCAGAGCCTTTACCCAACAAAGTAATGTTAGGATATATCAGTTATCCTGTTAGAGGTTTTGTGCCGAATCCACTCCGCTTTATCAGGTGCAACGTTTATGGTCATGTCGCAGCAGTTTGTAGGAGGGAGATTCCAAGATGTGGGAAGTGTGCATGAGATAAAGGATTTTGTAGTTTCGGTGGATAATGTTGTGTGTCAACTGTAGGGGTGCCGATGTTGCTGGGGATCGGAAGTGTCTGGTGCGAGAGAGGCAGGTTGAGGTGGCTAGAGTCCGAGTAGCGAACAGTCAAAACTGTTTGCTGCTCTGGCACCCCAATGGTGGAACAAGCTCCCTCACGACGCCAGGACAGCGGAGTCACTCACCACCTTCCGGAGACATTTGAAACCCCACCTCTTTAAGGAATACCTGGGATAGGATAAAGTAATCCTTCTACCCCCCCCCAAAAAAAAATTGTAAAGTGGTTATCCCACTGGCTATAGGGTGAATGCACCAATTTGTGAGTCGCTCTGGATAAGAGCGTCTGCTAAATGACGTAAATGTGCCCTTGAGCAAGGCACTTAACCCTAATTGCTCCTGTAAGTCGCTCTGGATAAGAGCGTCTGCTAAATGACTAAAATGTAAATGTAAAATGTAGTGCAGAAGGTGTCGTATGCTGAGGCAGTGAAGAAAGTAGAGGAGGATAGGTCAAGGGTGAGGGATCCTGAGAGGATCTCTGTGAGTAGTAGATCTGTGCCAGCACTTACGGATAGGCCAATGAGTGAAATATGCTTCAGTAAGGTTGGCTTCTTAGCGTTCATAGCAATGGTTATCAACTGTACCGCATAAATGGTACGTAAATCACAGAAAATAGATGTTGTGGTGGCAGCTGCAGAGAAGTATTTGGGTATGCGAGATTTGACTTCAGAAGAGTTACAGGGTGTGTTGAGTGGTGGTGTCCCATCCTCCCAGGCCAATGGCATTGTGCAGGAGTAGATAGGGTCAAAGTAGTGGAACAGGGTAGTGGGTTTTTAATGAGTGTAGGTAGAATTTATTTATTTATTAATTGTTCATTTTGTATTTTCCAGTAGTAGAAAAAATACTCAATTGTCATACTTGAGTAAAAGTAAAGATACCTTAATAGAAAATTACTCAAGTAAATGTGAAAGTCACCAAGTAAAATACTACTTGAGTAAAAGACTAAAAGTATCTGTTTTGAAATGTACTTAAGTACAGTGGTGGAAAAAGTACCCACATGCCATACTTGAGTAAAAGTAAAGATACCTTACTGGAAAATGACTCAAGTAAAAGTGAAAGTCACCCAATAGAATACTACTTGAGTAAAAGTCTTAAAGTACCTGATATTAAATAGCCGTAAGGTAAATGTACTTAAGTATCAAAAGTAAAAGTATGAAACGTAAGAGCCGTAAATCCAAAAAGCAAAACAGCCAGACCTTTTATTTGGTTTGAGCTTTTCTGAAAGGTAACAGTCTTACGGATACAAGAAGAGCTCAGATAAAAAAATTAAGTGGATTCTCAAATAGGCAACACTTCAAAATACATCTCTTACAGACAAAATAGAATTATGCCTTAATAATGAAGGAATATAGCCAGTAAACGTAAGCAGTTACAATCACAGTCACTTTGCTTTAGAAAAAACTTCCTATAATAGAACCCTATTTAAAAAATAAATAAATGTTGATGAGCTTATCAAAAGTACATGTACAGAACTGCACTGTAGGAATATGAGGACATCACCACTGATAGAACTGTATTAGAAATCATTGTGTCAGGTCATGCCTTTGTAACAAGGACGCCTATAACTTGTGAATTTTAAACACAAAGTAACAAAAAGCATTAGGTATCCGTGTCCTTGGGCTTGCTAGCGTTAAACTGTCATTACTTGAAGTTGAAGAATTTATGGTTCATCTTCAGTAAAAGCTGGTTTTCAACGTTTCTGGAATCCAGCCTTGCTCTCCTGGGGCTGAAAACAAGTCCTGCAATGCTGAACAGCCTTTCAGATGTAGCTGATGCAGGTAAGGGTGTGTTTAGCCTCAGACACAACTTACAGACTGCCGGGAAGGACTTGAGCAACTCCATATGATCAGCTGAACAGGCCAGGTATCCGTCCAGCTGTTTGGAGCTTTCTTGTGCTTGAGACGTCTTCATGGCAGAGAAGAAGTCCTCTTCATCTGATGAACTGGTGCCATCACCTAGCTGCAGCAAGGGTTCTTCCAGGTGGTCCTTGATGTAGTCCATTCCTGAAATACAAGGAAGATGACAATAGAAATCATGTCGTTATGAGCCTACATTAATCCATCACCATCCCCCATCTCTATAAACCAAGCAACAGGGCTAAGTAGGCTACCCATTGGACTGAACCACAAAGTCAGGATTGTAGTTTAAATGGGTGGTACTCAAATCTATGAAGTGTCAAAATGTACACTATACACAGTTGTTTATGAATAATAAAATACTGTTAATTAACCACGTTGTCTTACCCATTCTGATGGTGGCGTCATCCTTTGTCCACGTTGTTTTGAATTTGGGGAGAAGGATTGCAGCTGCGATCAGCTCAGGGTCGTGAAACATGTGGCTAAAGCGTTTCTTCAGTCCCAGTTGTAGCGCATCCACCAGAGGCTTACAGTACCTCAGGGACAACTTGAATCGGTCAAGTTTTGTGATCAGCAGGTTGATAGATGGAAGTAGCCACCCCATCTGGACATTGGTTTCAGCCTGCAGGATGTTGATGGCCTTTGTGACTGGGCTCATGGTGGCAGCATACTCTGTGAGGAAGGTGAGTTCAGCTGGATTGAACCTATGGAAAAAAATATATATAATAATAATAATACTGTTTCCTAACCCTATACAAAGGGGACCACTAACCATTTCACCTGATTTAACTACAGTAATCAATGGCTGGATGAGTAGTTGACTAAATGGATCAATGATAGTGTATGGCTACAACATGTGAAACAGTTATTAGTCCCCAAGCAAAGAGTCAGGAAACACTGCAACAGATTTAGAGAACATTCAAGAATTATTAAATTATGACAAAATAATACATAATCCTTACTTACATTGGAACTTCGAAGTCTGGGCAGAGAACTCTGACGGCCGCCTCTCCTTTGTCTTTGACGATCCTCAGGAGTCTTTCTACAGCCATGAACCAGGAGTTCCACTTTGTAGCATTCGGGGGCAGCAGCTGGAGGTCGCAAGCATCTTCAACCGTTTCGGCTGCAAGTGTGGATCTTCCGTATTTGTTCCAAAGTGCTTGGCACTTGCCAAATGTTGAACTGGACACTTTTTTGTTAGCCTCACTGGATGTTGCTTTCAGGGCATCGACTGTAGATGCTAAGTTGAGTAGGTGGCAAGCACAGCGCTGGCGCTTCGGCAGCTGGTAATCAAAACCATAATCCTCATTCAGGATCGTTGCCACATCAACAAACTCCACTTCTTCACTCTCCTCTTGTTCCTCTTCACCATCTTCCTGTCCTGGCTGAGCTGCTTCACCACCAGCCGTTGTCTGTTGTTGTTCTCACAATCTTACCCCGGATTTCAAACTCAGAATGGATGTCATTTAGGGCGCCTGCCAACACATCAAAGGTGTGCGATCCTCTCAACCGTTTACAGGCCAGGGCTGAAGAGCATCTGTTGAGACTGTCAGGGTCTATCCAGTGGGCTGTAACACCAATGAAGCTCCGTCTTCTTGCAGGCCAGCAGTCGGTGGTGATGTGGTCAACTCCTCTCATGGCCTCGGTCACCTTCTTCTTCATTTCCGTGGAGGCTTCATCAATCCTGGAGCGCAGTGTGGGCCTTGATATGATATTTGAGTTCGGCTGCAGATCCTGGACAAACTCTCTGAACGGTTCTTGTTCAACAACAGCGAATGGTTGGAACCCTTGGACCACATACTTCACCACAGCTTTGTCGATGGATTTTTGAGACACTTCAATAATGTGCTCTGCTTGATGTTGGAGGGAGTCTTAGGGGCATGTTTTCTCTTCAGTGTGTTTGCCATCAGTTCTCCATACTTCTTAATATGGTGTACATGCTTTCTCTGAAATAAGAAGAAAGGGAAAAGAGAAAGACAGTTACTTAGCAACATAACTACCATCACCAAATACTTAAGGTATAGGATCCTTAAAGCTATAAACAACATTAGTTAAGTGAGTGTTTGTGATCACCATTTAATATTACAATGAGAAAAAACTGTTAATTGATCTAGCTAGTAGGTTAGGTCAATAACTGAAGTCTACAGTAATTAGCTAGGTAAGAACAACTGTATCTTCTAACACAAGGAATAAAATGGCTAGCTAACACCTGAAAGCTAACATTAGTTAGCTAGCTAGCTTGACCAGGTGTTTAGAGAAAAGGTATTTGGCTAGACTAATGTTAGCTGACTAAAATGTGCCCAGATTCGGAAACGACTAGTTAGCTAGCTTGTTAAGAAGTTTAGTGTCAGGGCGTGTGTAGGTGTAGTGTAGGAAATCAAATGCAGGACGCCGACTGTAGGTTCCAAAATGCTGTATTTCTGGCCCAACACAGGCAACAGGACAACTAAGCCCAACAGCTAAATTACGCACAAGGCGAAAAGGCAAATGCGCACAAACAGGTGCGACAAACGAAGTGGTGCACGAACAAGTGCAACTATGCTCCAGCGCAGTGGAGAAACTATGCTCAACCGAGCAAACACAACACTGACGAAAAACAATCATACACAACACATGACAAACACAACGAGAAACTTATAGGACACTAATTACGTAAAACAGAAACAGGTGTGACACAAACAGACAAAAGCAAACGAACATGAAACATCTATCGGTGGCAGCTAGAATTCCGGAGACGACGAGCGCCGAAGCCTGCCCGAACAAGGAGGAGAGGCAGCCTCGGCCGAAACCGTGACAGTACCCCCCCCTTGACGCGCGGCTCCAGACGCGCGCCGACTCCGGCCTCGGGGACGGCCAGGGGACGGGCGCAGGGCGCGTCGGGACGCCTCCGATGGAACTCCGTCAGGAGCGACGGGTCCAACACGTCTCTCCTCGGCACCCAGCACCGCTCCTCCGGACCGTACCCTCCCACTCCACTAGATACTGGAGACCCCCCATCCGACGTCTCGAATCCAAGATGGATCTCACGGAGTACGCCGGTGCCCCCTCGATGTCCAACGGGGGCGGAGGAGTCTCCAAGATCTCATCTTCTTGGAGTGGGCCCGCTACCACCGGCCTGAGAAGGGACACATGGAACGAGGGGTTAATACACTTATACTCCACAGGAAGCTGTAATCTATAACAAACCTCGTTCAACCTCCTCAGGACTTTAAATGGCCCTACAAACCGCCGACCCAGTTTCCGACAGGGCAGGCGGAGGGGCAGGTTTCTGGTAGAGAGCCAGACTCGATCACCAGGTGCGTACACCGGTGCCTCACTGCGGTGGAGATCAGCGCTCGCCTTCTGACGTCGGAGGGCCCGCTGCAGGTGGACGTGTGCAGCGTTCCAAGTCTCCTCCGAGCGCCGCGCCCACTCATCCACCACAGGAGCCTCGATCTGGCTCTGCTGCCAGGGTGCCAGAACCGGCTGGTAACCTAACACACATTGAAATGGGGTTAGGTTCGTGGAGGAATGGCGTAGGGGAATTCTGGGCCATCTCGGCCCAGGGAACGTACCTGACCACTCCTCCGGCCGGTCCTGGCAGTATGTTCTGAGAAACCTACCCACATCCTGGTTTACGCGTTCCACCTGCCCATTGCTCTCCGGGTGGTAGCCCGAGGTGAGGCTCACCGAGACCCCCAACCGCTCCATAAACGCTCTCCAGACCCTGGAGGTGAATTGGGGACCCCGATCAGCCACAATGTCCTCGGGCACCCCGTAGTGCCGGAACACATGGGTAAACAGTGCCTCGGCAGTTTGCAGGGCCGTAGGAAGACCCGGCATGGGGAGCAAACGACAGGCCTTAGAGAACCGGTCCACAACGACCAGGATGGTAGTATTCCCTTGGGAGAGAGGAAGGTCAGTTATAAAATCCACCGAGAGGTGGGACCATGGTCGTTGTGGAACGGGCAGGGGCAGTAACTTACCCCTAGGCAGATGTCTAGGCGCCTTACACTGGGCGCACACCGAGCAGGAGGAAACATAAACCCTCACATCCCTGGCCAACGTGGGCCACCAATATTTGGCACTAAGACAGTGCACTGTCCGGCCGATACCCGGGTGTCCAGAGGAGGGTGACGTGTGAGCCCAATAGATCAATCGATCCCGACACTCGAGCGGAACATACTTCCGACCCTCCGGGCATTGTGGTGGACTAGGGTCGGTGCGTAATGCCCGCTCAAGCTCAGAATCGAGCTCCCACACCACCGGTGCCACTAGACACGACTCCGGCAGTATGGGAGTGGGCTCCACGAACCTCTCCTCCCCGTCATACAGCCGAGACAGCGCATCTGCCTTCCCGTTTTGTGACCCAGGGATGTAGGTGATCTTAAAAGAGAAACGGGTCAAAAACATACTCCATCTAGCCTGCCGAGGGTTCAGCCTCCTCGCTGCCCGGATGTACTCCAGGTTACGGTGGTCCGTCAAAATGAGGAAAGGGTGTTGAGCCCCCCTCAAGCCAGTGCCTCCACACCTTAAGGGCCTGTACCACAGCTAACAGCTCCCTGTCCCCTATGTCATAATTTCGCTCCGCCGGGCTGAGCTTCTTGGAATAGAAGGCACAGGGGCGGAGTTTAGGTGGCGCGCCTGACCGTTGTGAAAGCACGGCGCCAATACCGGCCTCAGACGCGTCCACCTCTACCTGAAATGGTAAAGAGGGATCCGGATGCGCCAGCACCGGGGCCGAGGTAAACAGGTCCTTCAGCCTCCCAAACGCCCTGTCCGCCTCGACTGACCACTGCAGACGCACCGGACCCCCCTTCAAGAGAGACGTGATGGGAGCTGCCACTTGCCCAAAACCCCGGATAAACCTCCGGTAGTAATTCGCAAACCCCAAAAACTGCTGCACCTCTTTCACAGTGGTTGGTGTTTGCCAATTACCACGACCGACGCCTCGGTCTACCTCCATCTTCACCCCTGACGCTGACAACTGATACCCCCAAAAAAGGAGATCGACTCCTGGAAAAACAGACACTTCTCTGCCTTCACATACAGGTCGTGCTCCACCAGCCTCCGCAACACTCTGCGCACCAGGGCCACATGCTCGACACGGGTAGGTGAGTACACGAGAATGTCATCTATGTACACAACGACTCCCAGTCCCTGCATGTCCCTGAAGATCTCATCCACAAATGATTGGAAAACCGATGGAGCATTCATCAACCCGTATGGCATGACTAGATACTCGTAATGGCCCGAGGTGGTACTAAAGGCTGTTTTCCATTCATCATCCTTCTTGATGCGCACCAAGTTGTACGCGCTCCTGAGATCTAATTTCGTGAAGAAACGCGCCCCATGCAACGACTCAGTCATGGTCGCAATCAGCGGGAGTGGATAACTATACTTCACCGTAATCTGATTGAGACCACGGTAATTCGATGCACGGACGCATACCACCATCCTTCTTCTTCACGAAAAAGAAACTCGAGGACGCGGGGGAAGTGGACGGCCGTATGTATCCTTGTCTCAGCGATTCGTCTATGTAAATCTCCATAGCTTTCTTCTCCTCCTGAGACAGAGGATACACATGACTCCGTGGGAGCGCAGCTCCTGCCTGAAGGTTTATCGCACAATCCCCCTGCCTATGGGGTGGCAACCGCGTCGCCCTCGCCTTACTAAACGCGATAGCCAAATCCCCATACTCAGGTGGAATGTGCAATGCGGGCACCTGGTTTGGACTCTCCACCGAGGTAGCCCCTCACGGAAACACCCAAACATCTACCCACACACTGAGCAGACCACTCCATCAGAGCCCTCTCCTGCCACGAAATCACTGGGTTATGGGTACTCAACCAGGGCATGCCCAGCACCACCGGATACGCAGGAGAGTCAATCAGGAACAGCTGAATCATCTCCTGATGATCCCCCTGCGCACACATCCTAAGTGGCGCCGTGACCTCCCTGATCAAGCCCGTACCCAACGGACGACTATCTAGGGCGTGAACGGGAAAAGGAACATCAACAGGAATGAGGGGAATCCCTAACGCTAAACAAAACTTTTTATCAATAAAATTCCCAGCTGCGCCTGAATCTACCAGCGCCTTATGCTGGGCATGAGGTGCTACCTGTGGAAAACATACAGGCATACAGAAATGGGCAACAGAGAGCTCTGGGTGAGTGGGGCGCCTACTCACCTGGAAGGAATCCCCAGTGCGGGGCCTGTCGTCATCTCCCCTAGGAGGCCATCCCCAGCACCTAGCCGCGGTGTGTCCTCCCCGACCACAGTTGGTGCAGTGGATGGACCCCCTAGCCTGCCGACCCCTCCTCTCTCTAGCGCCAGCGCCCCGAGCTCCATGGGACAAGGCTCGGAGGCGCTGGAGGGTGGAATGGACGGACCCTCCGCAAGACGTCCGCGGGTAGCCAGCAGGTTATCCAGCCTGATGGACATATCCACCAGCTGGTCGAAAGTGAGACTGGTGTCCCTGCACGCCAGCTCCCGACGGACGTCCTCACGTAGGCTGCATCGGTATAGATCGATGAGGGCCCGATCATTCCACCCTGCATCTGCCGCCAGAGTACGGAATCGAGCGCGAATTCCTGGGCACTTCTCTTCCCCTGTCGGAGGAAGACCAGACGCTCCCCGCGCTTTCCCTCCGGGGATGGTCAAACACCGCCCTAAAGCGGCGGGAGAACTCGGTGTACGTGATGGTCGTGGCGTCGATCTTCCTCCACTCCGCGTTGGCCCACTCCAACGCTTTTCCGGCCAGGCAGGAGATCAGGGCGGACACGTCTCATGCCCTGAAGGTGCCGGGTGCACGGTGGCCAGGTATAGCTCTACCTGGAGCAGGGAATCCTTGACACCCAGCCGCTGTCCCGTCGTAAGCCCTCGGGAGAGATAGTCGGACTCCTCGAGGTTCCGGCGCTGGAATGGCCGGGCTGGCCGATGGTGCTGGCAGGGCGGGCGGTGGTGGAGGCGAACCCCAGCCTCGGAGTGTGGTAATCACCTCCTGCAGGGCGTTCCCCATCTGCAGGAGTTGCTCTTGCTGGTCCCGAACCTGGGCTTCCAGTCTTGTCTGGGCTGCTTCGGCTCCTGCTGATTCCATGACTGGTGTATGATTCTGTCAGGGCGTGTGTAGGTGTAGTGTAGGAAATCAAATGCAGGACGCCGACTGTAGGTTCCAAAATGCTGTATTTCTGGCCCAACACAGGCAACAGGACAACTAAGCCCAACAGCTAAATTACGCACAAGGCGAAAAGGCAAATGCGCACAAACAGGTGCGACAAAGCGAAGTGGTGCACGAACAAGTGCAACTATGCTCCAGCGCAGTGGAGAAACTATGCTCAACCGAGCAAACACAACACTGACGAAAAACAATCATACACAACACATGACAAACACAACGAGAAACTTATAGGACACTAATTACGTAAAACAGAAACAGGTGTGACACAAACAGACAAAAGCAAACGAACATGAAACATCTATCGGTGGCAGCTAGAATTCCGGAGACGACGAGCGCCGAAGCCTGCCCGAACAAGGAGGAGAGGCAGCCTCGGCCGAAACCGTGACATTTAGTTAATTTGTGTTAGTTAACAAAGCTTCCAAATCTGGGCACATTTTAGCCAGCTGAAGTAGGTAGCTACTAGCTAGTGAACTATTTAGGAATATAGGATTAGCTAGCATCAACTAACACTGCTTGTTGCATTAGCAAATGTGGGCTAGCTAGGTTAGCTAATGTTAGCTAGCATGCTAACGTTATTCTAGCTAGCAAGCTAACAGTAGGCTTACCTCAGTGTTTTTTTTAGGTTCAAAGGCGAGTTCTTGAACGCTAGTATTTCCTGAACTTTTGGTAAACATAACAGACATTTCATCCGGTAGAATGAATCCTTCATTCCGAGAAAATAAAACATGTATTTTAGATACAGCCAAGGGTGTTCGTCCTCATCAGGAGGTGGTGGTAGAGCGATGTCGGACATGATTGTGCGATTTCGGACAGGCTTGGCAAAGTGCTACTGAGTGGATGACTGTTTTCCAAGTGACAGGCTCTCGGTGGTTGGGGTTTGCACTTTAGGACCCTTGGATTTGCCCAAACTGATGAGGATTGGATCAACTCTGCACATTTACCATGGCAGAGGTGAAAAGAGCAATAGGTAAGGCTGGGTTAACTTCACCTGGGAAAGATGAGGTGTGCTATGTTATGTTGGCCCATCTTTGTGATGAGGCATTGGATAAGGTATTGGTGTTGTACAACAGAGTGTGGGAGGAGGGGAAACTACCAGGCAGTTGGAAGAAGGCAGTAGTGGTACCAATCCGGAAGCCCGGGAAGGATCCAACGAGGCCAACAAGCTATCGCCAATAGCTTTAACATCACATGTATGTAAGATTATGGAACATATGATTACGAAGAGGCTAACTTACTTCCTGGAGAGCAGAGGGCTAGTATCGCCACATCAGAATGAGTTCAGGAAGGGTAGTGGAACTATGGATCCAGTGCTCTGCTTAGAAGCAGAGGTCAGGAAGGCTCAGGTGAATAAGGAGACTGTTGTAGCTGTCTTTTTTTATGTGGAGAAGGTGTATGATATGATGTGGAAGGAGGGGTTGTTAATCAAGCTTGATATTATGGGGGTAAGAGGAAGAATGTACAACTGGATAAAGGATTTCCTGTTTGGAAGGTCTATCCAGGTGAGTGTGGGGAAGTCTTTATCAGGCAGTTACCTGGTGGTTAACGGTACACCACAGGGGAGCGTGATTAGTCCTCTGTTGTTCTCAATCATGATTGATGATGTTTACTCTCAGGTACATTCGGATATAGGGAGGTCGTTATTTGAAGATGATGGGGCCTTATGGAAGAGGGGAAGAAATGTGCCATACATAGTCAGGAAGGTACAGGAAGCACTTGATGAGGTAGAGCGGTGGGCATTAATGTGGGGATTCAGGTTCTCTGTAGAGAAAACTCAAACAGTTTTCTTTACCAGGAGGAAGGTGGGAGATGAGGTATGCTTGAGGTTATTTGGGAGAAACTTGGAGAGGGTGGGGGCCTTCAGGTTCCTTGGGGTATACTTTGACACTAGACTGACCTGGTCAGAACACATTGCGAGAGTGGTGGGAAAGTGTAAGAAGGTGCTAAATGTGATGCGCTGTCTGACGGAGAAGGAGTGGGGGGCTGGGCGTTCCTCATTGAAGACCATGTATGTTGCATTGATCCAATCTGTAATAGACTATGGCAGTATAGCATATGGTTCGGCAGCCCGGACCTCATTGGAAAGGCTAGATGTCATACAGGGCCAAGGACTCAGAATATATAGTGGGGCGTTTTGGACATCCCCAGTGGCTGCATTACAGGTGGAGATAGGGGATATGCAGTTGCAGATTAGGAGACAGCAGCTGGCAATGAATTATTGGGTCAACCTACAAGGACATGGGGTGTCTCATCCTGCGAAAGGGATTTTACAGGCATGCTGGGAACATCAGCGAAGACAGAACACAAGCATTGTGTGGGTGGGTAATACCCAGGCGAAGGAGATGGGACCGTATGGAAGGGAGTTTAGTCCAACGGTAGTCATTCCTGTAAATCCACCATGGCTACTCCCGCCTCCAGTAGTTGATCTAGAAGTGTTGGAGAGACTACAGAAAGATAGGGAGGGTGTTGATCCATCTGATTTGTTTAAGAGATGTCTGGATACTGTGTATCAGGATTTTGTGGCCATTTACACAGATGGTTCAAAAGATCAAAGGACAGGACGTACTGGGTCAGCATTTATAGTGCAGGAATGTGGGGTGGAAGTCAGCAAACGTATTACAGATCATCTGGCTGTATATACGGCGGAGCTGATGGCCATACTGTTGGCCTTGAAGTGGGTGGAGGCTATTTCTACAAGATTAAGGGTGGGACACAGCCAGTTGAATAAGACATTAAATGTGATAGGAAAGCATCCAACAGGAAAGTGTGATTATTGTCAGGAAACAGAGACCGTGGGGCATGTATTGCTACAGTGTGGGCAGTATCAGAGGGAAAGAGAGAGGATGAGATCTAGTATGAGGGAGAAGGGGATACAGGAAATTAGTTTAAAGGGTATATTGAGTAGAACGTCATTAGATATAGTCTCAAATATGTTGTTATCTTTTTTAAGAGCAATGGGGCCTGATAGCTAGCCAACACGACCAGCTAACTGTACTGTAGCAGCTAAATACAATATATTTGTGCTAGCTAGCCAACGTTTAATTATTGCTGCGTTATGAAAGGAACTAGACACGGACACGAATTATCTGTTTAGTGTGTTAACATACTATTGGTAGTTTGTTGTAACCAAGTATTGGTGCTAAACTGTGTGTTATTGGATGCTAGCATGCTAGTTAGCTATGGCGTCATAGTTAGCTAGCTGAATAAAGTAAGTTGAGTCTATTCCTTGAAACATTGAACCGCTGTAGTTCACAACAATTCTAATTTCTAAAGTGGAATTTGGGAGAGTTTTTATTCGGGTGGTTAAGTGAAACAATTATAGTTTCTGAGGTGGAAGTTTTGGTGAGGGAGGCCCTACTCTCTCCTTTCCCAGATGTTTAGTTCATTTCATTCCGATCTCCTCTGCATTATTGTAGCCATTTGCTACAGCCTGTCAACTATGCCTCTGCCTATCCCTGTTCTCTCCTCTCCGCACAGGCTACACAAACGCCTCACACCGCGTGGCTGCTGCCTCTCTAACCTGGTGGTCCCTGCACGCACCCCACACCTGGAGTTCCAGGTCTCAGGCAGCCTCTGGAACTGCCGTTCTGCTGCCAACAAGGCTGACTTCATCCCAGCCTATGCTAACCTCCAGTCCCTCGACTTCCTGGCGCTGACGGAAACATGGATTACCACTGAAAACACTGCTACTCCTACTGCTCTCTCCTCGTCTGACCATGTGTTCTCGCATACCCCGAGAGCATCTGGTCAGAGGGGTGGTGGCACAGGAATCCTCATCTCTCCCAAGTGGACATTCTCAATCCTTGTCATCTATGAGCTTGACGCCTTGATAAGTTCCTTTCCTGAGGATGGCTCACCCCTCACAGTTCTGGGGGATTTCAACCTCCCTACGTCTACATTTGACTCATTTCTCTCTGCCTCCTTCTTTCCACTCCTCTCCTCTTTTGACCTCACCCTCTCACCGTCCCCCCCTACTCACAAGGCAGGCAATACGCTTGACCTCATCTTTACTAGATGCTGCTCTTCTACTAATCTCACTGCAACTCCCCTCCATGTCTCCGACCACTACTTTGTATCCTTTTCTCTCTCGCTCTCCTCCAACACTACTCACTCTGCCCCCTACACAGATGGTAATGCGCCGCCGCAACCTTCGCTCTCTCTCTCCCACTACTCTCTCCTCTTCCATCCTATCATCTCTTCCCTCTGCTCAATCCTTCTCCCTCCAATCTCCTGATTCTGCCTCCTCAACCCTCCTCTCCTCCCTTTCTGCATCCTTTGACTCTCTGTGTCCCCTATCCTCCCGGCCGGCTCGGTCCTCCCCTCCAGCTCCGTGGCTTGATGACTCATTGCGAGCTCACAGAACAGAGCTCCGGGCAGCGGAGCGGAAATGGAAGAAAACTAAACTCCCTGCCGACCTGGCATCTTTTCACTCCCTCCTCTCTACATTTTCTTCATCTGTTTCTGCTGCTAAGGCCACTTTCTACCACTCTAAATTCCAAGCATCTGCCTCTAACCCTAGGAAGCTCTTTGCCACATTCTCCTCCCTGCTGAATCCCCCCTCCCCTCCTCTCTCTTTGTGGATGACTTCGTCAACCACTTTGAAAAGAAGGTTGACGACATCCGATCCTCGTTTGTTAAGTCTAATGACACTGCTGGTCCTGCTCACACTGCCCTACCCTATGCTTTGACTTCTTTCTCCCCTCTCTCTCCAGATAAAATCCTGCGACTTGTGACTGCAGGCCGCCCAACAACCTGCCCGCTTGACCCCATCTCCTCCTCTCTTCTCCAGACCATCTCCGGTGACCTTCTCCCCTACCTCACCTCGCTGATCAACTCATCCTTGACCGCTGGCTGTGTCCCTTCCGTCTTCAAGAGAGCGAGAGTTGCACCCCTTCTCAAAAAACCAACACTCGATCCCACTGATGTCAACAACTACAGACCAGTATCCCTTCTTTCTTTTCTTTCCAAAACTATTGAGCGTGCCGTCTTTAGCCAACTCTCTTGCTATCTTTCTCAGAATGACCTTCTTGATCCAAACCAGTCAGGTTTCAGGACTGGTCATTCAACTGAGACTGCTCTTCTCTGTGTCACGGAGGCTCTCCGCACTGCTAAAGCTAACTCTCTCTCCTATGCTCTTGTCCTTCTAGACCTGTCTGCTGCCTTTGATACTGTGAACCATCAGATCCTCCTCTCCACCCTCTCCGAGCTGGGCATCTCCTGCGCGGCTCACTCCTGGATTGCGTCCTACCTGACCGGTCGCTCCTACCAAGTGGCGTGGCGAGAAGCTGTCTCCGCACCACGTGCTCTCACCACTGGTGTCCCCCAGGGCTCAGTTCTAGGCCCTCTCCTATTCTCCCTATACACCAAGTCACTTGGCTCTGTCATATCCTCACATGGCCTCTCCTATCATTGCTACGCTGACGATACACAACTAATCTTCTCCTTTCCCCTTCTGATAACCAGGTGGCGAATCGCATCTCTGCATGTCTGGCAGACATATCAGTATGGATGACGGATCACCACCTCAAGCTGAACCCTGGCAAGACGGAGCTGCTCTTCCTCCCGGGGAAGGACTGCCCGTTCCATGATCTCGCCATCACGGTTGACAACTCCGTTGTGTCCTCCTCCCAGAGTGCGAAGAGCCTTGGCGTGACCCTGGACAACACCCTGTCGTTCTCCGCTAACATCAAGGCGGTGACCCGATCCTGCAGGTTCATGCTCTACAACATTCGGAGAGTACGACCCTGCCTTACACAGGAAGCGGCACAGGTCCTAATCCAGGCACTTGTCATCTCCCGTCTGGATTACTGCAACTCGCTGTTGGCTGGGCTCCCTGCCTGTGCCATTAAACCCCTACAACTCATCCAGAATGCCGCAGCCCGTCTGGTGTTCAACCTTCCCAAGTTCTCTCACGTCACCCCGCTCCTCCGCACACTCCACTGGCTTCCAGTTGAAGCTCGCATCTGTTACAAGACCATGGTGCTTGCCTATGGAGCTGTGAGGGGATCGGCACCTCTGTACCTTCAGGCTCTGATCAGTCCCTACACCCAAACGAGGGCATTGCGTTCATCCACCTCTGGCCTGATGGCTCCCCTTCCTCTGCGGAAGCATAGTTCCCGCTCAGCCCAGTCAAAACTGTTCGCTGCTCTGGCACCCCAATGGTGGAACAAGCTCCCTCACGACGCCAGGACAGCGGAGTCACTCACCACCTTCCGGAGACATTTGAAACCCCACCTCTTTAAGGAATACCTGGGATAGGATAAAGTAATCCTTCTACCCCCCCCCCCCAAAAAAAAATAAAAAAAATAATAACATATTGTAAAGTGGTTATCCCACTGGCTATAAGGTGAATGCACCAATTTGTAAGTCGCTCTGGATAAGAGCGTCTGCTAAATGACGTAAATGTAAATGTAAATGTAATTTAGTTTCTCCCTGGCCCACACTCCAGTACAGTAGGTGGCGGTAATGCCCCATAACGTTGGATTCCAACCGCCGATAAACCCCACTGAAGAAGAAGAAGAAGAAGAAGAAGAAGAACTCTGCATGTCGTCGCCTGCTGCATTGCTTAACAAGTTCACCCATGAGTGTGCCGACTCGCATTTTTTCCTTCCAGCTTCAGATTGATTTTGTAGCGAGTAATGAAGGTGTCAGGGGAAATGTATCGGATTAAAAGTATACTTTAAAAAAACATATATGTAGTGAAGTAAAAGTCGACAGAAATATAAATAGTAAAGTAAAGTACAGATACCCAAAAAAACGAATATTTCGTTACTTTACACAACTGGTATTTTCCCATTTTGTATTACAAAGTATACTGGATTAATATTATAGTCCAGTTGGGGCGGTAATGCAACATATTAGATGCCAACCGCCGTTGGCATCCAGTATGAAAGAAAGTGTGCACTCACTAACTGTAAATCGCTCTGGATAAGAGCCGTCTGCTAGATTACTGAAATGTTAAACTCCAAAGAAGAAGAAGACGCTTTGAACACACCAGAAGTACGTTCAAATCCAATGGAACGCTGCGTTTGCCTTCCAGCATTGCGTTGCAGAGGCAGTTGTAGTGCGTTCTGTGTGGTACATACATTGGATTTATCGAACGTATGCTTCAAACTATGCGTTAACGGGTGGACAGAAATGGTAGCAGAAGGTGAATGTTGAACTTTTGTTGCACACCTATCCAGATGATGCTGCGTAAAATTTTGCACAAACACTGTCGGTGTGATCAAGGCGCCCATTTGTAGACACTACGCTAGCGAGTAGCGCTTGCTAGCCAGCGAAGGCACACAATCATATTGAGAAAATGGTGAGTTTATTTATTTTTTAAATAGATAACTTATCTATCATTAACATATGTTTTATATCTCCATGCACCCCCACGTTATTTGTTCATGCCTTTTATTATAGTCTAGATAGCTAATGTTAACTAATACTTGTTTTCGGTTTAGCTAGCTATTTGGCTAGCTGGCTAGCTAACGTTAGTTAGCTGTTTACCTAGCTGGTTAGCTAGCAGACCAGCTAACTAAAATCTTACCAGTGTCTTGTCATTTATTTATTGCATTTATTAGCTAACGTTAACTAATTACAGCCATATCTAGCTATATAGTCATACTCACATCGACGCAGGTCATTTTGAATTCGCTAGCTACTGTCTGCGTATTTTCTTTTTAAAGTGGAACTGACAGCGTTTAAACTACTTTACAGCAATGAAAAACAGACAATCATATCAGTCAAAAATATCACAATCCCAGTTTATGCTACTAAACCAACTTTATAAGAGGTTTTAAAAATAGGTTATATTCGACTCAACATTCCATGACGCACACTAAAGCATTGTTGGCAGAATATATGGATGCAGATCAATGCATGATTAATATAATTCACCAATAAATGGATTGGTAGTCTAAAAGATATTACTATCAGGTTGTAAATCACAGCTGGCCTGGTATGTTATTTGTTGCCTCCATTCGGGATGCACTGGTTCAATGACTCAATATTTTTTGGGAAAACTGACGAATGTAACAAAGGCTGGGAATGTCAATACAATGAAACTAGCAAGGGCAATGATCACAAGTCAGTCATAACGTGGCTAATAGGCTAACGTATATATTTATGTAGAAAGCTAAAAACACGGAGCCTAGCGCGTTAGCTAGCTAGTTGCTAGGAGGATGTCCTGTCATTGGAGGAGTGGGTGAGTGACTGACTTTATCCACTCATATCGTTTTTCGGTGGCTATACACAGCTAGATATGCAGGTGTCATTTGGTTGACTAGCACGAACTTGAATGACTTATCCAGTTAGCATATTTCTTGTATCACAAATTCACTCTGGCTATCTACTCAGATTTCAGAACACTCTCGTCTGAGTGTGCCAGAGCGTAGAATAACCGATTAATTTACGAACGCGCGACACAGGATGAATATGACCAGTGTTAGTAAACATAGCAGGCAAAATAATAGTCACGAACGCTCTAGATAACATGTAAACAGCCTATCTAACCAGCTCTCATTTATGTCTGGAAGTAGCTAGCTAGTGAGCTAGCCAACTTTACTAGCCAGTTAGCTTGGGTGTTTGGTTGCAGGCACGCTGCAAAAGGACGAGTAGGCTACAATTCCCCATCGTTTATCAGTACAATTTTGACGGCCAGCTAGCTGAAAAAGTTTGAGGGTTTATCTAATGTTCCTTGCTCTGGCTAGCATTAGTAGTTGATCTTGTTGTTGATGTGCTGAGGGAGAAAGAGCCTACCTTTTCATGGTTGTTTGATCAATAGGACTGTAAAGTTCCCTAATGTAAGAGGACTCCCGTGGTATTGACATATTTGCAGAAATCCATTCCTGATCTAAAGTCGTGCTGTTGCAACTGCCTGTAAACACACAGTCCAGTTCAAAGTGAAAAAAAAAAAAAAAGTGAATGATGGCAGGCTTGTGTTGCAAATGGCTTGTTCGCATAAAGGCCTACTGTAGCTCTGGTTGGCTATGGTGCACCGGTCTGTGTAGACTCTGGTCCTGGAGGAGGCCGATTTTATTAGGTTTTATTTACAGCAGTGTCTAATAATTGTCCAAACCCACAGCTGCTTTCCCACTCTACATTGCTGTAGAATTTTCACAAATGCCTTAGTATACGTAATTCCCAAATATTCTAAGAATTTATGAAAACATTAAAATGACCATATCTAAGTGCTCGCTTGTCCCCCCCAAAAAGTTTCATTCTTCCTGGGGGTGTATATGAACAGATTTGAATAAGATTTCATGTTGCTAAATTGCTGTCAGTTCCACTTTAAATATAGCAACCATCTAACTAACTAGCTAGCTAATTCCTTGCCTATAAACCCGACATTGAATTGCATAGAATTCTACGTCTTGCAGAAATGAGCGTTTGAATCAGGAAAGTTTCCTCTCGTGACCTCTACAAGCCAGAATGTTGAATAAAATGATATTTCAACATACTTTACCAGTAGTCCATGTGGTTGGTCCTTTTGGCGGTAGGAATGGGAGACCATATATCCACAGGAAAGTGTAATTGCATCAACTTCTCAAAGTGCTGGTAATGCATTCAGATTTCTATCACCTGAAGCATGCAAATATATTTTTTTTTCATGCATGATCTTCTGCATGTACTTTTATCTTGTTGGTGTACTTCAGGTGATACAAATCTGAATGCACTACCAGCGCTTTGTAAAGTTGATGTAATTATACTTTCCAGTGGATATATTGTCTCCCATTCCTAGCACAGTTGGTAGAGCATGGCGCTTGCATGGCGCTTGCAACGCCAGGGTTGTGGGTTCGATTCCCACGGGGGGGCCAGTATGAAACAAATGTATGCACTCACTAACTGTAAGTCGCTCTGGATAAGAGCGTCTGCTAAATGACAAAAAACAAACAAACAAAAAAATCATACCGCCAAAAGGACCAACCGCACGGACAACCGGTAAACTACGTTAAAATATAATTTTATTCAACATTCTGGCTTGTAGACGTCGTGAGAGAGAACTTACCTGATTCAAATGCTAATTTCTGCCCGACGTAGAATTCTTTGCAATTCAACAAAGGGGTTTCCAGGCAAGCTACTTCCTAGCCCATTCAGTACTAGCTAGCTACTTCCTAGCCTATTCAGTATATTCTTGGGCTAATTACTTCCTAGCTATTTAGCTCGTTACTTTACTTGGCATAGGGAACTAGTTGGCTATGTAAACCAGCTCAACTAGAATTGTACCAAGGTAGATTGGTGTGCCAGTCATTCCTTTAGGCCAGGCAACCCTGTTCCTGGAGTGCCGCAGGTACTGCAGGATTTTGTCCCAACTAGGCTCTACACCAGACCAACTGAGCTAATTTATCAGTTCAGTGATTTGACAAAATTCAGCACACCTGGTATTCCAGGGTTGCCTACCACTGCTTAGGCTTAATTCTGTCAAATTGGATCCCGAAGACCTTACCAACAAGTTGCCAGAAGATACCGACCCTGCCGTTACGCTTGTTTGAACTGGGGTCGGAACGCAATCATGGTTACATTAAGACACTGTGGAGCCAGCGTGACAAATGGGTCGGAAAACGTACGTCAATGTTGTACTTTAAATTTGACCTTTGTCCACAATGCACCATTAAGAAGATTGACCTACTGCTAGTTTTCCCAGAAAACTGCCCTTTTCGTCCTCATGCTACCTAGCAGTAGCAACCGCAGCCATTTTGAAATGGCAGTGTCAGCCAATTGGCTCCTTTGTTCAACGCGATTTGCCATTCCATAATGGCTGCTGTGGCTAATACTAGCTAGCATGAGGGCGAAAAGTGCAGTTTCCGGGAAAACTAGAAGTAGTTCAATCTTCTCGATGGAGCTGTGTGGATAAAGGTACAATTTGTGCAGTGGCATATCCCATCCCTGCATTGAGGTACATTTTACGACCCATATATTGTGCCAGCTCCACGGTGTCTTATTGTAACCATGATTGCGTTCTGACCCCAGTGCAGCTCAATGCAAACAAGCGTAACGGTAGGGCGGAATCTTCTGGCAAGTCAACAAGCAGCCTGTGATGAGGGTAAAAGAGGCCCTAATAAACAACAACAATCAAAGTGTGTGCAACATGTTTCAACAGCAGCATCCCTTGTCTTTAGGGTCTTATGCAAGGTTGCATGGCACCCCATTTAGTGTAAGCTTGACTTTCAGGCAACAATTGTCCCTGTATGCAAAGAAGGGGGAAGCAGCACAGTAGTTTCTCTTTGGCAACATGCATAGTGGTTTGGCAGCCCTGTTGAGGGCCAAGTGATTTACTCATTTCACTATGGAGTTACAGTGACGGAAATAAGTATTTGATCCCCTGCTGATTTTGTACGTTTGCCCACTGACAAATAAATAATCAGTCTATAATTTTAATGGTAGGTTTATTTGAACAGTGAGAGACAGAATAACAACAACAAAATCCAGAAAAACGCATGTCAAAAATGTTATAAATTGATTTGCATTTTAATGAGGGAAATAAGTATTTGACCCCCTCTCAATCAGAAAGATTTCTGGCTCCCAGGTGTCTTTTTATACAGGTAACGAGCTGAGATTATGCTCCTAATCTCAGTTTGTTACCTGTATAAAAGACACCTGTCCACAGAAGCAATCAATCAATCAGATTCCAAACTCTCCACCATGGCCAAGACCAAAGAGCTCTCCAAGGATGTCAGGGACGAGATTGTAGACCTATACAAGGCTGGAATGGGCTACAAGACCATCGCCAAGCAGCTTGGTGAGAAGGTGACAACAGTTGGTGCGATTATTCTGAAATGGAAGAAACACAAAATAACTGTCAATCTCCCTCGGCCTGGGGCTCCATGCAAGATCTCACCTCGTGGAGTTGCAATGATCATGAGAACGGTGAGGAATCAGCCCAGAACTACACGGGAGGATCTTGTCAATGATCTCAAGGCAGCTGGGACCATAGTCACCAAGAAAACAATTGGCAACACACTACGCCGTGAAGGACTGAAATCCTGCAGCGCCCGCAAGGTCCCCCTGCTCAAGAAAGCACACATACAGGCCCGTCTGAAGTTTGCCAATGAACATCTGAATGATTCAGAGGAGAACTGGGTGAAAGTGTTGTGGTCAGATGAGACCAAAATGGAGCTCTTTGTCATCAACTCAACTCGCCGTGTTTGGAGGAGGAGGAATGCTGCCTATGACCCCAAGAACACCATCCCCACCGTCAAACATGGAGGTGGAAACATTATGCTTTGGGGGTGTTTTTATGCTAAGGGAACAGGACAACTTCACCGCATCAAAGGGACGATGGACGGCGCCATGTACCGTCAAATCTTGGGTGAGAACCTCCTTCCCTCAGCCAGGGCATTGAAAATGGGTCATGGATGGGTATTCCAGCATGACAATGACCCAAAACACATGGCCAAGGCAACATAGGAGTGGCTCAAGAAGAAGCACATTAAGGTCCTGGAGTGGCCCAGCCAGTCTCCAGACCTTAATCCCATAGAAAATCTGTGGAGGGAGCTGAAGGTTGCCAAACGTCAGGCTCGAAACCTTAATGACTTGGAGAAGATCTGCAAAGAGGAGTGGGACAAAATCCCTCCTGAGATGTGTGCAAACCTGGTGGCCAACTACAAGAAACGTCTGACCTCTGTGATTGCCAACAAGAGTTTTTCCACCAAGTACTAAGTCATGTTTTGCAGAGGGGTCAAATACTTATTTCCCTCATTAAAATGCAAATCAATTTAGAACATTTTTGACATGCGTTTTTCTGGATTTTTGTTGTTGTTATTCTGTCTCTCACTGTTCAAATAAACCTACCATTAAAATTATAGACTGATCATGTCTTTGTCAGTGGGCAAACGTACCAAATCAGCAGGGGATCAAATACTTTTTTCCCTCACTGTATATATCAGATGTGTGTTCATTTCTTTGATGAATAAGGGAAGTAGGCATTCTCATTACCTCACACCATTTAACTAGTTCATTGGCTGACACGGATGGCAAGCTCTAATACTGTTTCTTCCCTCTTTGCAGCAATATGTTTCTCGAGCCGTGAAAAGCACTTCTGTATCTCGAGCTCATTATTTTCTCCAGTTGGCACACAGCAAATGCCATTGAGTGTTTGTGTCCGTTGTTTGCCGTCTTTGTTACACTTTTCATCAACCTTGACCATTTGAGACCTTGCATTGTGTGAGCCTGAGGCTCAGTGAAATCAAATTAAGCATGCATTGCTTATGTCTGTGTGCAGGTGTACTTGTTGAATCCTCTGGAGAACCTGAGGAGCTACATCAATAACCGCCCACCGCTGGTCATCGTTATGGTCAGCGTCAGCACCGTGGCCATTGCCTTCCTCACCATCGGCTACTTCTTTAAGATCAAGGCGATCAAATCCCCAGAGATGACTGAGGTAGGAGGGATACTCGCCTCCCACTGGTACATCAAAGTTGGCGTTATTATAGGAACACAGACAAAACCCATGGAGCAGGAGGATTCCTGAAGCTGAACTATACCTGGCTGTCCATACATCAAAGTTATTGGCTCATTTAGCAAAGCTCATTTAATGAATTGTGACGTGATCATCACAATTAACTTAACCATACTATTGGTGATGATTACTTTCAAAAATAGTCAACAGCCATACACTTTGCTATTCAAGACCAGAACCACAGATGGATGTATGACTCTGTCCCCTCTCATTATTTTCCAGGATTGGAACACCTTCCTGCTGCGCTTCAACGAGATAGACTTCTGCGTGTCGGAGAACGAGACGCTCAAGCACAGCCTGAATGAGTCAACCACGCCGGAGAGCATGGTGACCAGCAGCCAGGCCCCGCTGCTGCTGGAGGATCCGGGCCCCATCAACATTTCTGTGCCCATCACCCTCACCCTGGACCCACTGAGGCCCTTCGGGGGCTACTCGCGCAACATCACCCACCTCTACGCCACCGTGCTGGGGGGGCAGGTCGGCCTGGCCGGTGAGTCCACTTGCTGCTTTAGTCCCTACTTCCTAAATATGGTACGGTAGATGTGTCCGAATACCCATACTAGCATACTACATACTTAAACTGCATACTATGTACTCATCGTCGCGTAATATTTAGCACGTACCATTTAGTAAGAAGTATGCCACGGGCCGCAACGCAGTAGCGGCTCCTGACTGGCTGAGTAGGTGGGGCAGTCTAATACACACAAACTTTTCAAATCAAAAGGCTATTGCACAGAAAAAGTGGACAGTCGGGTGCATCGCAAATTCAGAACCGCTGGACAGCAACATAATAAACTAAAGCACTGATCTTTGGGAACGAGATCAGAATGACTGCAAAGGCTTGATCCATATATTTAAATAGGTAGCCTAGACTACAAAACTAAAACAATCCATATGTTCAAATCAAAAGGCATGATTAACATGACATAACGCAGCCACATCCCGAGTACCTGGTGCCGACACATTCAGAAATCAAAAGATGATTTAGTATTTAGTTTAAAAGCTCTGCCAAAGGCCAAGAGAAGAAGAAACACTTTTCAGTGAGAACAGAAATCCACTTTGGGTAAAACATTTTTTTTTCTTCTGAAGACTTCTCTTTTCAAAGATGTAACCTACGATGCAATAGGCTACTCGTGATCACCTACTTAGCCTACATTTGAACACCACCGCAGAAGCTTCGCTATTTGGTATCTTCCCAGTTAAGTAGCCTAGTTTTGTTATTTGACTACTTGAAGAGAACTAGGGTTTATCGCTCACAGCCCACCTCTTCCAATGCTTTGTGTAAAAGTGTGCATCGAATTTTACTAGATGAAGAGCCGAAATTCGTATTACATCCTGGCATTTAAACCATACTTGATTTTTGAAAATTCTAATACTATAAAACATTATATTTTTGCATACTTAAAATGCGTCATGCGCGATTGCGTTGTTTCCCGCTATTCGTTAATGACTGTAGCGCATCCCCATATCTAATTGATCAGCTGTTGTCAAAACTAAAATGAATATGACATCTGGGCATTTTAAGTGTACTAGATTTTTCAAATGTCGTATACTCTTAAACGGCCTACTATTTAGGACGCAAGTATTGGTTTTCGGACACTGCCATTGTCTATGTATATTCACCTTTTTCACATAAGGATTATGAGAAAGGGCACCAGCCAAATGCCTTCTCCATGCATATCACCTGTATGCTAGTATTTGAATGGGCATAGCAGGCCAGTCTCAAAGCTGTCTGACTGTTTCAATATGTATGTTTGCAGTCAGTGTTTTTTTCCCAGAAATGTACTTTACATGTGAATTGATTGACAGATATATTGCTGGAGGGTATATGGGCTGTTGCAGGGCAGATGTTAAGTCATATTCCTTACAGTGGAGCTCATGTAACTTGCACAATCTTTACATTACCAACCGTGAAGCTGTTTTACCTGTGAGTATTATTGTTATTTAAAATTACATTTTACCCTTTTTTCTCCCCAATTTCGTGATATCCAGTTGGTAGTTAGTCTTGTCCCATCGCTGCAACTCCCGTACGGACTCGGGAGAAGCAAAGGTCGAGAGCCATGCGTTCTCCGAAACACGAACCTGCCAAGCCACACTGCTTCTTGACACACTGCTCGCTTAACCCGGAAGCCAGCCGCACCAATGTGTCGGAGGAAACACTGTACAACTGGCGACCGTGTCAGCGTGCAATATGCCCGGCACGCCACAGGAGTCGCTAGAGCGCGATGGGACAAGGACATCCTGGCAGGCCAAACCCTCCCCAAATGACACTGGGCCAATAGTGCGCCGCCTCATGTGTCTCCCGGTCGCGGCCGGCTGCGACACTGCCTGGGATCGAACCCGGATCTGTAGTGACGCCTCTAGCACTGCGATGCAGTGCCTTAGACCCCTGCGCCACTCGGGAGAGTACTTGTCAGAGTACTTATAAATGTATGTGTGCCCGTGTGTGTTTCCTCAAAGGCAGGGAAGCTCATGAGGAGATGAACATCACATTCACGCTGCCGGCGTCATGGAATTCTGACGAGTGCGTGCTGCACGGCCACTGTGAGCAAGTGGTGTTTAGCACCTGTATGACCGTCACTGCTGCCAGCAACGTCTTCCCTGTCACAGTGTGAGTGCCACTGAGCCGTGAATTGCAATGCATCCATATACTCAATTATCTGTATCTTTGTTTCATTATTTCATGACTAGGCCTGTATTTGAAAGTCAATGCTGGACTTGAATGTAGGAAGTATTGTAGTACGTGGAGTGAAATATTAAAATGACTTTTGACATTGGAATAAGACTGATGGGTATCAGTCAATTGCTCATGACTGTGAATAACCTCACGTCAGTAACATCGTGATAACTAAGTGCACACTGTTAGTAGAATATTAGTGTTTTCGGCCATCGGCTAAATAGCAGTTGAGACTCATTGTAAGCTGGCTACTTGTTCCACTTCATAAATCAACCAGGCTTCTTTTCATTTAAACGTTTCAATTTGCTGGTCAGAAAAATCTGTATGGCCTTCTCCCGTTAGAATGAACGATATGAGTCTTCTAGTGATCTATTGAAAGGACAGGCGCCTTACAGTCTTATTCTAAAATAGATTAAATCGTTTTTTCCCCTCCATCAATCTACAAACAATACCCCATAATGACAAAGCAATAACAGGTTTTTATACATTTTTGCGAATGTATAAAAATAAATAACTGAAATCACATTTACATGAGTATTCAGACCCTTTACTCAGTACTTTGAAGCATCTTTGGCAGCGATTACAGCCTTGAGTCTTCTTAGGTATGACGCTACAAGCTTGGCACACCTGTATTTGGGGAGTTTCTCCCAATCTTCTCTGCAGATCCTCTCAAGCTCTGTCAGGTTGGATGGGGAGCGTCGCTGCACAGTTCTTTTCATCTCTCTCCAGAGATGTTCGATCGGGTTCAAGTCCGTGCTCTGGCTGTGCCACTCAAGGACCTTCAGATACTTGTCCCGAAGCCACTCCTGAGTTATCTTGGCTGTGTGCTTAGAGTCATTGCTCTGTTGGAAGGTGAACCTTCGCCCCAGTCTGAGGTCCTGAGCGCTCTGGAGCAGGTTTTCATCAAGGATCTCTCTGTACTTTGCTCCGTTCATCTTTCCCTCGATCCTGACTAGTCTCCCAATCCCTGCCGCTGAAAAACACCCCCATAGCATGATGCTGACACCACAATGCTTCACCGTAGGGATGGTGCCAGGTTTCCTCCAGACGTGACTCTTGGCATTCAGGCCAAAGAATTCAATCTTGGTTCTCATGGTCTGAGAGTCCATTTGGGAAACTCCAAGCAGGCTGTCATGTGCCTGTTACTGAGGAGTGGCTTCCGTCTGGCCACTCTACCATAAAGGCCTGATTGGTGAAGTGCTACAGAGATGGTTGTTCTTCTGGAAGGTTCTCCCATCTCCACAGAGGAACTCTGAAGCTCTGTCAGAGTGACCATCGGGTTCTTGGTCACCTCCCTGACCAAGGCCCTTCTCCCCAAATTGCTCAGTGTGGCCGGCTTTAGGAAGAGTCTTGGTGGTTACAAACTGCTTCCATTTAGGAATGATGGAGGCCACTGTGTTCTTGGGGACCTTCAATGCTGCAGAAATGTTTGGTACCCTTCCCCAGATCTGTGTCTCGACACAATCCTGTCTCGGAGCTCTATGGACAATTCCTTCGACCTCATGCCTTGGTTTTCGCTCTGACGTGCACTGTCAACTGTGGGACCTTGTATAGACAGGTTTGTGCCTTTCCAAATCATGTCCAATCAATTGAATTTACCACAGGTGGACCAATCAAGTGGTAGAAATATCTCAAGGATGATCAATTGAAACAGGTTGCACCTGAGCTCAATTTCGAGTTTCATAGCAAAGGGTCTGAATACTTATGTAAAAAAGTTTTTGTTTTTGTTTTTTACAACATTTCTTAACCTGTTTTCGCTTTGTCATTATGGGGTGTTGTGTGTAGATTGAGGGGGAAATTTTTTTATTTAATCCATTTTAGAATAAGGCTGTAACCTAAGAAAATGTGGAAAAAGTCAAGGGGTTTGAATACTTTCCGAATGCACTGTAAGTGGTAACGAGAGTTGAAATCCACATAATTATAGTTTTTTGTCACATTCCCGTTTTTCTTTTGCGTGTTTCATAAGCCTATACAACCTCAGTCTGGGCGCATAGGCTATTTACTGTGCTTTGATTGACGACTGAACAGCAAGTGTTGACTAGTTTTATAAAAGGTGTCGAATTCAGCATTTAAAAAACAATTTTCCTGCAATCTTTATATTGTTTCTCAATGGGAATCCATGTTTACTTGACAGAACAACCGTTTACAACCATTTGTTTTCTAAGGGTTTTGCAACAAACTAAATTGAAAGAGTAGACTAGATTTAGCTTTTGCCACAATAAATTCAAATTGATAGAGTACACTAGACACATTAGTACACTGACTAGATTAGTAATCTACCGCCTTCTCTCAAAGTCCCACCCACAGTGATTGATTGACAGGTCTGAAACCCTACCAACTCTGACTCACAAACATCCTGCCCCCTCCCCTGACAATCCCACCCACAGTGATTGATTGACAGGTCTGAAACCCTACCAACTCTGACTCACAAACATCCTGCCCCCTCCCCTGACAATCCCACCCACAGTGATTGATTGACAGGCCAAACTGTTAAAGGGACAGTTCACCCAAATTACAAAATTACACATAGGGTAAGGAAACCAGTGTCCACAGCAGCAGAGCCAATAAAATACATAATTTGAAGAACAAACATAATTGTGGCAATTCATATCTTGCAGTAAAACTGTAAATATGACTAATCTCAGAAGACTGGTTTAATGTTAAAGGTTCTTACTTAGAAAATATACCAGAGGGGTATACTACAAAGCAGGTTCAAGGAGTTAGGCAGATAATTAGCCTAAATATTCTGAAATAACTTTTATATTTTTTTAGAAAGATAAGCTTGAAATGGGCATTCACATATCTTAGTTTAGCTTTTTTTAATGAACCGGAAAATCAACTATTATTTCTGACTATTTATAAAAGTTAGCTGGCCAGCTTATTGAACCTGCTTTGTATTATAGCCCTCTGATCATATAGACCATATTCAAAACAACTAAGACCACACTAAATGCATACATTTTACATTACATTTACATTTTAGTCATTTAGCAGACGCTCTTATCCAGAGCGACTTACAGGAGCAATTAGGGTTAAGTGCCTTGCTCAAGGGCACATTAACGTCATTTAGCAGACGCTCTTAGCCAGAGCGACTCACAAATTGGTGCGTTCACCCTATAGCCAGTGGGATAACCACTTTACAATTTGGGGGGGGTTAGAAGGAATACTTTATCCTATCCCAGGTATTCCTTAAAGAGGTGGGGTTTCAAATGTCTCCGGAAGGTGGTGAGTGACTCCGCTGTCCTGGCGTCGTGAGGGAGCTTGTTCCACCATTGGGGTGCCAGAGCAGCGAACAGTTTTGACTGGGCTGAGCGGGAGCTATGCTTCCGCAGAGGAAGGGGAGCCAGCAGGCCAGAGGTGGATGAACGCAATGCCCTCGTTTGGGTGTAGGGACTGATCAGAGCCTGAAGGTACAGAGGTGCCGTTCCCCTCACTGCTCCATAGGCAAGCACCATGGTCTTGTAGCGGATGCGAGCTTCAACTGGAAGCCAGTGGAGTGTGCGGAGGAGGGGGTGACGTGAGAGAACTTGGGAAGGTTGAACACCAGACGGGCTGCGGCATTCTGGATGAGTTGTAGGGGTTTAATGGCACAGGCAGGGAGGCCAGCCAACAGCGAGTTGCAGTAGTCCAGACGGGAGATGACAAGTGCCTGGACCAGGACCTGCGCCGCTTCCTGTGTAAGGCAGGGTCGCACTCTCCGAATGTTGTAGAGCATGAACCTGCAGGAGCGGGTCACCGCCTTGATGTTGGCGGAGAACGACAGGGTGTTGTCCAGGGTCACGCCTAGGCTCTTCGCACTCTGGGAGGAGGACACAGCGGAGTTGTCAACCGATTCAGGAGGGAGGAAAATGTGGCAAAGAGCTTCCTAGGGTTAGAGGCAGATGCTTGGAATTTAGAGTGGTAGAAGGTGGCCTTAGCAGCAGAAACAGATGAAGAAAATGTAGAGAGGAGGGAGTGAAAAGATGCCAGGTCGGCAGGGAGTTTAGTTTTCTTCCATTTCCGCTCCGCTGCCCGGAGCTCTGTTCTGTGAGCTCGCAATGAGTCATCAAGCCACGGAGCTGGAGGGGAGGACCGAGCCGGCCGGGAGGATAGTAATTTTAATTGTAAAGTAATGTCTTTCTACTCAATACCACAACTAATTTTACCAATCTGGGAGTTAAAGTTGTTAAGAGTATTCAATAATTTAGCTGTGTATTTTGGATGGAATCAAGGCATTAGAATGTACCAGAGGCCACCGAAATAGAGCTCGTCCTGCAATTTTTTGCTGAACCCCACCCCCAGTCTGTAACTCCCTGGCTGGCTACTTTTTCTATTTGGCTGGCTACTACTCCATGTATTAACGGAAACAAATGGAATATCAGTTGTCCTACGGTCCAAGGCTACATTTGTATTAAATTGAGCTTTATCAAACTCAATACTAAGCATTGGTGCAAAACGTCATGGTCCAAACAGAATAGTCTTAACGCAGGACCCAGAGATTTTCCATGACCCCGTAACCTGACCGTAACAAAATAGAATGGAACAGGGCCCGGTATTAAAGTGTATTAAATGTTGCCTTCCAGGCAGCCGCCCCACTGCATCCCAGAGACGTACAGCAACGCCACGTCCTGGTACAAGATCTTCACCACGGCTCGCGACTCGGACACCAAGTACACGCAGGACTACAACCCTTTCTGGTGTTACAAAGGAGCCATCGGGAAGGTGTACCACGCCCTCAACCCCAAGCTGACTGTCATCGTGCCAGACGTGAGTCAGCAGCCACTGTCTGCAGCAGTGGTACTTTATGTCCCAAATGGCACTGTATGCTCTATAAAGTGCACTTCTTTTGACAAGAGCCATATGGGTGCCAGTTCAGACACAGCATGTATCTGTGGGTGACCTGGCTGAGGGTTTAAAATGTTTTTTTGTTTTTTTGAATGGAGCCTTAAATTTGAGGTGTGTGTGTTTCTACAGTGGAAAACAACTTTATGTACACTACCGCTCAAAAATGTGGGGTCACTTAGAAATGTCCTTGTTTTCGAGAGAAAATCAATTTTTTGTCCATTAAAATAACATCAAATTGATCAGAAATACAGTGTAGACATTGTTAATGTTGTAAATGGCTATTGTAGCTGGAAATGGCAGATTAAAAAATAAATAAATGGAATATCTACATAGGCATACAGAGGCCCATTATCAACAACCATGAGTCCTGTGTTTCAATGGCACGTAGTGTTTGCTAATCCAAGTTGATCATTTTTAAAGGAAAATTGATCATTAGAAAACCCTTTTGCAATTATGTTAGCACAGCTGAAAACTGTTGTGCTGATTTAAAGAAACAATAAAACTGGCCTTCTTGAGACTAGTTGAGTATTTGGAGCATCAGCAATTGTGGGTTCGATTACAGGCTCAAAATGAACTTTCTTCTGAAACTCGTCAGTCTATTCTTGTTCTGAGAAATTAATGCTTTTCCATGTGAGAAATTGCCAAGAAACTGAAGATCTCGTACAACACTGTGTACTACTCCCTTCACAGAACAGCGCAAACTGGCTCTAACCAGAATGGAAAGAGGAGTGGGAGGCCCCGGTGCACAACTGAGCAAGAGGACAAATACATTAGTGTCTAGTTTGAGAAACAGTCGCCTCACAGGTCCTCAACTGGCAGCTTCATTAAATAGTACCCGCAAAACACCAGTCTCAACGTCAACAGTGAAGAGGTGACTCTGGGATGGTTGCTGATAATGGGCCTCTGTACGCCTATGTAGATATTCCATTAAAAATCAGCAGTTTACAGATACAATAGCCATTTACAACATTAACAATGTATTTCTGATCAATTTGATGTTATTTTAATGGACCAAAAAATTGCTTTTCTTTCGAAAACAACAATTTCTAAGTGACCCCAAACCTTTGAACGGTAGTGTACGTGATGATCAAAATGAGTCCTTCAAGAAGAAGACAAGGACTGGCTTGAACATAGGCTCTAGTCTTGTTTTATTATGACTACATGACTTCATATTAGGGATTGGCATAAGTAATTGAGTACTCAAACGGACGTCAAAGCTCGAGCTTTAACCAGCGATAAAATATAATTATAATACTGTAAAATGATTGAGTGGAATGTGCTTTGTGGCTGCCCAAACGGGCAAGTGAAATGTTGTCTTGAAGTAAACTTTAATTTGCTTTGACTCTGGTGTTCCATTTGTACATGTGCATTTGAGGGGCACAACAAAAAAGAAACCAAGCCAAGCATCACACTGTTTTTCTCCCTAAATTCTCGTTCTTCTCCCTAAATTCCCTTTCCCGTCCTTGTCTCATTCACTCAATTGCGTTCTGACCGCTCCCAACACGTGTGCTGAGTGCACACACAAGCTCCCGTTAGGCCTACAGAAATAAATTGCTATAAAAACATATCTAACTGATGGGATACACAAGCTACATTCCTTTATCACAAATTCAAAATGGACTGGTTGATATGAAGTAGGAACATTTGTAACAACAACAAGCTGCAGTTTTGGAATAATTGTGTCCCGTCTGTTTTCCGCTTAAGCTACTTTGCGAACTGCTAGTGCCATTTAGAATTGGTTAGCCTAAGCTAGAATCCCCCTAAACATAGACAGGTTCCACACTGAAAAAAAACAAAAACATTAGTTTGATAAAGACAGTGTATTATCATCAGAATCATTAAGCATATGCCTACTCACCAAACAGAAGTCGTGGCCATAATTCATCACCATGCAGTGATCAATGTGGAATTGTTCATCCATTTTTAAAATTCCAAAGAATAGGCAGAATAAACTAAATTGAACGTCTCCATATCGAAAAGAAGATAGATTTTGGTTTGTAACCCATACAATTATTTAAACTCTCCAAATTGAGCACCGTTTCAAATTATCACTCTTTGAAAATAACTTATAGACAAGAAATGTGCATCGATTTGCACTGGCAACTTTTTTCATTTGGAAAAATATGTTGTTCTATTTCATTCTGTTATATTAAATATTTTTTTACTATAAAATTGTGTCCTGACTGTGATAAGGGTTTGGGAAATTAGAGGGTCTTGTCTGCTAAGTTAACAAAACAAGGCTATGCCATTGCACAGCCATAGGCTTCTACAAAAAAAAAAGGTAATGCTGAGGTTACTGCCTTTTTGAAGATTGTGTTCCACGATATAATATGAGTTGATATTACGGTTTCAATAAATTAATCTTAATTGGCACTTTTTTACTCTGTGTGTATGTGTGTTTATGGGGCAATTTAGGATTTATCTGTAATGGTTATACATTTGGCATTGTTGTGATCTGTTGGACAATAGTTAACTGCGCACAATCCTTTCCAGTGCGGGCCTTTTGTATGTGTGTATGTATATATGTATGTATATGTATATATTTGTATGTATGTACATGTACAGTGGGGAAAAAAGTATTTAGTCAGCCACCAATTGTGCAAGTTCTCCCACTTAAAAAGATGAGAGAGGCCTGTAATTTTCATCATAGGTACACGTCAACTATGACAGACAAATTGAGAAGAAAAAAATCCAGAAAATCACATTGTAGGATTTTAAATGAATTTATTTGCAAATTATGGTGGAAAATAAGTATTTGGTCACCTACAAACAAGCAAGATTTCTGGCTCTCACAGACCTGTAACTTCTTCTTTAAGAGGCTCCTCTGTCCTCCACTCGTTACCTGTATTAATGGCACCTGTTTGAACTTGTTATCAGTATAAAAGTCACCTGTCCACAACTTCAAACAGTCACACTCCAAACTCCACTATGGCCAAGACCAAAGAGCTGTCAAAGGACACCAGAAACAAAATTGTAGACCTGCACCAGGCTGGAAAGACTGAATCTGCAATAGGTAAGCAGCTTGGTTTGAAGAAATCAACTGTGGGAGCAATTATTAGGAAATGGAAGACATACAAGACCACTGATAATCTCCCTCGATCGCAAGATCTCACCCCGTGGGGTCAAAATGATCACAAGAACGGTGAGCAAAAATCCCAGAACCACACGGGGGGACCTAGTGAATGACCTGCAGAGAGCTGGGACCAAAGTAACAAAGCCTACCATCAGTAACACACTACGCCGCTAGGGACTCAAATCCTGCAGTGCCAGACGTGTCCCCCTGCTTAAGCCAGTATATGTCCAGGCCCGTCTGAAGTTTGCTAGAGTGCATTTGTATGATCCAGAAGAGGATTGGGAGAATGTCATATGGTCAGATGAAACCAAAATAGAACTTTTTGGTAAAAACTCAACTCGTCGTGTTTGGAGGACAAAGAATGCTGAGTTGCATCCAAAGAACACCATACCTACTGTGAAGCATGGGGGTGGAAACATCATGCTTTGGGGCTGTTTTTCTGCAAAGGGACCAGGACGACTGATCCGTGTAAAGGAAAGAATGAATGGGGCCATGTATCGTGAGATTTTGAGTGAAAACCTCCTTCCATCAGCAAGGGCATTGAAGATGAAACGTGGCTGGGTCTTTCAGCATGACAATGATCCCAAACACACCGCCCGGGCAACGAAGGAGTGGCTTCGTAAGAAGCATTTCAAGGTCCTGGAGTGGCCTAGCCAGTCTCCAGATCTCAACCCCATAGAAAATCTTTGGGGGAGTTGAAAGTCCGTGTTGCCCAGCGACAGCCCCAAAACATCACTGCTCTAGAGGAGATCTGCATGGAGGAATGGGCCAAAATACCAGCAACAGTGTGTGAAAACCTTGTGAAGACTTACAGAAAACGTTTGACCTGTGTCATTGCCAACAAAGGGTATATAACAAAGTATTGAGAAACTTTTGTTATTGACCAAATACTTATTTTCCACCATAATTTGCAAATAAATTCATTAAAAATCCTACAATGTGATTTACTGGATTTTTTTTCCTCATTTTGTCTGTCATAGTTGACGTGTACCTATGATGACAATTACAGGCCTCTCATCTTTTTAAGTGGGAGAACTTGCACAATTGGTGGCTGACTAAATACTTTTTTTCCCCACTGTGTGTGTGTGTGTATATATATATATATATATATTTCATTTGAGTACTTCATATATCATGAATGAGTGATTTTTTTTTTTTCTTCTTGTGTTTTCTCTCCAATTAAATGTTATGCATTCAAAATGGCAACTGTAAATCTAAAACCCCAAGTGCACATTAGTTAATATGGTTCTAAAGACTAATGTGCTTTTGCAATATTACACTATTTGCAATTCAATTACATTTGACTTTAACCTGATTTGTCCTAGGGGAGCAGTATGATTATTCAGTTACTAACCAGTTTTTCTAAAACATTCTTTATATTTGAAATGACAGGAACGATGCATGGGGGTTTTGTTGGCTTTTGTGATAGATGAAATGGCCAGTTTCCAAGTACACTATTTGACGTCCTTAATGAGAAAGTGTTTACCTGGCGCTAAGGATATTTGGCTCTCTTTGCAGGACGACCGCTCGCTCATCAACCTGCACCTAATGCACACCAGCTACTTCCTCTTTGTGATGGTCATCACCATGTTCTGTTATGCTGTCATCAAGGGCCGGCCAGGGAAAGTACGGACAACAACCAATCACGACTTCTGCCCTGAAAAGGTAGGTGTAGGGTGAAGTTGGCCTTAGACTGATCTTGGGTCAGTTTAGCATTTTCCTCACTAATGGTTAAAGTTTGGGGAAGGGGAAGCTAATCCTAGATCTATATCTAGGGGAAACTAAACCCCGGCGCGAAAAATGCAATATACAGCAAAACACAGCTATACGCCTTTGATATCGCATTACAGGCATTGTGAAAAGATCTAGCTCAGACAAGTCTCTCAGGTAACAATGTCTAGCCTTGTTTTGTTCACCATCTGAAAACACTGATTTCCAGGTGTCTGATGTCCGTATCCATGACAGAGCATTCCTGAAATGCCTGCGCACTATGAAAATCTGGTTGTTCCTGTTTTTACAGTTGACTTGGCTCAGTATGGAATTTCCACAACACTTTGTTATTCAGGATAACATCCCCGGGGTTCTTATTTGCACGCTGTGACGGACTAGTAGGTTAGAGGGATGATTCTGCAGTGGCATGAATTTCATTTTTCTCTCCTCAGGTGGCCTTGTCAGAGGGGTAAGAAGAACTCTAGGATCTCCACCATAACTGAACTATAGCCGAGGAGAAGGTAGAAGAAGAAAACATTTCCAGTTGCCTACTGAACCCTGAAAAAAATACAGGGGTGCAAAGCTCTGTGAATGCATTTCTCTGCAATGTTGGGTCACTCCAACCAAAGACAAATTATATAAGTGCCTGTATCTACTGTGTAAATATTTGTAGGAACTCTTCAATTCATTACAGAAACAGTTTGCCTGAAACCCCTGTGCCATTGGTGACAACTCAAATGCAATATCATCAGAGCAAAAAGTCCTGATGCGAGATTGTCACCTCCCGCATAATCATCAGGGAAATCCTGTGAACTCCATGTGTTGTTTATGGTGAAAAGCCTTTGGTTACCTCGAACATCGGGCCGTCGTCACACTGACATATGATTTCTCTGCCTTTCTCTTCCCTCTGTCTTCATCATTCGCTTGTGTGTTCTTGAGTGGTTTATTCTTGCTTGCATTCTGATAGTCCTGCAATGGTGTGTGTGTGTTGAAGGAAAAAGCAGGCTTACTCGCCTCAGGAGTGTTGGAGGCTACAAGCCTTTTATAGCACCTGGAAGTTACTTTTTAACTGACAAGAGTCCCAGCTATGTCAAGTGGACTTCTGGAAAATTGGTTGCCACAATATGGTGCAAATGTCAAACTCCATCTTCCTCCTTTTACAACCATATTTTTGTTTTAGTCCTACTTTCTTCCAATAAGATGAGCTTGTTGCTTCAAGTCAAGCTTGCGTGATGCTGCTGACATCAAAGCTTGTCATACATAGCAGAAAAAATGCCCTTTTTCCTTGAATTTAGTATGCTGATGACTGGTATGCATGTTAATAATTGGTTGTGCTCTATTTTAAGCATTCTGTTATTTATGTTTTAATATGTGTTCTGGGGATGGAAAAGTGTGTGTGTAATAGTGGAGTGATTTACAGTATATGACAAAGTGCTTCACTGGCAACAAATAATTTATTTTGATTTACCTCTGTTTTTAAAATTGTATTTCAATTCGTTCCGTTATTGATACACTTACTGAATGTACTTTTTAAAAGCAACACCATTTACAACAGCGACGCTGCATTACAACTATGATAATCAAATGTAAAAAAAGAAATTCCAATCATTTTGAAATGTGATGTACCTTTTTTTTAGTTGTTTTGTCAGCCTTTACCTCAAACTTTAATTTCGATTTTTTGGGGGGGCAGAACAGTATTCTCATTGTTTTTTGTTGCAGTAAGTTACATTTTGAAATTCCTTATTTTTCCATCTGTCAATTTATCAAAAGACAAGTCAGTACAGTCCTAGCTTCTTGCTTTGTTTCATTTGCGTGTGATTGAATTGATCCCTTTTATCATTTTGAGAAATGGTTTTCGAGTTTGAAATGGGTTTTAAGGGTGCTGTCAACCTTGGTTTTCCTACAGTAGTTAACTGAGTGTGGCATACAATACATGCTTCTCCTCTCCATAGCACTGCATAATCCCACTATCTTCTCTGTCTTGATAGTTCTGAAGTTCATAAATCTTCATGGTTGAGAGTATGCAGCTGTAGGTGCACCCATATCCTTTTTGTCTGGTTTAGGTGTCAAACATACGGGCGGTTTAAATGTTATTTTATTTGTATTTAGTTTTACTCAAACTGCCTGCGGGCAGCATTGAAATCGTTGGTTTGAGGTTTTTTTTAAACGGACACTAAATCGGAACTGTATAGAAATTATATATATATATATTACATTTATGCAGTCTCTTTAATCTGTCTAGCTTGATCACAATCACCGAAATGAAAGCTAGGTAGTCAGGGAGCGTCGACAATTCAAAAAAATTATGCATAGAGGACTATTTATTTCTGATTTCTTTGGGACTGCGAGGAAATGTAACCAATTTTCAGTGCGGGCCTACAGCCCTCAGTGAAGGCCGAATACCGCCCATGAGGCTAAATGATATTGACACCCCTGGTCTAGTGCGTTCACAGTCAGGGCTGAATATATTGCATTTTGAAAACATTGTAGTGTGTCACTTCAATACATAGTAAGGGCAGTGTCCTAGGGTGATATGAATTAAGAGAAAGATGAAAAGTGAAGCATTAAGTTTTAAGCTCAGCAACCATGAATTGAAATGCCTATCATTTCCTACCTATCATGTTGTCCTTTTCGTCCCTGTGAGAAATGCCTGCCCATTTGAAAGATTGTCTTAATATTAATATTACATGGTTGTTTTTGTTCTACAAGTAGATGTATATACAGTGCATTCGGAAAGTATTCAGACCCCTTGACTTTTTCCACATTTTGTCACGTTACGTCCTTATTCTAAAATTGATTAAATAAACATTTTTCCTCATCAATCTACACACAATACCCCATAATGACAAGGTGAAAACAGATTTTTAGAAATGTTTGCACATTTAAAAAAAAAAACACCTTATTTACTTAAGTGTTCAGAAAATTTGCTATGACTGTTGAAATTGAGCTCCGGTGCATCCTGTTTCCGTTGACCATCCTTGATGTTTCTACAACTTGATTGGAGTCCACCTGTGGTAAATTCAATTTATTGGACATGATTTGGAAAGGCACACGCCTGTCTATATAAGGTCCCACAGTTGACAGTGCATGTCAGAGCAAATACCAAGCTATGAGGTCGAAGGAATTGTCCATAGAGCTCCGAGACAGGATTGTGTCGAGGCACAGATCTGGGGAAGGGTACCAAAAAATGTCTGTAGTATTGAAGGTCCCCAAGAACACAGTGGCCTCCATCATTCTTAAATGGAAGAACTTTGGAACCACCAAGACTTCCTAGAGATGGCCACCCGGCCAAACTGAGCAATCGGGGGAGAAGGGCCTTGGTCAGGGAGGTGACCAAGAACCCGATGGTCACTCTGACAGAGCTTCAGAGTTCCTCTGTGGAGATGGGAGAACCTTCCAGAAGGACAACCTTCTCTGCAGCACTCCACCAATCAGGCCTTTATGGTAGAGTGGTCAGATGGAAGCCACTCCTCAGTAAAAGGCACATGACGGCCGGCTTAGAGTTTGCCGAAAGGACTCTTGGACCATGAGAAACAAGATTCTCTGGTCTGATGAAACCAAGATTGAACTCTTTGGCCTGAATTTCAAGCATCACGTCCGGAGGAAACCTGGCACCATCCCTACGGTGAAGCATGGTGGTGGCAGCATCATGCTGTGGGGATGTTTTTCAACAGCAGTGACTGGAAGACTAGTCAGGATTGAGGGAAAGATGAACGGAGCAAAGTACAGAGAGATCCTTGATGAAAACCTGCTCCAGAGTGCTCAGGACCTCAGACTGGTGCGTAGGTTCACCTTCCAACAGGACAACGACCCTAAGCACACAGCCAAGACAACGCAGGAGTGATTTCGGGACAAGTCTCTTTTGTCCTTGAGGGGCCCGGTCGAACATCTCTGGAGAGACCTGAAAATAGCTGTGCAGCAATGCTCACCATCCAACCTGACAGAGCTTGAGAGGATCTGCAGAGAAGAATGGGGAAAAACTCCCCAAATACAGGTGTGCCAAGCTTGTAGCGTCATACCCAAGAAGACTCAAGGCTATAATCGCTGCCAAAGGTGCTTCAACAAGGTACAGAGTAAAGGGTCTGAATACTTATGTAAATGTGATATTTCAGTTTTTCCATTTTTTGTATACATTTTCAAAAATTTCTAGAGCACTGTTTTTGCTTTGTCATTATGGGGTATTGTGTGTAGATTGAGTGGAAACAATTATTTAATCCATTTTTGAATAAGGCTGTAACGTAACAAAATGTGGAAAAAGTCAAGGGGTCTGAATACTTTACGAATGCACTGTATCTGTTTGTTTTGTTGTTTTCAGTTCATGGCATAGAGAATAATAGAGCACTCTTCATTGTATCTGTCCCATTATGGCGTCTGTGTGCACACAGGCACCGCCATTGAGGCAATCTCCATTTTGAAGTAGTCCATTTTCTTATTCTACTACTCTGAGTTGGTAAATAAACTGAAAGTGTGCATACTGCCCCCTGGAGTTTGTTTGAACAGGTATAAAGGCAAGGTTAGCGATTTACTGCCACCTGCAGTTATGGAATGTTTACTCACGAGTATATATTAATTGGAAAAGTCTAAACGGGATCCTTGGGATTGTCCCAAATCTGTCACCCCATTGAAGTTAAAATGTAAAACGGTTAAGGTTAGGTAAGGATCCCGGATAGCACTGGCTGATCCCTCCTAATGACCTGGATGGAATTATGTGACCCTTCCTTTACCCATAAGAAGTCCCATCCAGTTGGTGAATGTCCTCAATGGTGCTGCCCATGCTAAAACTAGCTTTTGGGCCATAGAGTCCTCTATCATTCTTTATGGTTCATGCGCCTCATCCCATGTCATTCAGAAGCGTCGTCATATCCATAGGCATCACATCAGGATTAGCTTCCCGAAGGTGTCCCTGTTTGTTCACCCCCTGTCTGTCTAGTAATTTGGGAACAGCAGCAGGGCTGTGTGTATGTGTGGGCCCTTAGGGCGGCATTATGACTTAAGATCTGCATGCGCATCACTAAACTTCCAGGAATTTAAGAGCACGGCTCTCAAATCAGAATACCACCCTTAGGCTGCATTTACACAAGCAGCCCAATACTAATATTTTGCCCAATTATTGGCAAACTAGTTAATCTGATTGGTCAAAAAAACAATTCGTGGAAAAAGATCAGAATTGGGCTGCCTGTGTAAACGCAACCTTAGTAAGTGAGAATGGTTTTCATGAGGTCAATTGCCTTTGGATGACTGGCTGTGTTCAAAGTACAGATTATAGAGGAGCAGATATAATTTCACATTGGTATTACTGGTGTTATACCTTAGTATAGTTGACCACACGATCACCAACATTTGTATTATGGTATAGGAGGTATGTTAGATATGAATTTGACCTTATTCTCACACCACAGGATATCAGTTATGTGTTCTCACCCTGACCTTAAATGTTATGATGTGCCGCAGTACTGTACATGGCAAACATTTCACCTTGTTTTTCTTCAATTCTTATAGCCGCACATAGAAGCAACAATCCAACCACTTCTGTGCCTTTTGCACTAACCAGCTGCACCATCCCTGTATATTTAAATGTGATGAGGGTCAAAGGTAAACATTACCAAAACTTTTCTCCTGTGGAACTGCTGTAAATTATTTGAGTCTAAATAAAATTGTAATCTGTTGAAGATGTTCACGTTTCACATTTTCCCAACATGAATTCTGTCTCTTCACCTCAGCATTCCTACCAACAGGTAACTGACCATACAGTGGGGAAAAAAAGTATTGTCAGCCACCAATTGTGCAAGTTCTCCCACTTAAAAAGATGAGAGAGGCCTGTAATTTTCATCATAGGTACACGTCAACTATGACAGACAAATTGAGGAAAAAAAATCCAGAAATTCACATTGTTGGATTTTTAATGAATTTATTTGCAAATTATGGTGGAAAATAAGTATTTGGTCAATAACAAAAGTTTCTCAATACTTTGTTATATACCCTTTGTTGGCAATGACACAGGTCAAACGTTTTCTGTAAGTCTTCACAAGGTTTTCACACACTGTTGCTGGTATTTTGGCCCATTCCTCCATGCAGATCTCCTCTAGAGCAGTGATGTTTTGGGGCTGTCGCTGGGCAACACGGACTTTCAACTCCCTCCAAAGATTTTCTATGGGGTTGAGATCTGGAGACTGGCTAGGCCACTCCAGGACCTTGAAATGCTTCTTACGAAGCCACTCCTTCGTTGCCCGGGCGGTGTGTTTGGGATCATTGTCATGCTGAAAGACCCAGCCATATTTCATCTTCAATGCCCTTGCTGATGGAAGGAGGTTTTCACTCAAAATCTCACGATACATGGCCCCATTCATTCTTTCCTTTACACGGATCAGTCGTCCTGGTCCCTTTGCAGAAAAACAGCCCCAAAGCATGATGTTTCCACCCCCATGCTTCACAGTAGGTATGGTGTTCTTTGGATGCAACTCAGCGTTCTTTGTCCTCCAAACACGACGAGTTGAGTTTTTACCAAAAAGTTCTATTTTGGTTTCATCTGACCATATGACATTCTCCCAATCCTCTTCTGGATCATCCAAATGCACTCTAGCAAACTTCAGACGGGCCTGGACATGTACTGGCTTAAGCAGGGGGACACGTCTCGCACTGCAGGATTTGAGTCCCTGGCGGCGTAGTGTGTTACTGATGGTAGGCTTTGTTACTTTGGTCCCAGCTCTCTGCAGGTCATTCACTAGGTCCCCCCGTGTGGTTCTGGGATTTTTGCTCACCGTTCTTGTGATCATTTTGACCCCACAGGGTGAGATCTTGCGTGGAGCCCCAGATCGAGGGGAGATTATCAGTGGTCTTGTATGTCTTCCATTTCCTAATAATTGCTCCCACAGTTGATTTCTTCAAACCAAGCTGCTTACCTATTGCAGATTCAGTCTTCCCAGCCTGGTGCAGGTCTACAATTTTGTTTCTGGTGTCCTTAGACAGCTCTTTGGTCTTGGCCATAGTGGAGTTTGGAGTGTGACTGTTTTGAGGTTGTGGACAGGTGTCTTTTATACTGATAACAAGTTCAAACAGGTGCCATTAATACAGGTAACGAGTGGAGGACAGAGGAGCCTCTTAAAGAAGAAGTTACAGGTCTGTGAGAGCCAGAAATCTTGCTTGTTTGTAGGTGACCAAATACTTATTTTCCACCATAATTTGCTAATAAATTCATTAAAAAACCTACAATGTGATTTTCTGGAGAAAAAAAATCTCAATTTGTCTGTCATAGTTGACGTGTACCTATGATGAAAATTACAGGCCTCTCATCTTTTTAAGTGGGAGAACTTGCACAATTGGTGGCTGACTAAATACTTTTTTCCCCCACTGTATATGCCATCTTAAACTGCAGCTCAACAATTGGGCAGGTAATAGGGTAAATAACGTTCAGCTAGATTTCAACCATTAAAACAAAAAAATGTCCTACCACGATTTAATTTGACATGTCATATAATCTCTGCATTTTAAGTAAAGGTCAGACATTTGCTTAAGTCATTACATATCTCCTACACAACAAAAGCACCATTCTAGTCCCGTGTAGCTCAGTTGGTAGAGCATGGTGTTTGCAACGCCAGAGTTGTGGGTTCGTTTCCCACGGGGGACCAGTATGAAAAAAGAAAATGTATGCACTCACTAACTGTAAGTCGCTCTGGATAAGAGCGTCTGCTAAATGACTGAAATGTAAAATGTAATTAACTCCATTGTCATCCTGTCTTGGATGTGCTGTCTTTGGTGAAGCCTACCACATTTTCCACCCTGAAGAAGTTCTCTCATGTTTTTCATCCATCCGCCCTCACAATTTACTAATTTGATAGTTTATTTTTTCAGTGTAGGTGACCCATAGAAACTACTGAATACTGTGCATTAGCAATGGCTGGGTCCATTCCAGTTTGCAACCTGCTTTTCTGTGAAGAAAGATTCATTTTGCAGCTGGTGCTGAAATGGCAGTGATGGTTCTGGTGACATGTCTATCTTATTAAACGGAAATTGACAGAAGACAGACAGCCTACTGAGCCGTTGTTGAGATCATATTGATCTCTCCCTCTCTTTCGTGTGGGTCAATAATGGTAGATGGTTTTCTCCAACTCAAAACACTTGGGTCCAAAAATAGCCCTTTAACGGTCTGTCTCGCAGGAAAAGTAGGATGCCATTGCAGTTCTTTCACTTGTCTTGTTGCATGATTGTAAATGTTAACAACCGCTGTTCCATTTATATGATGATTGACAATCCCTCTGTGTTTGTAATATAGGCATATGCTTTGCTGAATAAACTCAAAAGATACTGATGAATATGTTCAACTGTCAAATTCAATTGATACTTGCCGACCATGGCACTCAACCCATCTTTCTATGACCCTGGTGAAGGACTCTTTGGCACGTCTGGGACCTATTCAAGAGGGTGCAACGCTATAGAACGTTCAGATATAAATGTATTGTGAAGGACAGACAACTCTAATGCAGGAAAGCAGATTATGTCAGCTCTATACACATAATTTACATATGCAACATTCTGGGTATTGCAAATCAGTGAACAGGCCCATTTTATAGCTGGAATCTAACCAACCTGGACTCGGGTAGACGTAACATAGTAAACGAATATCCGGGATACTCAAATTAGTATGATATGTTACGTTTATGGTATGTATTAATTTGTGGATGTCCATCATCCATTTAGTATGATATGTTACGAATTGCAATTTGTTGAGGCGAACGTTGTCTAGGTGGCTAACGTTAGCAAGATTAGGGTTAGGAGTTAGGTTAAAGGGATAAGGTTAGGGGAAGGGTTAGCTAACATGCTAAGTATACTGACCAAAAATATAAACGCAACATGCAACACTTTCAATGATTTTACAGAGCTACAGTTCATATAAGGAAATCAGTCAATTGAAATAAATAAATTAGGTCCTAATTATGGATTTCACATGACTGGGCAGGGGCACAGCCATGGGTGGGCCTGGGGAGCCAGGCCAAGCCAATCAGAAAGATTTTTTCCCCACAAAAGGGCTTTATTACAGACAGAAATATTCCTCCGTTTCATCAACTGTCCGGGTGGCTGGTCTCAGACGATCCTGCATGTGAAGAAGCCGGATGTGGAGGTCCTTGGCTGGCGTGGTTACACGTGTTCTATGGTTGTGAGGCCGGTTGGACGTACTGCCAAATTCTCTAAAACAATGTTGGCGGCGGCTCATGGTAGAGAAATTAACATTCAATTCTCTGGCAACAGCTTTGGTGGACATTCCTGCAGTCAGCATGCCAATTGCATGATCTCTCAAAACTTGAGACATCTGTTGCATTGTGTTGTGTGACAAAACTTTTATTGTTCCCAGCATAACGTGCACCTGTGTAATGATCATGCTGTTTAATCAGCTTCTTGATATGCCACACCTGTCAGGTGGATGGATTATGTTGGCAAAGTAGAAATGCTCACTAACAGGCAGGGGCGGTGTGTTCATTAGGGCGATATGGGCGACGCACTGCCAAACGGGAAAAGGAAGGGATTTTTTTTCTAATCAATTATATCACGGCAACAGTAGTTTTCAGTGTTCTAATCTAGACGTCTGATCTGCCACTAAATATCCAATCAGGCTAAAGTCGTGCTTCAAATGGCCCCGCCCCTTTTGGGGCGATTTCAGTCAGGTTGAAAATCGCCCCAGAAGTCTCTCAGACTCATGTAAAATCTTTTTTTTTTCAAATATCAGAGCTTTCAATACAATCTCTATGGGTTCCGGGAGGGCTTGCACTTACGCGCTTTCGTCATACGTAACATAACCATGAACATAACTAAGAAAAGAGCGGGTAGTAGCGTCAATCAATTCACGTACTACTGTGAAGATGGCTAGCGTTCAGTGCAACTCGATTGTCTCTTTGAAAGAAGTTCATTTTTGTCGCGAACAAATCAAGATAAATTGGCAACGAAACAATTAGGACCTCCCAGACCAAATTTAATAATTCAACAGGTTTCTACTAAAGGGGGAAAGTCCTACACCCGAGGATTTTCCAAAAATTGGTACGAACGAAAAACCTGGCTAGCAGGCTGCGATGTAGCTAATGCAGTCTTCTGCTACCCCTGCTTACTCTTTCACCCTGAAGGCGGCACGGCAGACAGCACCGCTTGGACAGCGACTGGTGTAACGGACATGCACCATCTTTCAGAAAAGATTAAGAAACATGAGCAGTCAAAGACCCACATGGATAGCTGTTTGAGATTGTCTGCTTTGGGGAGAGTGAACATTGCCACTCAACTGGATGAGGGATACAGGCTAGCTGTCCGCCGCCACAACGATGAGGTTAGCAAGAACCGCCACATCCTCAGCCGGCTAATCCAGTGTGTGAAGTTTTGCGGAGTGTTTGAGTTAGCTTTTACGAGGCAAAGATGAAACTGAGGGCTCCACCAACCCTGGTATTTTTCTTGGACTTGTCAACTTTGTGGCACAATTAGATGAGGTGTTTGATGACCATCTTAAAAATGCTAAAGTTTTCAAGGGCACATCAAAGACCATTCAAAACGAGCTACTGGAGTGTATGCTAGCGGTCATGAGGGAACATATTGTGGAGGAGGTGAAGTCGGCGAACTTCGTAGCTATCCAAGCTGATGAGACCACGGACGTTTCTACACAGACACAGCTGGTGCTTGTGCTGAGGTACATAGATAGCAAGAAGATTTTATTTTTTTCCTGGGGCTTTTTCACAAAATCATGCCCCACGTCGACATTCTGTACCAGAAGCTACAGAAGAAGGACATTGATGCTGTCTTCATCAAACGTGCCCTCGACAGCTTCACAAGCAGTGTGCAGGCCATAAGGTAAGATTAAACAATATCATTCGATCTTTCTCAAAGCAGAGCTTTATTTGAAAATGTATGCATGAAAGGAGACATCATCATATTTACAAATCTATACAATTGGCCAGAATATGGTTGTTCATTTTTACAAAGCCATACAGATAGCTTTGTTTACCTTTTCTAGAAATTATTTTCAAATTCTGTTTTCAGGCAAAATGTCTATCACTGTTCATTTTCACAAATCTATACAAGAGGGCAGAATATGGAAGTCTATAAAAATGTCTTATTACCAATAACTTGCATCAATGTTTTCAGTAGCCTCTATCAAAAGCTCCTGCTTGCTTGTTGTGAATTATGCTCAGGTACACATATTTCCAATTCAACCATGAGGCCTTTTTGAAGCAAGTAATGTGTATATCAGTATTGACTTATATGCTGCCCCTGTCTTCATGTTGTTGCTGGACATATCTTTTTTAAAATGTGTGTAGGTCACCTAAATCATCAGAAAAATTGCCCCACCTGAGAATTTTTTCAGGAGCCGCCACTGCTAACAGGGATGTAAACACATATGTGCATAACATTTTTAGAGAAATACGCTTTTTTGTGCAAATGGAACACTTCTGGAATCTTTTATTTCAGCTCATGAAACATGGGACCAACACTTTACATGTTGCGTTTTTATTTTTGTTCAGTATAGATGAACTTCATGATGATGAGTTCCTACCAATGGCCACCCCAACTCCTTCAGCCACATCTGGAACCCCAAGACAAACAGGCTGGCAGCCAGCCAGCCAGCTAGCTAGCTAGATACAGTGCCTTGCAAAAGTATTCATCCCCCCTTGGCGTTTTTCCTATTTTGTTGCATTAAAACCTGTAATTTAAATGATTTTTATTTGGATTTCATGTAATGGACATACACAAAATAGTCCAAATTGGTGAAGTGAAATTAAAAAATAATAAAAATAAACGAAAAGTGGTGCGTGCATATGTATTCACCCCCTTTGCTATGAAGCCCCTAAATAAGATCTGGTGCAACCAATTACCGTCAGAAGTCACATAATTAGTTAGATTGCACACAGGTGGACTTTATTTAAGTGTCACATGACCTGTCACATGATCTCAGTATATATACACCTGTTCTGAAAGGCCCCAGAGTCTGCAACACCACTAAACAAGGGGCACCACCAAGCAAGCGGCACCATGAAGACCAAGGAGCTCTCCAAACAGGTCGGGGACAAAGTTGTGGAGAAGTACAGATCAGGGTTGGGTTATAAAAAAATATCCGAAACTTTGAACATCCCACGGAGCACCATTAAATCCATTATTAAAAAATGGAAAGAATATGGCACCACAACAAACCTGCCAAGAGAGGGCCGCCCACCAAAACTCACGGACCAGGAAAGGAGGGCATTAATCAGAGAGGCAACAAAGAGACCAAAGATAACCCTGAAGGAGCTGCAAAGCTCCACAGCGGAGATCTCTCTATAGGACCACTTTAAGCTGTACACTCCACAGAGCTGGGCTTTATGGAAGAGTGGACAGAAAAAAGCCATTGCTTAAAGAAAAAATAAGCAAACACTTTGGTGTTCGCCAAAAAGCATGTGGGAGACTCCCCAAACATATGGAAGAAGGTACTCTGGTCAGATGAGACTAAAATTGAGCTTTTTGGCCATCAAGGAAAACGCTATGTCTGGTGCAAACCCAACACCTCTCATCACCCCAAGAACACCATCCCCACAGTGAAGCATGGTGGTGGCAGCATCATGCTGTGGGGATGTTTTTCATCGGCAGGGACTGGGAAACTGGTCAGAATTGAAGGAATGATGGATGGCACTAAATACAGGGAAATTCTTGAGGGAAACCTGTTTCAGTCTTCCAGAGATTTGAGACTGGGACGGAGGTTCACCTTCCAGCAGGACAATGACCCTAGTTATGCACGCTCAAGTTATCTGTTTTTTGTCTTATTTCTTGTTTGTTTCACACAAAAAAAATATTTTGCATCTTCAAAGTGGTAGGCATGCTGTGTAAATCAAATGATACAAACCCCCAAAAAATCAATTTTAATTCCAGGTTGTAAGGCAAGAAAATAGGAAAAATGCCAAGGGGGGTGAATACTTTCGCAAGCCACTGTAGACGGACGGACGGACGGACAGACAGACAGACAGACAGACATACAGACACACAGTCATAGCCGCGGGAAGTAGAGGTGCTGAGGGTGCTACAGCACCCATTGAAAAATCGGAATAAAAACACAATATTAATAATTTAAAAAATAACAAAATGTTTTAGCAAAAGTAGTGCACTCTGTCTTTACTAGTACTGTATTAGCGGACCGATATAATAATAATAATAAGCCATTTAGCAGACGCTTTTATCCAAAGCGACTTACAGTCATGTGCGCATACATTTTTACGTATGGGTGGTCCCGGGGATCGAACCCACTACCCTGGCGTTACAAGCGCCATACTCTACCAATTGAGCTACAGAGGACCACGTTATAGCAGTCAACATTTCTCAGCAAACCACCCCCCACCCCCAATCCCCCACCTAAATAACAGTATATTGGCCTGGAAAGAAGATGACATTGCTAAAGTAGGCAAACATTTAGTAGGAAACAACTTTGCCATCATTATCTTGTCGTCAAATGGATGGCAGTTGTCATTAGCTAACAAAGTTTGTCAACAATAGCTAGCAATGCTAATGGTAGCTAGCTAAAATCTGTGTTGGTCTCCCTTCAAACTTAGATAGCTAGCTAATGTTATACCATAGAACAATGAGCTATACAAATCTTTGGTTATACTGCATGTCAAGTCAATCTGGTTTTCCTACTAATTATTTTGTAAGACAAATCAGAATGGCTAAATTATATAACCGCTCTTTCGGATTGTAATTTGAACCCGGCTAAATTCTGGAAAACTGTCAAATCCCTGAAGGGTTGTACTTCCTCCTCTCTGCCACAGCAAATGTATTCAGACACTGGCCTCATTCCGGAAGAAAATGCCTTCATTGATGCATTTAATAACAATTTTATTTATTTGAAAGAACTAAGCCTATTCACAATGATATTGGGCTGGCTGCTGATAGGGGAAACTTGATGGATGATCAGAGAAATGATAGTCAAAGCTTTTCTTTTAGGCTATTTACAAATAAGTGCTAGATGCATTGCTATTAATAGACAACAAGAAAACCACAGGGGACGACCAATTGGATCCTGGTCTGCTTAAGTGTGCAATGCTTATTGTTGGCTCAATAACCCACATTTTGCTATTTAACATTGTTATCAGGAAATATTCAAAAAGTATGGAAATCAGCTCTTGTGCTGCCACTCGATAAGGGCGGGGATAGTAGTGATCTTAATAATTATCGCCCCATTTCAAGGCTTCCTTGTCTAGCTAAGATTCTTGAATCCTTGGTAAATGTACAACTTATCTCTTCTTTATCTGAGAAATTTATTTTGAATATAAACTAATCAGGGTTTAGGCCTGGGCATAGCACTATTACAGCAACCACTTTAGTTGTTAATGATCTTGTCAATGCTTTAGACACTAAAATGAAATGTGCTGCTTTGTTTGTGGACCTGTGAAAAGCTTTTGATACTGCTGTTCATGCTATTTTATTGAATAAGTTGTCCTCGATAGGCCTGAGTTCTGATGCCTGTTCATGGTTTCATGATTATCTTAGTGACAGAACTCAGGCCATCGTGATTGATGGGGTTAAGTCAGAATTTCTTGAAATACATAAAGTTGTACCACCAGAAGGTAAGCCTGAGCAGGGTAGTCCCTGTGGAGGGTAAATCCTAGAGGGTAAATCCTGAGTGGGTTGGTTCCTGCGAGTACCATAAAGAAAAGGGTAAGTCCCGGAAGGTAAGCCCGAGCAGGCTGGTACCTGCAGAGGGGGGTAAATCCCGAGTGGGGTTGGTTCCCTACTAGACCCGGGGGGTGAAAGCCCAGCCGCGGTGGCCGTGAGGCCGTAGAGTGAGTGTGTGTGTGTATGGATAAATTGTTATACTTGTGTACTAGTACGGTAGGTTGTAAAGAAGAAGTCCATGGAGAAGGACAACAGGAGGGAATGTGGATGGTGATAAAAGGTTGCCTATAAAGTCGTATGAAAAAGGTTGGGCACCCCTCTGAGGCTGCATAATAATTTACTCTGTCGTCACAGAAAATGATCACAGTGGCATGCCATTCATTTTCAAATAAAAGCTGAGTACTGGGGTATTGTCCAGACAAAGATTTTTAGTGTAGCAATATTAAGTTGTATGAAATTAAATCAGATGTGAAAAATAGGCTATGCAAAAATGTGGGCACCCTTGTCATTCTGTTGATTTGAATACCTGTAACTACTTAGCACTGATTAATTGGAACACACAATTGGTTTGGTGAGCTCATTAAGCCTTGAACTTCATAGACAAGTGCATCCAATCATGAGAAAAGGTATTTAAGGTGGCCAATTGCAAGTTGTTGTTCTCTTTGACTCTCCTCTGAGTGGCAACATGGGGGCCTCAAAACAACTCTCAAATGACCTGAAAACAAAGATTGTTCAACATTATGGTTTAGGGGAAGGCTACAAAAAGCTATCGCAGAGATGTAAGCTGTCAGTGTCCACTGTGAGGAACATAGTGAGGAAATGGAAGACCACAGGCACAGTTCTTGTTAAGGCCAGAAGTGGTAAAATATCGGAGAGGCAAAGGCGAAGGATGGTGAGAACGGTCAAAAACAGCCCACAGACCACCTCCAAAGACCTAAAACATCATCTTGCTGCAGATGGTGTCACTGTGCATCGTTCAACAATTCAGCGCACTTTGCACAAGGAGAAGCTGTACGGGAGAGTGATGCGGAAGAAGCCTTTTCTGCACACACGCCACAAACAGAGTCGCTTGAGGTATGCAAACGCACATTTGGACAAGCCAGCTTCATTTTGGAATAAGGTGCTGTGGACTGATGAAACAAAGATTGAGTTATTTGGTCATAACAAAGGGCGTTATGCATGGCGGCAAAATAACACAGCGTTCCAAGAAAAACACTTGCTACCCACAGTAAAATTTGGTGGGGGTTCCATCATGCTGTGGGGCTGTGTGGCCAGTGCCGGTACTGGGAATCTTGTTAAAGTTGAGGGTCGCATGGATTCCACTCAATATCAGCAGATTCTTGGGAATAATGTTGAAGAATCAGTCACAAAGTTGAAGTTACGCCGGGGCTGGATATTTCAACAAGACAACGACCCAAAACACTGCTCAAAATCTACCCGGGTATTTATGCAGAGGAACAAGTACAATGTTCTGGAATGGCCATCCCAGTCCCCAGACCTGAATATCATTGAGAATCTGTGGGATGATTTGAAGCGGGCTGTCCATGGTCGGCAACCATCAAACCTAACTGAAGCGGAGATGTTTTGTAAGGCGTAATGGTCCAAAATACCTTCATCCAGAATCCAGACACTCATTAGAGGCTATAGGAAGCGTCTAGAGGCTGTTATTTTAGCGAAAGGAGGCTCTACTAAATATTGATGTGATTTTTCTGTTGGGGTGCCCAAATTTATGCACCTGTCTAATTTCATTTTGATGCATATTGCACATTTTCTGTTAATCCAATAAACCTAATTTCACTACTGAAATATTCCTGTGTCCATCAGTTATTTGATAGATCAAAATGAAATTGCTGATCCAAACACCCAATTATTTATAAATGGAAATCATGGAAATTGTCAGGGGTGCCCAAACTTTTTCATACGATTGTAAGTTCTGGAGAGCCACATTCATGGTTAGAAAAGCAAAAATATATTCCAACGTTGTTTGAACATGACTTGTGTGTATTATTGGTTTATGCCCTATTGGGGCAAGGAACCGTGACATATAATGTGGAAATAGGAAGACAACTGTGAATAATTGTGGTTATGTGTGTTGTCAACAACAGTGATATTTGAGGCATAACACTGGTAAAGACATTAGGTCACCAGTATTCAAGTATACAAGGTATCAGGTGCCGTGACCAAATACTAGGCACAAATACCATAACTACTCTCCGGGGACGTGGGTATCACTATCTTCGAAAGTAGTTGATACTGGGCTTGTATTAGAGCCGTGAATGAGGAAATCTAAACACCCTAGACACCGTCGAGAGAGGCCCAAAAATAGCCACCAATAAGATGGCATCCGTGGTTTCTGAAACTCCCGTAAAAGGGGGAATAGGTGAGGAAAACTATAGCAAAGCCATAGATGCGCTGAAAGAAGCACACAAGCATTCTACCAATTCGGCATGAATATAAAAAAGATTGAGCAAACTGGATAAAATGGGTCAGCATTTCCCTGCTGACGGAAAATTCCAATCTAGAAAAAAAATTCAGAGATGCTATCATGAGTTAGCACAATGACATGAAAGAAAAAATCTAAAGCTCAATACGCCAGCGTGTTGATGTCAGTGTTCTATCAAAAGAAAAGCAAAACCGATAAAACAAAATTAGTAGATGTACTCAGTACATTGATAGAATGTGTACGTCTGCTTTGATGGCAGGTTTTAAACCTATTATCAAAACGGCTATTGCAGGGGTAGTGGACCAACATTTTCATTCGGATGAAATAGTGTACTTTGAGAGTGGAATCCAATTCCGCTCACTTTGCAGCCGTACGTGTGGTTAATACAGCCACAGTGAATATCACTAACAGTGGTTTTAACGGCCAAAGTAAGACGAAGAAACAGGGAGGAAAAGAAGCTGAAAAATACTGAATTAGGGTAACTCGCAGAATCGAAAGCGATACAGCTACTACATATGTCTTTGAACATAGGTCCAGTAACAATACCCGGATAATTTTACATGGCGACGGGAGTGGAGCCGATTTTGAGGTTTGATAATCTTTCCGAGATGCCAGGAGAGTGGATTCTAAATGGTAACAAATTTAAATTGGCAGTACGAACGGCGAAAGCCGAGCAATTGTTGTTTCAGGATCATCCACTATGGGCAAAACATGCATTAGATTGTGGTCTGATTAAAGGTTGCAAACCTGTTGTGGTGGGGGAGAGCCGCCACCACCGATGAAGCAAGACCCTATTAAACCGGGGGCTGGGAAGTCAGTGGTGGAGGATCTTCCAATATTACTATAACGAGGCATAGTGGTACGAGGACTAGCTCGGAGCAACTGCCTTTTATTCACAATGAATAAGGGACTGAAATTGCGTATTATGGTGGATTTTCGCTGCATAAACAAACATGCAGTGAAAATCACAACAGTGGTAGCGGATTTGGCAGACCTTTGTCATCTATTCCCTCAGACTCAGATTGGTACAGTGTGCTTGACATAAAACATTTATTATGGTCAGTGCCGGTGGCTGAGGAGTCGTGACACTGGTTTGGGTTTTGTTGCCAGGGGGAGCAGTATACGTGGGCGAGAGCACCAATGAGGTTTACAAATAAGTCCAACTTTGTATCATGCCGCATTGAAACAATCACTAAAAGGGTGTAGATTTGAGGGTTCTGTGTTGGTACAGTATGTCAATGATTTGTTATTGCCGTCAAAAGATTAAGAAACTCATATGCGAGACCTCACAACATTAGTAAACTATTTGGCAGAGCAGGGTCACAAAGCATCATATGAGAAAGCACAGCTAGCGAAACAAGAGGTAACTTATTTGGGGGTTTCGATTTCAAAAGGCACGAAGCACATTACACGTGATCGAGTAGGAACAAGGCGTTCTTTGTCACGACCAAACACTCCTCACACACTCAGGAAAATCCTAGGTGTTTTACAATATCGTGAGACACTTTATTCCATATTTTCTGAAATAGCTTTATAGAATTGACGAAAGGGAGGAGGGGTCACGAGAAATTAGAGTGGAATTCATATTGTGAGTAATTGTTTGTAGAGTTTTGAAAAAGCAATTCTGTCAAGCGACAGCATTGGGTTTACCAAACCTAAAATTACCTTTAAAAATGACCAGTCATATACGGGAGTACATCGTTAGACTCGGTGGCGAGAGAAAAGCTGCCGTGTCTAAGTGTAGTACAGACTACATAAAGGGTACATACATTTACATTTACGTCATTTAGCAGACGCTCTTATCCAGAGCGACTTATAAATTGGTGCATTCACCTTATAGCCAGTAGGATAACCACTTTACAATATGTTTTTTTTTTTTGGGGGGGTAAGGGGTGGGTAGAAGGATTATTTATCCTATCCCAGGTATTCCTTAAAGAAGTGGGGTTTCAAGTGTCTCTGGAAGGTGGTGAGTGACTCCGCCGTCCTGGCGTCGTGAGGGAGCTTGTTCCACCATTGGGGTGCCAGAGCAGCGAACAGTTTTGACTGGGCTGAGCGGGAACTGCGCTTCCGCAGAGGTAGGGGGGCCAGCAGGCCAGAGGTGGATGAACGCAATGCCCTCGTTTGGGTGTAGGGACTGATCAGAGCCTGAAGGTATGGAGGTGCCGTTCCCCTCACAGCTCCGTAGGCAAGCACAATGGTCTTGTAGCAGATGCAAGCTTCAACTGGAAGCCAGTGGAGTGTGCGGAGGAGTGGGGTGATGTGAGAGAACTTGGGAAGGTTGAACACCAGACGGGCTGTGGCATTCTGGATGAGTTGTAGGGGTTTAATGGCACAGGCAGGGAGCCCAGCCAACAGCGAGTTGCAGTAATTCAGACGGGAGATGACAAGTGCCTGGATTAGGACCTGTGCCGCTTCCTGTGTAAGGCAGGGTCGTACTCTCCGAATGTTGTAGAGCATGAACCTACAGGATCGGGTCACCGCCTTGATGTTAGCGGAGAACGACAGGGTGTTGTCCAGGGTCACGCCAAGGCTTTTTGCACTCTGGGAGGAGGACACAACGGAGTTGTCAACCGTGATGGCGAGATCATGGAACGGGCAGTCCTTCCCCGGGAGGAAGAGCAGCTCCGTCTTGCCGAGGTTCAGCTTGAGGTCGTGATCCGTCATCCACACTGATATGTCTGCCAGACATGCAGAGATGCGATTCGCCACCTGGTTATCAGAAGGGGGGAAGGAGAAGATTAGTTGTGTGTCGTCTGCATAGCAATGATAGGAGAGGCCATGTGAGGATATGACAGAGCCAAGTGACTTGGTGTATAGCGAGAATAGGAGAGGGCCTAGAACTGAGCCCTGGGGGACACCAGTAGTGAGAGCACGTGGTGCGGAGACAGATTCTCGCCACGCCACTTGGTAGGAGCGACCTGTCAAGGAGGACGCAATCCAAGAGTGAGCCGCGCCGGAGATGCCCAACTCGGAGAGGGTGGAGAGGAGGATCTGATGGTTCACAGCATCAAAGGCAGCAGACAGGTCTAGAAGGACAAGAGCAGAGGAGAGAGAGTTAGCTTTAGCAGTGCGGAGAGCCTCCGTGACACAGAGAAGAGCAGTCTCAGTTGAATGACCAGTCTTGAAACCTGACTGGTTTGGATCAAGAAGGTCATTCTGAGAGAGATAGCAAGAGAGTTGGCTAAAGACGGCACGCTCAATAGTTTTGGAGAGAAAAGAAAGAAGGGATACTGGTCTGTAGTTGTTGACATCGGAGGGATTGAGTGTAGGTTTTTTGAGAAGGGGTGCAACTCTCGCTCTCTTGAAGACGGAAGGGACATAGCCAGCGGTCAAGGATGAGTTGATGAGCGAGGTGAGGTAAGGGAGAAGGTCTTCGGAAATGGTCTGGATAAGAGAGGAGGGGATAGGGTCAAGCGGGCAGGTTGTTGGGCGGCCGGCCGTCACAAGTCGCAAGATTGCATCTGGAGAGAGAGGGGAGAAAGAAGTCAAACATAGGGTAGGGCAGTGTGAGCAGGACCAGCAGTGTCATTTGACTTAACAAACGTGGATCGGATGTCGTCAACCTTCTTTTAAAAATGGTTGACGAAGTCATCCACAGAGAGGGAGGAGGGGGGGATTCAGCAGGGAGGAGAACGTGGCAAAGAGCTTCCTAGGGTCAGGCAGATGCTTGGAATTTAGAGTGGTAGAAAGTGCCTTTAGCAGCAGAAACAGAGGAAGAAAATGTAGAGAGGAGGGAGTGAAAAGATGCCAGGTCCGCAGGGAGTCTAGTTTTCCTCCATTTCTGCTCGGCTGCCCGGAGCCCTGTTCTGTGAGCTGGCAATGAGTCGTCAAGCCACGGAGCAGGAGGGGAGGACCGAGCCGGCCGGGAGGATACGGGACATAGAAAGTCAAAGGATGCAGAAAGGGAGGAGAGGAGGGTTGAGGAGGCAGAATTAGGAGATTGGAGGGAGAAGGATTGAGCAGAGGGAAGAGATGATAGGATGGAAGAGGAGAGAGTAGCGGGAGTGAGAGAGCGAAGGTTGCGACGGCGCATTACCATCTGAGTAGGGGCAGAGTGAGTAGTGTTGGAGGAGAGTGAGAGAGAAAAGGATACAAAGTAGATGTCGGAGACATGGAAGGGAGTTGCAGTGAGATTAGTAGAAGAACAGCATCTAGTAAAGATGAGGTCAAGCGTATTGCCTGCCTTGTGAGTAGGGGGGACGGTGAGAGGGTGAGGTCAAAAGAGGAGAGGAGTGGAAAGAAGGACGCAGAGAGAAATGCATCAAAGGTAGACGTAGGGAGGTTAAAGTCACCCAGAACTGTGAGGGGTGAGCCATCCTCAGGAAAGGAACTTATCAAGGCGTCAAGCTCATTGATGAACTCTCCAAGGGAATCTGGAGGGCGATAAATGATAAGGATGTTAAGTTTGAATGGGCTAGTGACTGTGACAGCATGGAATTCAAATGAGGAGATAGACAGATGGGTCAGGGGAAAAAGAGAGAATGTCCACTTGGGAGAGATGAGGATTCCTGTGCCACCACCCCGCTGACCAGATGCTCTCGGGGCATGCGAGAACACATGGTCAGACGAGGAGAGAGCAGTAGGAGTAGCAGTGTTTTCAGTGGTAATCCATGTTTCCGTCAGCGCCAAGAAGTCGAGGGACTGGAGGGTAGCATAGGCTGAGATGAACTCTGCCTTGTTGGCCGCAGAACGGTAGTTCCAGAGGCTGCTGGAGACCTGGAACTCCACATGGGTCATGTGCGCAGGGACCACCAGGTTAGAGTGGCAGCAGCCACGCGGTGTGAGGCGTTTGTATGGCCTGTGCAGAGAGGAGAGAACAGGGATAGACAGACGCATAGTTGACAGGCTACAGAAAATGGCTACAATAATGCAAAGGAGAACGGAATGAAATGAGCTAAACATCTGGGAAAGCGAGAGAGCGGGGCCTCCCTCACTTACGTTTCACTGAAACACCCAAATATAACTCTCCCAACTTCCACCTCAGAAACTATAATTGATGTAAATTACAGCGGTTCAATGTTTTCTAGGAATAGACTAACTTAGTTTATTCAGCTAGCTAACGTGGTACAGTATTCTTCCGTGAAAAACCGTCCAGGGCACCGAATCCTATGACGCCACAGCCAACTAGCATGCCAGCCTCCAACAACACGGTTTAGCACCAATACTCGGTCACAACAAACCACCAGTGTGTCAACACGCCAAGCAGATCATTCGTGTCCGTGTCTAACGTTGTGGGTTAGTCCCGACAGCTTGAGCGAGTCCGTCGTCAACTTATTCAGCCAGTTAGTTAGCTAGAATAGTTAGCATACTAGCTAGCCATTGCTTTCTGCCAACGAAGAAACCCCTCCTCCCACGGCACGAACACACAGAGAGAGCCAAGCTAACGTTAACTAGTCACCCATGTCCCGAGTTCCCTTGAACGACTCTGGTTACCAGTATGTAAAAACAAAACACAAATGTAGGTCATAACTTACCCCTAGCAGCTACTGTTAGCTAGCCAAGTGCAAAGCTAGCCACTGAATCGACTCAGTTCGCGTCTGTTCATTAGGTCATTCCAGCTATTGTTTAGTAGCTATCCTGGTAGCAAAAAGCTAGCTACATTTCGAGCACAGTAGCTACTAACTACCTAACGTTAACGCTTCAGACAATGAGGTTAGAAAAACAGCTGAATGGTAGGCAGCTAGCTGGCATAATTACAGGTACTCTCAAGCGTGAAACAACTATCCACAGTTGCTAATAGTTACCAGTAGCTACCTGCTAGCTAGTCCAGGTAGTGGGTTAGCTAGCCTCGTGCTTCACAGTGCTTCAGTCGAATACAATACTTACCTACAATACTTACATACAATAACCTACGATAACTACAATGACCTACGATAACTACCTACAATACCTAACTACAATCTAAATAAATGGTTTAAGCTTTACTCGACACCATATAAGCCATATAAGCCAAACTTACCTCCCGCCAGAGCGAGACACAACCTCACCCGACGACTGCACCTGTTGGGATGGATTAAAACACAAACGACTAATGAGTGAAGGGAGGACAGTGGACTCCCGGTGAACAGAAGTTATTATGTTTTGTTTTGTCTGTAATTAAAACTTTTGTGTTGCTGATTAATATTTAGCATAGTGAATACTAACGAAATGTACACTTTCTCTTCCAGGAGAGGATGGGATGTCTCTGTCTCTCTCTTTGAAATGATTCCCAAGGCTGTTGTCTTTGGAGAGCAGTTAGTGAAATTCTGCAAAGTATAAAGGTATCCGGATCCGGCCGTGAAGGGAACTACCAAATTAAATAAGGCCTGGCCATTTGTTTGTTTTTGCCCTACGTTTTACCACATACACCAGCACACACAACCCACCTATTATGAATATTTGTTAGTGGTGTTAATACCGTGTTTGAGTTATTGTGTGGGGTCTTTATAATTTGGTTGTAGTAGGTTCTTCATAAATGAGAAAGGATGCACCTTAAGGGCACACAAATGACATTTTCTGAAGTATGTATTGTTTGAATGTTGGTTGCAGCCATGTAAATTCTCCTGATAAGCAAGGTTCTGAAAAACCCAATGTAAACCAGGTACGCAGACTGATGGAAATGTTTGAAATGTTTTATAAATAAGTAGTCTGAAGTACAGGGAAAGAAAATTGAAAGAAAATACTTAAAGGTGTAGAATGACCTCTGTCCTGACTTTCTGGTGAGGCCTGATCACCAGAAAGGCTAGAGACACTGGGTGAGATTTAAGAATAATATGAAGAAGTGTATTGCTGTTGTTGTTTTGGTTCTTGTTTTTGTCTTTTTTTCTATACAAATCTCACCAGATTGGGTCTGCTGCACAGTCGGGATTTCTCCCTAAGGGTTAGCTATCTAACTCCCTGACCCTATTGCTCTGCGGTGAGGTCGCCAGTATGATAAGGGAGTATAAGCCAATATGACAAATGGTTTCAACAGTGTGTTGATATTGTTAGGTTCTGAACAAACTGAGTAAAAACTCAAACGGACAACTAGAAAAAGCTCTAACCAAGTTTATTCACCCACTGGGTGCAAAGACAAGGCATGATTACACAAGCACATATATTTCTAACTTTCTAATAGGCGTGGTCAACTCCTTGCACATCTAGACAACCAATAAATCTCTGTTGCTAGGCAGGAATTTAATTGGTTCCTCTCACTGTTGTAGTCACAGCCCTGCCTGTTACTAAAACCTTTGTAGGAGTGGAAAGTATGCGTGAGATAGTACTGCAACAGGAGAGACATTGTGGTGGGCCTCTCTGGCCCCCCTCCCAGATGTTTCTTCTCACGTCATCTGTTGATTTGACCTCGAGACACATTCCTCACTCCTCCCTAGTTCCGCAGCCGGCCTGCCTTATCAGAGACTAACAATTGCCTTTCACCTCTCTCCTCAGAAACATGGAACAGAATATGAAGCTTCTGCTCTCAGTAACTTTCCATATTCCTAGTCCCATCTACCCTTCATTGACCCCAACATATACATTCCTTGTACATGTAAAGCAATTAATGTGTTCTAGTATGGTAACATGAATCAGTACATTTCAAGCTAGAGTCTAACAGTCCCTCCTTTTTGAATAGTACCACCATACTGTTCAACATTATATAAACTTTGAAATGACTGAACAGAAAATAAAACATGATTAATATTCAAAATTGATTTGTATGTTTCCACCTTCGAGACTTATGGCCTCTGACTATGTAATCTTCTTCCATGACTTAAGGCCATGGTCTCAAATGTATAATCACACTATACACACTCTTACTCTATCTGCCATTACTCCTCCTGTTATACAACTGATAATAACATTTCAGCTGGAGCTTGTGACTTCCTCTTCCTCCTTCGGGTTCCTAAGAGAGTGATAGCAAAAGACTTGAAAAGCAAAAGGAAACACAAAATATGACAGGTATTAGTAATGCGTTAAGCTATGCATATTCATATATAGCAAGAATCGAAGTTTGATAACATGACGATTCCCACCTCCCTTAACCTGACTCTATACCTTTGGGATACTGTTTTGCTGGGGTCCACAAAAATGAAGGCCCTAAAAACCTCATGCTTTCCCCCAGTCTTTCCCGTCAGGTAGCAGGTGTATGAAAGGTGTTCCCAAGCCATGTCACCCTCACTTCGCCCCCCGTCTCCTCCTTCTCCCTCCATGGCCACCCGATATACACGTGCGGTAGCCTTAATCAACTGTACCTCATCTTGAGGTAAATCAGCCCTTTATACACGTTTCAACATCAGCGCCTTCAGTAAGTGATATCCCAGCAATGCTAACAAGGTAACCCCTGCTACCACTAACAATGCCCATGCTGCATACTTCAAAATACTCCTCATTTGCTCCGTAGTCCAATTCCATGCTGTTACTATAGCATCCTTCACCACTCCTACCGTTCCTTCATTGACTGTTCCCACAGCTACTGCCGTGAAAATAGCTATTGCAGTGAATCTGTCCCCTGTTCCTGATCTCCCATTACCATGGTGGTTCGATAGATACAAGACTGAATCTTTCAGATACTCCCTACCAGTCTCCCAACTCTTACCCTGTTTTCTAGCCACCAACATCTCCAATGACATCCTATGGTCTGCTACAGTCGGTATCTGTGGATAATACTTCCCTGTGCTCAGGTTAGGTACACATCTCTCATCCCAAGGCCGAACTACACCCCACCCCTTTGTGAACACCATCGTTACTGTGTAAAATTTGGGTCCCAACAGTTGATAAGCCGCAATCTTCTGACACTTTCCTTTTACCGTTACTTGGTCCCAATCTTCTGGGAGGTAGGTAAAGTGTTTGCTGGTCGTTAGGAATGGGGGAGAGATTAGTGGCGTGTGGAGAGTGTCCAACCGTACAAAACTCTGAGACACATGTTTCTTAATCACACTCTGCAGCAGATGTGCTGCTACTACCACAGCGAACTTCCCTTCTGGTGAGGTGGCTTCCTGTATACAGGGATCTGTGGCTAGTCTCTCAAGAGTGGTGCCTTCCTCTCGGAACCCCTCACTGAAAGTTGACAATAGCATCTGAAATGACAACACTATCTCTGCTACTACCACCCTGATCCGGATATGCGTGTCGTTCAATTTATCCTCATAATAGTCTCTATATTGTGCACAGTCAGCTGTCCTTCCTCTACTGCGAGCTATCCCCTGTATCACTATACACAGAGGAGTGGTATCCTTCCCCAGAGACTCTATTACCCACTTCCTTCATCTAAGAGCCCGCCTCAGTTACATTCAATTCAGCTTTCCCAATTCCCTGTAACCTTAATCCCTTGGTTTTTGGGACTCCGTAGAATGCACTGATATTGGTCCTGACAGACTCTGCCACTAACACCCCGTAGGACTGACCCGTGACTCCCTCATCATACCATTTACATTGATGAATTTCTGTATCATTCACTAGTTCATTCCCTAAACGAGTCAGTAAGTATGCCTTCATCTGCTCATATACCTCTTCTTCCCCCTGACGCTTGACCGTAAGAATAGTTTGGTTCCCATATACACCCCTCATGATATTGTCCAAGCAGCCCTTGGCCTGCTGGTGTCTAGAACCTTCCTTGACCACTTCATTCCTTTAGTTGCAGTACTGTAGGGCATCACTGGTGAATATGGGCTCCTGAGTGGCGCAGTGGTCTAAGGCACTGCATCGCAGTGCTAACTGTGCCACTTGAGATCCTGGTTCGAATCCAGGCTCTGTCGCAGCCGGCCGCGACCGGGAGACTCATGGGCGGTGCACAATTGGCCCAGCGTCGTCCAGGGTAGGGGAGGGAATGGCCGGCAGGGATGTAGCTCAGTTGATAGAGCATGGCGTTTGCAACGCCAGGGTTGTGGGTTCGATTCCCACGGGGGGCCAGTATAAAAAAATATGTGTTCACTAACTGTAAGTCGCTCTGGATAAGAGCGTCTGCTAAATGACAAAAATGTAAATGTAATATAACCTCTTCTTTCGCGATAGCACTTCCCCCACACTATCCTTTGCTGTATCATCATCAGCAACGGTTGTGTCAACATTTTCGACATCCTGGGACTTTTGGGATTTTGGTAGGAATAGTCTGAACTTTTTTAACTGAGTTTCAGTTGCTCGAGAACCCTGGCACATTATGTCCATTTGAGGCATAATAGAAAGTCTAGTTTCGTTCTTCAGACTATTAGTGTCATTACGTTCCTTCCACACTCCTATCTGTAATAAAACTACACCTTGTGCTGAACAGTCTATGTCCAATGTACTAGTGCTGTTATCAAGTGGCTCCACCCAAATCATCACACCTTTGTGATTATTTGGCCACCCATTCTATGCGAATGGTCAATCTAGCCTCCTTACATGGGGCATTAACCATTATAGCGACTGACACAAAGACTATGGCGATTAAAATAGCTCCCAGACCCCACCCAACTGCTTGTTTACAGTGGAATCTACTCTTCCTCTTTCTCTTTAGCTCCACTTCCTTGATCATAGCGGCTTCCAGCTCACCCATTATGCAGCTGGATCTCGTTTCACATGAGAAGTGTGTACCCACCGAGGAGAGGCTGTGGTTTTCACAGCTGCAGGTGCTGTGAGGAGTACCGTGTGTGGTCTGGACCAACGCTGTCCCAACACTCCCGCCTGGTGGATCTTGATGTATTCTCTGTCTCCCAGATTCAGCCAGTGCTCTCGGTTATCTCCTTGCGCCTGCCCCTCGTGAGCTGCTTTCATCTGTGAATATAAACACTGCAATTCTTGGGTCATTTTCTGACAATAGGATAACATTGATTCTCCCGTTATTGCCAGATCACTAATGTGTGACATGTGAATAACATCTCCTGGTACTCTCATCGGTCTCCCCGTTACCACTTCATGTGGCGCAAGTCCAGTGGTAGCTTTCGTTGATGCCCTCATTGACATCAGCAGCACAGGTAAGTTCGTAACCCAGTCTTTTCCTTCGGTGCTCAACGTTTTGGCCAATTTCTCCTTAATCGAACGGTTCTGACGCTCCCTAAATCCCGACACTTGATGCCTATATGGACAATGGAAAGCATGTTAGATTCCCAGAGCCTTACACACAGCCTGTAGCACTTTGGAGGTGAAATGCGTTCCCTGATCGGAATCTAAGGTCCGGAATAAGCCCCACCTTGGAATCACTTCCCTCAACAGAGTTTGTGCTACAAAGTTCGCTGAAGCTGAGGAAGTTGCAAATACTTCTGTCCATCTGGAGAATCTGTCCACTACTACCAATGCATGAGTCTTTCCCCTGCTCTGAGGGAGTTGCCCTATAAAGTCTCTGTAATGATGTAAAGCGTCCATCCGGCAGGGGTTGCTGTCGGGCAGGAGTAGGCATCGTAGGTGCAAAATATTGTGCACATATCACACATCTTTTGACCTAGTCCCAGAATGTTCCCAACACCCCTTTTCCCCACCACGTCGTCTTGAACTGAGAATACATGTTCACCGCCGATTGATGTGTTGGTCCATGTTACATTTCAGAGAGAGTAACATGTATCCCGCTTGGTGCTACGGGCAGTCCAGTAGTAGTATTATACCACAAACCCTCAGTGTCTACTGGCACCCATGTTCTAACCACTCCCACATTTCTTTCCTGTTGGTTTGTTGCTGCTATTCTCTTATACTTAGAATTCCAGCCCTTGTATTTACAATATTCACCTGCGGTTCCTTAACATCTTCTCTAACTAAGGCTACCGCCTTGGCCGCTTCGTCTGCTCGGCGATTCCCTATGGCTATTTTATCTGTACGACGCGTATGAGCTTCACATTTCACTACTTCTAATTTACTGGGTAACTGACATGCTTCTAATAATGCCTCTACTTCTTGTCCATTTTGTATTGGTGTTCCTGTCGCCGTTAACATACCCCGCTGTGACCACAATGTACCGAAATCATGAACCACCCCAAATGCGTAACGAGAGTCAGTATATATGGTGACATTCTCCCCTTCTGACAACCTACAAGCCTCTGCTAATGCATATAACTCTGCCCCCTGGGCTGATACAGAGGCTGGCAGTGGGCCAGCCTTCACTACTCCCCTGTCATCACACACAGCGTACCACGTTACTCTCTTCCCTTCTATGGTCATGTAGCTAGAGCCATCTGTGTACAATACTTGTCCCATTTCCAATTCTGTCTCTTGCAAATTGGGCAGAGGCTTTGGAGTAATTTGATCTTGGTCACATATGTGCGATTCACCCTCCCCAGAACCAATTTTAAGGAACTGTAGATTTTCCCTGTTTAATGTTAACTCCCATTTTGTCCATCTCGCACTAGTAGCATGTTATGCTTTTGTGTTGTTAACTATGGTTGCTACAGCGTGTGGAACATACAGATCCACTTTTTGACCCATTGTAATCACAGCGGTGTTATTGCTACACCATTTCTGTCGCTTGTACTGCCCTTAGACATGGCGGCATTCCTCTTGCTACCGAGTCTAACGATTTACTCCAGTACATTACTGGTCTCTCTTTTCCCCCATGCTTTTGCGTAACCACTGCACTACAATGTCCTTCCTGCTCAAACATTTTTTACGGTATTTTTAGGTTTGGTAACCCCAATGCTGGCGCTTGACACAATTGCTTCTTTAGCTCAACAAACGTTTCCTCACACTTTTGACTCCACTCTATTATTTAATGGGGACCCTTTAGTCAATTCTGTAAGTGGCTCAGCAATTTCAGAATACGACATAATAAAATGTCTCACAAAATTGAAAACCCCAAGGGTTTTCCTGAGTGTGCGAGGAGTGTTTGGTTATGTTACCTCCTGTTTTGCCAGTTGTGCTTTCTCATATCATGCTTTATGACCCTGCTCTGCCAAATAGTTTACAAATGTGATAAGATCTCGCATATGAGTTTCTTTGTCTTTTGTCATCCACATATTGCACCAAAATGTACACCCTTTTAAAGATTATTTTAATGCAGAGTGATACAAAGTTACTATTGGTATATCCCATTGGAGCTCTTGCCCATGTATACTACTCCCCCTGGCAACAAAACCCAAACCAGTGCTGTGACTCTTCAGCCACTGGCACTGACCAAAATCAGTTTTTCATGTCAAGCACGCTGTACAATTCTGTGTCTGAGGGAACTGATGCCAACGGGTCTGCCAAATCCGCTGCCACTGGTGTGATTTTTGTTTATGCTGTGAAAATCCACCATAATATGCCATTTTAGTCATTTCTTTACTGGAAATAAAGGGCTGTTGCATCGGGTTGGTCCTCGTACCACTATGCCTCGTTCTAGTAATATTGGAAGATCCACCTCCAACGATTTCTCAGCCTCCGGTTTAATAGGGTATTGCTTCATCAGTGGCGGTGGATCTCCCTCCACCACAACGGGCTTGCAGCCTTTAATCAGACCGCAATCTAATGCGTCTTTTGCCCATAGTGGATGCCCCTGAAACAACAATTGTTCAGCTTTCGCCGTTTGTACTGCCAAGTTTAATTTGTTACCTTTTAGAATCCACTCTCCTGGCATCTCGCAAAGATTATCCAACCCCAAAATCGTTTCCACCCCCGTCGTCATGTAAAATGAGCCTGGTATTGTTACCGACCCTATGGTCAAAGAAATGGGTAATAGTTGTATCGCTTTCGATTCTGCCCCTTTTACCCTGCTGAATGTCGCAAATTTAGCCAATTTCTCATCGTATGGAATCAGTGATATTTCAGCGCCGGTATCTATTAGAAAGTTGTGTGAGACGTGGCCTCCTACATCCCCCTCCACATATAAACCGTTATCTTGCCGAACGACAATCGACCATATGGAGGCCAGACACTCCTATGTTGAGTGCCCCTTCCCCACTGCCCTCAAGAAGGTCTGTTGTTGCTCCTTTGTTAGTACGGCAAACGCCTGCATTGCAGCATTCTCTCCAGAGGGAGCGAGTGGGGTAGGCTCCAGTACTACCGTACACTCATTCCTCCAATGATCGACGGCCCCACATCTAAAACAGGGATGTACCACCCTGCGCTTTGGTATTTTTTCGCTACTTTTCCTTCCTGTTTCTTCGTCTTACCCTGGCCGTTATAACCACTGTTAGTGACTTTCAGTGCAGCTTTATTAACCACTCGCAATGCTGCAAAATGAGCGGAATTAGTGTATGCCAATTCACCACTGGCGATTGTAGAATACTATTGTGTAGCAGGGTAAGAGGTTTGAGTCCAGTCTCTCGATGTAAATACCACTGTTCCCGACAGCACTTGTTACCAAAATCACTCAAAGTTGACTTCCTATTTCCACATAATCTGTCAAGGTTCCCCGCCCCAATAGGGCACAAACCAACCTCTCTCCTTATTGCTACTGCTAATACACACAAATCACTTTCAAACAATGCTCTAATATTCTTTCGCTTTTCCAACCATGGAGGGGGCCCTCCTCCAGGGCTTACAGGCAACCTTCTATCACCATCCACATTCCCACTCACTGACAATGTTTCATCTTTAAGGACAGATATTCTCAGATATCTCCTATTCTCCACCCAGTGTACTTCCTGCCTTTGTCCCTCTACATGGACCACTTCTCTACAGCCTACCGTACTAGTACACAAACATGATAATGTATCCATACACACACACACTACGGCCTCACGGCCACTGTGGCTGGGCTTTCACCCCCCTTACGGGTCTGGCCGAGAACCCACTTCACTAGGGATTTACCCTCCGCAGGGAACACCCTGTTCGGGACTTACCCTTAATCTACGACCGTTCGTAACACAATGGGCCTACTGAATAAACTCTGGCTTTCTAGATCCGTGTACTATAATTTGTATTCAGCATACGACTCTCATCTCCCCAAGATGTCAGAATGGGTAGTAACAGGTGTAGGAACTTTGCCTACCTTGTTTTTATGTGCCGGCTCCTGATTTGGAATCTCCAGATCGACTATTGTCACGCTCTGGCTCCGGGACTGTGTAGTTTGAGCCAGGGTGTATTCATTTGGTTGTGTTGGGTATAGGGTGTGTTCATTTGGTTGTGTTTGGTTTTGGTTGTAGTGTCTTGTCTCGTCATGTGACTCCCAATCGGAGGTAACGAGTGTCAGCTGTCGGCTCGTTATCTCTGATTGGGAGCCATATTTAACCTGTCAGTGTTCACCTTAGGGTTGTGGGTTTTTGTTCCATGTTTCAGTCTGTGTACTGAGGACTTCACTATCCGTCATTGTTTATTGTTTTTCTCGTTCGTGCACTTTAACTTTAATAAAGTCATGTTCGCTACAAACGCTGCGCTTTGGTCCACTCCTTCCGTAGACGGCCGTGACAGAAAAACCCACCACAAAAAGGACCAAGCAGCGTATACAGGAACACCCGCAGGAGAGAACGCTGGTGGATGTCCTCCTCGGCTGGGGACATATTACGCAGGAGGAGGCCGTCCGGTACCGGAGGGCGATGAAGGGGAGAACCTGGCAGGAGAGGAGCAACGGCGTCAGCAGGGCCATCGTCGGAAGGACGAGAGGCACCCCCAAGAATTTTTAGGGGGGCACACGGCATGGGCGACTGGGCAGCAGGAGGCTGCCACAGGGAGATGTGGAGAGAAGGCTATCGGATTACGGGAGCCATTGGCGAGTAGAGGAGGAAAGTTGTTGTGGCACGGCGTGAGAGACTGATGTGTGTTACCAGTCCGGTCCGGCCCGTTCCTGATCCCCAGTTAAGGCCAGTGGTGTGTGTTCCCGGTACGGACCGGCCTGTTCCTACTCCACGCACCAAGCCCACGGTGTGCGTCGCCAGTCCAGCCCGGCCTGTTCCTGCTCCACGCACTAAACCTACGGTGTGCGTCGCCAGCCCAGCCCGGCCGGTTCCTGCTCCACGCACTAAACCTACGGTGTGCGTCGCCAGCCCAGCCCGGCCTGTTCCTGCTCCACGCACCAAGCCTACGGTGTGCGTCGACAGCCCTGCCCGGCCTGTTCCTGCTCCACGCACTAAACCGACGGTGTGCATCGCCAGTCCAGCCCGGCCTGTTCCTGCTCCACGCACTAAACCTACGGTGTGCGTCGCCAGCCCAGCCCGGCCTGTTCCTGCTCCACGCACTAAACCTACGGTGTGCATCGCCAGCCCTGCCCGGCCTGTTCCTGCTCTACGCACCAAGCCTACGGTGTGCGTCGACAGCCCTGCCCGGCCTGTTCCTGCTCTACGCACCAAGTCTACGGTGTGCGTCGCCAGCCCGGTCCGGCCTGTTCCTGCTCTACGCACCAAGCCTACGGTGTGCGTCGACAGCCCTGCCCGGCCTGTTCCTGCTCTACGCACCAAGTCTACGGTGTGCGTCGCCAGCCCGGTCCGGCCTGTTCCTGCTCCACGCACTAAACCTACGGTGTGTGTCGCCAGCCCAGCCCGGCCTGTTCCTGCTCCACGCACTAAACCTACGGTGTGCATCGCCAGCCCTGCCCGGCCTGTTCCTGCTCTACGCACCAAGCCTACGGTGTGCGTCGACAGCCCTGCCCGGCCTGTTCCTGCTCTACGCACCAAGTCTACGGTGTGCGTCGCCAGCCGGTCCGGCCTGTTCCTGCTCTACGCACCAAGCCTACGGTGTGCGTCGACAGCCCTGCCCGGCCTGTTCCTGCTCTACGCACCAAGTCTACGGTGTGCGTCGCCAGCCCGGTCCGGCCTGTTCCTGCTCCACGCACCAAGTCTACGGTGTGCGTCGACAGCCCTGCCCGGCCTGTCCCTGCTCCACGCACCAAGCCTACGGGGTGCGTCGTCAGCCCTGTCCGGCTCGTTCCTGATCTCCGCACCAAGTCTGTGGTGCGCGTCGCCAGCCCATTCCGGTCCATTCCTGTTCCACGCACCAAGCCAGGGGCGCGTGTCGTCAGTCCGGCTCCGGCCAGCGGGGCTAGACAGGACCAGGGGTACTTTGGGGGGTTGGAGAGGAAGTGGGGATCTAGGCCGGAGCCAGAACCACCGCCGAGGAGGTATGCCCACCCAGCCCTCCCTTGTTTAGCCCTTATTGAGGCGCGGTCGCAGTCCGCGCCTTTAGAGGGGGTACTGTCACGCTCTGGCTCCGGGACTGTGTAGTTTGAGCCAGGGTGTATTCATTTGGTTGTGTTGGGTATAGGGTGTGTTCATTTGGTTGTGTTTGGTTTTGGTTGTAGTGTCTTGTCTCGTCATGTGACTCCCAATCGGAGGTAACGAGTGTCAGCTGTCGGCTCGTTATCTCTGATTGGGAGCCATATTTAACCTGTCAGTGTTCACCTTAGGGTTGTGGGTTTTTGTTCCATGTTTCAGTCTGTGTACTGAGGACTTCACTATCCGTCATTGTTTATTGTTTTCTCGTTCGTGCACTTTAACTTTAATAAAGTCATGTTCGCTACAAACGCTGCGCTTTGGTCCACTCCTTCCGTAGACGGCCGTGACAACTATAAATCGTGGCGAACCCTGCCGACAACGGCAATTGTTAGGTTCTGAACAAACTGATTGAAAACTAAAATGAACAACTAGAAAAAGCTCTAACCAAGTTTATTCACCCACTGGGTCATACAGCTGCAAAGACAAGGCATGATTACACAAGCACATATATTTATAACCTTCTAATAGGCGTGGTGAACTCCTTACACATCTAGACAACCAATACATCTCTGTTGCTAGGCAGGAATTTAATTGGTTCCTCTCACGGTTGTAGTCACAGCCCTGCCTGTTACCAAAACCTTTGTGGGCGTGGAAAGTATGTGTGAGATAGTACTGCAACAGGAGAGACATTGGCCCACCTCCCAGAGGGTTCTTCACACGTCATCTGTTGATTTGACCTCGAGACACATTCCTCACTCCTCCCTAGTTCCGCAGCCGGCCTGCCTTATCAGAGACTAACAATTGCCTTTCACCTCTCTCCTCAGAAACATGGAACAGAATATGAAGCTTCTGCTCTCAGTAACTTTCCATATTCTTAGTCCATTTTACCCTTCATTAACCCCAACATATACATTCCTTATACATGTCAAGCAATTAATGCGTTCTAGTATGGTAACATGAATCAGTACATTTCAAGCTAGAGTCTAACAGTATGCTCTTTTGACATTTGTTTTAGGAATTTTGTATTAAGAATATTGGGAATGTAATAATTTGTCATACGGTGAATAGTTGTTTGGATTTTCTGAATCAGAAATGCCTTAAACTGTTGTTTTGGCCTGTCCTCTCTCGAAGTAATGGCGATAGTGTCTACAGATGGTATCTAGATGCATGGAAGGAATAATTCGACCGAGAACAGTGTGAGCTTCACCCCCTCTAACCGGCTGAAGAAATAGCGTTCACTGCGACCTTGTCTTTCACCACTCCTACCTGAGACCTGAGTCTGAGCCAGCAACCTGTGTACGAGCGGCAAGAGTGCAGCATGGGTCCTGAGACCGTGCATGTGGAGTGAGCATGGAGAAGGATCACGTTCAAACTCCTCTCATGCTGCTGATGCACTGGTGGGAAAATGGACAAGACAGAATGGATCGTACAGAATGGTGGTGGAGGCTCAGGTGAGAGATTTCTTTGCTTGGAAAAATCGGATTATGTCCCAGATATTGGAATCGGGACATTATCAAAGGCCATCCACTTTGACAGGCATGAGTTACATATTTACCATTATGAGGATGAACTGTAACGCTATCTGAAGAAGAAAATGAGGAGACGCCATAAAAAGAGTGCCAGGAAGGAGGGGGGTGGTCAAATGTGCCCGTAAATTGATTTAGGGTTGCCCTAAACTGTTTATTTGGGGTATCAGGTTGACTGTGGAGGTCCACACACTGGGTAATGTATGGTAATTTACAGTTGAAGTCGGAAGTTTACATACACTTAGGTTGGAGTCATTAAAACTCGTTTTCCAACCACTCCACAAATTTCTTGTTAACAAACTATAGTTTTGGCAAGTCGGTTAGGACATCTACTTTGTGCATGACACAAGTAATTTTTCCAACAATTGTTTACAGACAGATTATTTCACTTATAATTCACTGTAACACAATTCCAGTGGGTCAGAAGTTTACATACAGTGGGGAAAAAAAGTATTTAGTCAGCCACCAATTGTGCAAGTTCTCCCACTTAAAAAGATGAGAGAGGCCTGTAATTTTCATCATAGGTACACGTCAACTATGACAGACAAAATGAGAAAAAAAAATCCAGAAAATCACATTGTAGGATTTTTCATGAATTTATTTCCAAATTATGGTGGAAAATAAGTATTTGGTCAATAACAAAAGTTTCTCAATACTTTGTTATATACCCTTTGTTGGCAATGACACAGGTCAAAAGTTTTCTGTAAGTGTTCACAAGGTTTTCACACACTGTTGCTGGTATTTTGGCCCATTCCTCCATGCAGATCTCCTCTAGTGCAGTGATGTTTTGGGGCTGTCGGCTGGGCAACACGGACTTTCAACTCCCTCCAAATATTTTCTATGGGGTTGAGATCTGGAGACTGGCTAGGCCACTCCAGGACCTTGAAATGCTTCTTACGAAGCCACTCCTTCGTTCCGGGCGGTGTGTTTGGGATCATTATCATGCTGAAAGACCCAGCCACGTTTCATCTTCAATGCCCTTGCTGATGGAAGGAGGTTTTCACTCAAAATCTCACGATACATGGCCCCATTCATTCTTTCCTTTACACGGATCAGTCGTCCTGGTCCCTTTGCAGGAAAACAGCCCCAAAGCATGAATTTTCCACCCCCATGCTTCACAGTAGGTATGGTGCTCTTTGGATGCAACTCAGCATTCTTTGTCCTCCAAACACGACGAGTTGAGTTTTTACCAAAAAGTTATATTTTGGTTTCATCTGACCATATAACATTCTCCCAATCCTCTTCTGGATCATCCAAATGCACTCTAGCAAACTTCAGACGGGCCTGGACATGTACTGGCTTAAGCAGGGGGACACGTCTGGCACTGCATGATTTCAGTCCCTGGCGGTGTAGTGTGTTACTGATGGTAGGCTTTGTTACTTTGGTCCCGGCTCTCTGCAGGTCATTCACTAGGTCCCCCCATGTGGTTCTGGGATTTTTGCTCACCGTTCTTGTGATCATTTTGACCCCACGGGTGAGATCTTGCGTGGAGCCCCACATCGAGGGAGATTATCAGTGGTCTTGTATGTCTTCCATTTCCTAAGAATTGCTCCCACAGTTGTTTTCTTCAAACCAAGCTGCTTACCTATTGCAGATTCAGTCTTCCCAGCCTGGTGCAGGTCTACAATTTTGTTTCTGGTGTCCTTTGACAGCTCTTTGGTCTTGGCCATAGTGGAGTTTGGAGTGTGACTGTTTGAGGTTGTGGACAGGTGTCTTTTATACTGATAACAAGTTCAAACAGGTGCCATTAATACAGGTAACGAGTGGAGGACAGAGGAGCCTCTTAAAGAAGAAGTTACAGGTCTGTGGAGAGCCAGAAATCTTGCTTGTTTGTAGGTGACCAAATACTTATTTTCCACCATAATTTGCAAATAAATTCATAAAAAATCCTACAATGTGATTTTCTGGATTTTTTTTTCTCAATTTGTCTGTCATAGTTGACATGTACCTATGATGAAAATTACAGGCCTCTCTCATCTTTTTAAGTGGGAGAACTTGCACAATTGGTGGCTGACTAAATACTTTTTTTCCCCACTGTACACTAAGTTGACTGTGCCTTTAAACAGCTTGGGAAATTCCAGAAAATTATGTCATGGCTTTAGAAGCTTCTGATAGGCTAATTGACATCATTTGAGTCAATTGGAGGTGTACCTGTGGATGTATTTCAAGGCCTACCTTCAAACTCAGTGCCTCTTTGCTTGACATCATGGGAAAATCAAAAGAAATCAGCCAAGACCTCAGAAAATAATTGTAGATCTCCACAAGTCTGGTTCATCCTTGGGAGCAATTTCAAAACGCCTGAAGGTACCACGTTCATCTGTACAAACAATAGTACGCAAGTATAAACACCATGGGACCACGCAGCCGCCATACCGCTCAGGAAGGAGACGCGTTCTGTCTCCTAGAGATGAACGTACTTTGGTGCGAAAAGTGCAAATCAATCCCAGAACAACAGCAAATGACCTTGTGAAGATGCTGGAGGAAACAGGTACAAAATTATCTATATCTACAGTAAAACAAGTCCTATATCGACATATCCTGAAAGGCCGCTCAGCAAGGAAGAAACCACTGCTCCAAAACCGCCATAAAAATGCCAGACTACGGTTTGCAACTGGACATGGGGACAAAGATTGTACTTTTTTGGAGAAATGTCCTCTGGTCTGATTAAAAAAAAAAATAGAACTGTTTGGCCATAATGACCATCGTTATGTTTGCAGGAAAACTTGCAAGCCGAAGAACACCATCCCAACCGTGAAGCACGGGGGTGGCAGCATCATGCTGTGGTGGTGCTTTGCTGCAGGAGGGACTGGTGCACTTCACAAAATAGATGGCATCATGAGGAAGGAACATTTTGTGGTTATATTGAAGCAACATCTCAAGACATCAGTCAGGAAGTTAAAGCTTGGCCGCAAATGGGTCTTCCAAATGGGTCTGGACAATGACCCCAAGCATACTTCCAAAGTTGTGGCAAAATGGCTTAAGGACAACAAAGTCAAGGTATTTGAGTGGCCATCACAAAGCCCTGACCTCAATCCTATAAAAAATGTGTGGGCAGAACTGAAAATGCGTGTGCGAGCAAGGAGGCCTACAAACCTGACTCAGTTACACCAGCTCTGTCAGGAGGAATGGGCCAAAATTCACCCAACTTATTGTGGGAAGCTTGTGGAAGGCTACCCGAAACGTTTGACCCAAGTTTAACAATTTAAAGGCAATGCTACCAAATACTAATTGAGTGTATGTAAACGTCTGACCCACTGGGAATGTGATGAAAGAAATAAAAGCTGAAATAAATAATTCTCTCTACTATTATTCTGACATTTCACATTCTTAAAATAAAGTGGTGATCCTAACTGACCTAAGACAGGGAATCTGTACTAGGATTAAATGTCAGGAATTGTGAAAAACGGAGTTTAAATGTATTTGGCTAATGTGAATGTAAACTTCCGACTTCAACAGTAGCCTAATCTCTAAAGAGCATAAAGAAATCTGATAATTCTGGATCCTATTTTGACATTTTGCACACGAAAATATAAATCATGAATTCCCTGAACATGTTAAATGAAATAGCTTTCTTTCTTGTCTTACTTCTTGATGGCCTGGGAAATGTTAGTCTAGAGCCCTGCCGCTAATGGAAAATAACTGCATAAAAATAAAATAAATGTTGTATTTATCCTTATCGAGCACAACGGGTCAATTTATCGTGATATTACTTTTTGTCTATATTGCATAGCTCTAGTACGGGAGATATCTGGCCAATGTTAATTTGTTTAAATACTCTAAAATGGGGAAGAATGAAAAGTAGACCAGTGTTTCCCAACACCTGATTCAACTAAAGGCTTGAAAATGAGAGACGTTCACAATTGCATTATTTCACAACAGATATTTTTTTTGGACATATTGGCCTCGAAGCCCACTGACCTTCTCCTATGACCAGTAGCTTTATCTAGACTGGTCATAGCCTTTCCCAGTGTTTTCTCCAACTGCTCTGCTCCATGCGCTACAGTGGCACTGGGACGTAATGAGATCAGAAGGGAAGAAATTAAACAACCGAGGGGAAATAGATTCTGTGGGTCTCTAAGAGGAAAGGTAATAAATTGCATTAGGCTGTATTAACCAGATAAGAGTGGGTTCATTTTACTGTTCAATAGTGCTTATGATGTGGGTTCTGATCTCAAACAGATACTTACACGAGCGTTGTCATGTCTATAACATAATAAGTCTTGTCAAGCAAGGCAAAGGGCTATAAGATGTAAACATAGTAGTGAATAGCAATTCAATTCACTTTTCCAAAGCATGGGCTTAACTGGAGAGCCAGTTTGCAGTAATCACTTTTCACCATAGGGTTGCAGCAGAGACCTCAGATGTGAATACCTAAATCGCTTACCTAAGCATGAAAGCAGGAGTAATTATGATTATCCATGTAAAATATCATACTGTATCAAATCAAATGTGGCAAACAGTTCTGCATATACTCATTGCCCTACTCATTTCCCTGATATAGTTGTAAAAAATGAAAAATGCGGTAGATTTGTTGACGTTGCAAAATGCTTGGTTCTCAATGGAATGTTAATCACTCATGATAAGTTGATCACTAATTCCTGTTCTACACTAGACTGTTTTATGTATCACTCTGCTACATGAAAGCAAATGTTGAGAGGTCAGTTTGAAGTGCGTAGGAAGGAAAAGCCAAGTAGTAAACTTAAGGCCCAGTAGAGGGCAGCACAGCCCTAAAAGAAGAGCAAAGAGCAGGCTGTGTTTACAGTCTCTCCTAGGAGATGGATATGTGGTCCTCATCTTCACCATCCAAACTGGGATAGACAGGTGTGGAGGCATGGAGTATATTAAGTGTGTCCAATCCCAAACTTAAGTATGCTGCTGGGCGCTGTGTGATACTCTATGATGACAGGTTGGACTGTGTAAGGCTGTGTCATAGACCAAATGCAGGGCTATCCAGGGAATGAAGTGGACACACACTGCTATGAAGTGTAAGACCCTCAGTTCACTGCAGGTGTGGGAGCGGTGGCATCTGTCTCAGTATAACACCACACACACTTTACGTCACAGCGAAATTGATACACACTGTGATTTTAGGCTTGTTAAGTTTTCCTTGCAACTTCTCATATTAAGGTATCTGTCCAGTGTTCCAGGTTTCTATGAAATATTTACAAAAAAGTAATTTAATAGATGTCCTTCCAAACAAATGATAATTAAGGATGTTAAAAAGCAGCTTCTCTCTGTTCCCCTGCTTGGCCTGAGTGGAAAGAACAGAGTGGTTTGGCCGTTTACTGGTCAAGAAAAGCTAATTAGCTACTAACTCCACATGTGGCAGGGCTGCACACACTGCCTAGCAGGCTTGCCTTTAAAAAAAGTGTTTTACCAATACCGAAGGCTATTGCCTGTAGTCAAATAGCATGGATGGATTCAGGATTTGGAAACACATGACGGAACTACTAAGGCACTTTACTGTAACAGCAATAAATGCAGGCAGATTATTTTACAAGCGTGAGCCGTTTATGTCCTTTGCTTTTTCACTATTCCTGATATTTTTGTTGAGCTAGCAACTAGCTAGCAAGTTGTGATTGCTAGGAGCTAAGCTAGCTAGCTGGGTCATTCCTATTGTGCGGTGCCATTTCTGTCCCCAGGAAACATCAGTTCTTATTTAGTGTAAAATGTGGATTCCAAAAGGATTTAAATACAAGGTCAGGTGTCCTTTACCTTAAAAACACCAAAATATGCATCCTGAAAGGGAATTTTATACATTTTAAACACTTTTTGTCAGTGGATGTAGGTGTTTTTTGAATGTCCCCAGGTGTTATTTATCAAATTCCAGCCATAAAATAATGCAATGTATAAAATCTTTCTTCATTATTTTATAGTCCTAGTTAGTCTCTTTCATCAATAAAGTTTTGATTCTTGTATTTATTATTATTTTATTTAAGATGTTCTATGTGTCCCTGATATCACTTTCCACCCTGTTAGTTTGTTGTAATTCCCATTTAAGAAAACAACCCCTTCCTACACTGACACCACATTCAGGAAGTGTCATAATTTCTTTAGTGGGAAAACGATGGTGCAAAGCTAAATAAATATAAACACTCTGTTTTATCTATTTGTCCATGTTTCATGTTGTTAGTCTGTATGTCCCACTCATAAATGTCCACCCTGTTTGGCTATATTATAGAGAAAATGTAAAAAGAGAAGTTAAAATCCTGTTCAAGTGTCCACCATTATGCTAGCTCAATCTTGCTCACTCACAGCGCTATGGCTAATTTTGGCTCATGCGCCTAACAAATTGGAAAATGCATCCAAAATTTGTTTAAGTGCCTGAGCTGACCAATATTTTTTTCTGAAAGTCAAATGTCCTTTACTAAAAATATAAAAACGTATTTTCCAAACGCTTTGAGGTCCAAATGGCATCACATTGTAGGAATGACCCAGCTGGCTAATTGCTGCTACATACTCTTGATATCAGTCAACAACCGCTAACTAGGTTTCCTCTTGACATCCAGCTTGTAGCTACAAACCACAGGATTTAAAAGCACTGCCTTTGCTAATAGCTACTTTATTAAGGAATAATGTACCTACTATGACTGAGATATGTGGTTGTCCCACCTAGCTATCTTAAGATGAATGACTAAAATTTAAAAAACAAAATGTGATGGTTGTTGTGTGGAGGATCTGCTTTGGCTTGCTTTCTTGTTGGCTAAGCAGCTAGCTAAGTTAGCCTCAATAGCGAACGTTAGCATGCTAGTTTACTGCTTCTGAACAGCCAGCAGGCCAACTTAAAAACCACATAATTTGAAAATATAAGTGACTGGCGAGATAGTTGTTGTATAGGCTTTGTCCTTTTGCCAACACTACCTGTGGATTGCTTGGCTTGCTAGTAGTTTGTGTGCCCTCCTGAGCCTGTGTCTCTGCTAGTCTCCTTCTCCCCACCGGAGAATTTGGAATTTTCTTTTGGAAAAACCTGCTCGACCAATTACAGACGGGCTTGTCCCGGCCAAGGAGGATGATTTCATTCTCCAAGCAAATTTCAAGCATTTTTTAAAATGGTTTGTTTCAAAAACAAGTTTGAGATGGGTTTTTACTGAGTGGGTTTTCTCATTTATGCTTTGGCCACAACTACAAGTAAAGGACGGGTCAACAACATTATTTGGGTATGAGCAAACAGAATGAGCTATTAAAAACAGTTTAAGTAAACTACTGCTTACTCAATAAAACAAATGTGAAAGCTGCATATTTCTATGTCACATTTAATCTAATTCATATGTTTGCATATCTAATACTTGTTTACTTTTTTAGGTCTTGTCAATAAATGCCCCCAGTCCAAACACACAGAGCCCAGATTTGTTAGTATGTAATTGGAAGGCAGACAGATGTATTGGTCGCTAGGTGACTGTGTAGTCTTCAGAAGAAGACGTGCTCTGGATGTGAAAATTGACAGGTCTACACATCCATCAGACTACGCTCTATATCTAGGGTACAGATGAGATGGCTAAGGTCAGGGATCTTTGAGCCAGTAATCCTGGAACCCAGAACCAGATTTTTGGCATAATATAGTGTTTATATTAACATTCTGTTACGAGAGACTATTGAGTCAGATGTGTCACAGTTTATTTAAGCTGATGGCAGTTGAGCGAAAATGTTTGATCTAAAGAGACCCAGATATTATTTTACCACCTCTCTCTTTCTCCCTCTGTCTCTCTCTCGCTGTCCCCCTCTCTCTCTCGCTCTCTCTCTGACTAAAAACACAGAGCTTCTTCAGGCAAGGCAATTATGTGCACTTCAGCCAATCTCTCTCCTCCATTGCATAAGGCTTGATTAAAGCTTCCTTCCTGTGACTTTTAGAACGGCATAATCAACCCTGCTTCCAAACTGATTCTTAACGTTAGACTCAGCAATATGACATAGATGCTGAAAGTATACAGCATAGTGGGCCAATTTCCCCAACAACTAAGAGCGTTGAAGCGCGAGGCTCAACTTCTTCACTGTTTTGGTCCTGTGGCTACCATGCTGTGACAGCGTGACGCGAACCCGTGCACATGCGCAGATACTGTGTGTGACTGTGTGAGAGCGAAGTCTTGCATCTCGCTCATCTCAATATCTGCTGTGATGCTCAAGGCAACATCATTTCGCTCAGTCTACCTTTAAGGTGCCTTAGAACGTAATGGCGCCCAATGTTATTGGATAGCTTTTAGACTGATGTATCCCATCAAGCTCTCTCTTTGCTGACGGCTACACTAGATGGACACAGTGAAGGGCTCCATCTTTTGTTGTTAGGGGCATGCAAACACACTACATGACCTAAAGTATGTGGACACCTGCTCGTCAAACATCTCATTCCAAAATCATGGGCATTAATATGGAGTTGGTCCACCCTTTGCTGCTATAACAGCCTCCACTCTTCTGGGAAGGCTTTCCACTACATGTTGGAACATTGCTGCGGGGACTTGCTTCCATTCAGCGACAAGAGCATTAGTGAGGTCGGGCACTGATGTTGGGCGATTAGGCCTGGCTCGCAGTCGGCATTCCAATTCATCCCAAAGGTGTTCGATGGGGTTGAGGTCAGAGTTCTGTGCAGGCCAGTCAAGCTCTTCCACACCGATCTCGACAAACCATTTCTGTATGGACCTCGCTTTGTGCACTGGGGCATTGTCATGCTGAAACAGGAAAGGGCCTTCCCCAAACTGTAAATACAAAGTTGGAAGCACAGAATAACCTAGAATTTCATTGCATGCTGTAGCGTTAAGACTTCCATTCACTGGAACTAAGGGCCCTAGCCCGAACCATGAAAAACAGCCCCAGACCATTATTCCTCCTCCACCAAACTTTACAGTTAGCACTATGCAGTCAGGCAGGTAGCGTTCTCCTGGCATCCGCCAAACCCAGATTTGTCCATCAGACTGCTAGATGGTAAAGCGTGATTCATCAGTGAAGAGAACGTGTTTCCACTGCTCCAGAGTCCAATGGCGGCGAGCTTTACACCACTCCAGCTGACGCTTGGCATTGCGCATGGTGATCTTAGGCTTGTGTGCGGCTGCTCGGCCATTGAAACCCATTTCATTAAGCTCCAGATGAACAGTTCTAGTGCTGACATTGCTTCCAGAGGCAGTTTGGAACTCGGTAGTGAGTATTGCAAGGACAGACGATTTGTACGTGCTTCAGCACTCGGCGGTCCCGCTCTGTGGGCTTGTGTGGCCTACCACTTCACGGCTGAGCCGTTGTCTCTCCTAGACGGTTCCACTTCACAAAACAGCACTTACAGTTGACCGGGGCAGAAATTTGACGAACTGACTTGTTGGAAAGGTGGCATCCTATGACGGTGCCACGTTGAAAATCACTGAGCTCTTCAGTATTTCAAGGGGTGTCCACATACTTTTGTATAGATAGTGTATGTTTCTGATGATTGGATTAATGCCCAGTTCCAAATCGATTCACTTAGCCCTTACCCCCTAGCCACTGCTGTAGATCTGAGAGGAGTGGATGGATTGATGCAATATGGCGAAACTCCACCCAGCCAGCCATTCAGAAGGCAGAAGGAAGCTGTCTACAGGAGTTCCTAGTGTGTAGGGGCCAATTTGTAATTCAGCATAAGTCTGCATGTTGAAATGACTCACCCACTTTGTTTGTTGTGGGAGGTGGTGGAGGTGATGTGTTGAGTTTCGCAATGACTTGACTTGTGGAAATACATGATGTGTCACAGTGACTTTTCTGTGAACTTTTCAACCTCACAAAACTTGGCTGTGATGGCTCAGCAAATTTCCAACTTGTAAAAATGATAACTCGATAAATATTGATTGTACTCTAGAGTCGCACATCAGTGATTTTATTAAGAGTTTCGTTGTTTGAACAATGTAAAAAAATAAGAAACAAGTGTCCGTTCAAAAGCTTTATATTTATTATGTAATTCATTTCGTTATTGCCGAATATACAGTAAATTATCAAGCACGCTGCAATTTTATGAGGTACCGAGTTGTTGGATTTGGCACTGACTGTTTTCAATTTCAATATGGAACTTTTTTAGTGTTACAAAATACAGCAACAAACTTTATATCTAAGTAGTTATAATTAATATTTTTCTAACTTACAGTGGGGAAAAAAAGTATTTAGTCAGCCACCAATTGTGCAAGTTCTCCCACTTAAAAAGATGAGAGAGGCCTGTAATTTTCATCATAGGTACACGTCAACTATGACAGACAAATCACATTGTAGGATTTTTAATGAATTTATTTGCAAATTATGGTGGAAAATAAGTATTTGGTCACCTACAAACAAGCAAGATTTCTGGCTCTCACAGACCTGTAACTTCTTCTTTAAGAGGCTCCTCTGTCCTCCACTCGTTACCTGTATTAATGGCACCTGTTTGAACTTGTTATCAGTATAAAAGACACCTGTCCACAACCTCAAACAGTCACACTCCAAACTCCACTATGGCCAAGACCAAAGAGCTGTCAAAGGACACCAGAAACAAAATTGTAGACTTGCACCAGGCTGGGAAGACTGAATCTGCAATAGGTAAGCAGCTTAGTTTGAAGAAAATTACAGTGGGAGAACTTGCACAATTGGTGGCTGACTAAATACTTTTTTTCCCCACTGTATATAATACATATTAAAGTATATAAAAGTATGTGTTCTCCCATTTAGTCCTGTCATTCAATCCACCTGCAAATATCAAATATGGATCAGGATCTTGATACCTGGCCATAGGCAAAATGGATGTGCATTATTTCAGGTTTACTGTTGGTCATCATTAAAGCCAAATACTTTTTTGTGAAGTACAGTAACAGCAGTCAATGGACAATATTAATTCACTATACTATAGGATTATTTTCTGTGGTCCTCTGTAGCTCAGGTTGTAGAGCACGGCGCTTGTAACGCCAGGGTAGTGGGTTCAATTCCCGGGACCACCCATACACAAAAATGTATGCACGCATGACTGTAAGTTGCTTTGGATAAAAGCGTCTGCTAAATGGCATATTATATTATTTTCATTGGCCACTCTCAAGGAGGAGTTTATTGGTTGTTCTGTTTAAACCTTCCATGTTTCATGTGTGGGGAATTTATCTAAGTAACACCTGAAGCACATAATTTACATTTACGTCATTTAGCAGATGCTCTTATCCAGAGCGACTTACAAATTGGTGCATTCACCTTATTTTAATTTTTTTAGAGTATATTTTTCATTTGTTTTATATATATATATATATATATATATATATATACATTTTTTTTGGGGGGGTGGTAGAAGGATTACTTTTATACTATCCCAGGTAGTCCTTAAAGAGGTAGGGTTTCAAGTGTCTCCGGAAGGTGGTCAGTGACTCCGCTGTCCTGGCGTCGTGAGGGAGCTTGTTCCACCATTGGGGTGCCAGAGCAGCGAACAGTTTTGACTGGGCTGAGCGGGAACTGTGCTTCCGCAGAGGTAGGAGGACCAGCAGGCCAGATGTGGAAGAATGCAATGCCCTCGTTTGGGTGTAGGGACTGATCAGAGCCTGAAGGTAAGGAGGTGCCGTTCCCCTCACAGCTCCGTAGGCAAGCACCATTGCCTTGTAGCAGATGCAAGCTTAAACCGGAAGCCAGTGGAGTGTGCGCAGGAGCGGTGTGACGTGAGAGAACATGGGAAGGTTGAACACCAGACGGGCTGCAGTGTTCTGGATGAGTTGTAGGGGTTTAATGGCACAGGCAGGGAGCCCAGCCAACAGCGAGTTGCAGTAATCCAGACGGGAGATGACAAGTGCCTGGATTAGGACCTGTGCCGCTTCCTGTGTAAGGTAGGGTCGTACTCTGCGAATATTGTAGAGCATGAACCTACAGGATCGGGTCACCGCTTTGATGTTAGCGGAGAACGACAGGGTGTTGTCCAGGGTCACGCCAAGGTTCTTTGCACTCTGGGAGGAGGACACAACGGAGATGTCAACCGTGATGGCGAGATCATGGAGCGGGCAGTCCTTCCCCGGGAGGAAGAGCAGCTCCGTCTTGCCGCGGTTCAGCTTGAGGTGGTGATCCGACATCCACACTGATATGTCTGCCAGACATGCAGAGATGCGATTCGCTACCTGGTTATCAGAAGGGGGAAAGGAGAAGATTAATTGTGTGTCGTCTGCATAGCAATGATAGGAGAGACCATGTGAGGATATGACAGAGCCAAGTGACTTGGTGTATAGAGAGAAAAGGAGAGGGCCTAGAACTGAGCCCTGGGGGACACCAGTGGTGAGAGCACGTGGTGCGGATACAGATTCTCGCCACGCCATCTGGTAGGAGCGACCTGTCAGGTAGGACGCAATCCAAGAGTGAGCCGCGCCGGAGATGCCCAACTCGGAGAGGGTGGAGAGGAGGATCTGATGGTTCACAGTATCAAAGGCAGCAGATAGGTCTAGAAGGATGAGAGCAGAGGAGAGAGAGTTAGCTTTAGCAGTGCGGAGAGCCTCCGTGACACAGATATTACCATTATTACCATAATATTATTACCTACATATTATGTAGGCCTATATCCAGATTATTCAAGTAATTTGTAACTTTCCCCTCATGGAAAGCCATATCCCAGTAGTTCCCACAAAAAGCTGCTTAGATGGAGCCTCTGAATTGACGACCCACGTGTATTATTACCGTACAGCACATAACTTCTTGGTTTCAGGTAGGCCACCATTGTTCAAGTTTCATTTCCTTCTGATGTAAGGATCACTAGGCAGTCTTGACTGTAATAGGGGAGGTGGAGGGAAAAGGAGGACATGGTGAGTTTTAGCAGAGAAATCACATGAGCTCATGAATAATTCCATGGTTGTGCAGGATTGAGGATTGAGAGAGGGCACTGTACCATAAAGACGTTTATGTAAAAATGTGCAAATGTTTTTGAACCACACATGTGCGTCGAAAGGCAGTCTTCATTTTTCATTCCCCTCCGCTGTGAATCTGCTCCAGCAGATAGAGTCACTGTCTGAAAGGCAGCGTTTGACAGGGCACCTTATCGGCCTTCCTCAGATGATGGAGGTGCTTACTCAAAATGTCTGTCTTCAGTCGGCTTTGGGCTCGGGCTGACATGCCTCTGAGTTTAGTTTCCCCCAGTTCTATTTTCTCAACTCTTCTCACTCTTACTGTCTCTCTTCCTCTCTCTCATATGCTTAGTTTATGTCACAGTGTTGAGATACTCTGTGATAGCTGTGAGCAGTGCTTATCTCTAAGGGACAGGTCAGAAGCTTATTGGTTTTTAGGCTCATTTCATGCTCATTCGATAGAACTCACCACTGTATGCGTGTTCTTTCTGGAAAATGATCCTTAAAATGATCTTTGCCTTGCTGCTTCTCGTTGATAACATGCTTATTGATGAGATAATTTATGATTCCATTCATTATACAGTTTGTTACAGGAAATTGTCTTTATCCAGTTTGTTTCAGGCTACCTATGTATCACATCAGAAGTCTGAATGTTATGTAAAAATGTACATTAAAAACTTGTCTCACCCTCTGGAGTCAAGGTGGAGGAATGTTGAGCTGGGAGAATGGAGGAAACATTTGTTTGGAATGTGTTAAGCTGTGTGCCTGTATAAAGGATGGTGTCATGTTAGCGAGGCCTCGTGGTAAGGGACCAAAGCTTTTGGTGGCTTTGGGGTTACGATTGAACATGACTTTGCAGAAAATACCTTGTCCATAACATCTAGGCCAGGGCTCTCCATCCCTGTTCCTGGAGAGCTACCAAACTGTAGGTTTTCAATCCAATCCTAATCTTGCACACCTGATAAATAGCTAAAAATAGCTAAAAATAGCTAAAATATGTTTTATATATATTCAAAATATATATATTTTTATATATATATATATATATATATATATATATATATATATATATATATATATATATATATATATATATATATTTTTTTTTTAAAGCTATTTATTAGAATCAGGGGTGCAAGATTAGGATATATATATACACTGTACCAGTCAAACGTTTGGACACATCATTCAAGGCTTTTCTCTTTATTTTTACTATTTCCTACATTGTAGAATAATAGTGAAGACATCAAAACTATGAAATAACACATATGGACTCATGTAGAAACCAAAAACGTGTTAAACAAATCAACATTTATTTTAGATTTTAGAATCTTCAAAGTAGCCACCCTTTGCCTTGCTGGCAGCTTTGCATTCTCTCAACCAGCTTCATGAGGTAGTCACCTGGAATGCTTTTCCAACAGTCTTGAAGGAGTTCCCACATATGCTGAGCACTTGTTGGCTGCTTTTCCTTCACTCTGCGGTCCAACTCATCCCAAAACATCTCAATTGGGTTGAGGCCGGGTGATTGTGGAGGCCAGGTCATCTGATGCAGCACTCCATCACTCTCCTTCTTGGTCAAATAGCCCTCACACAGCCTGGAGGTGTGTTTTGGGTCATTGTCCTGTTGAAAAACCAATGACAGGCCCACTAAGCGCAAACCAGAAGGAATGGTCGTATCGCTGTGGTAGCCATACTGGTTAAGTGTGCCTTGAATTGTAAATAAATCACAGACAGTGTCACCAGCAAAGCACCCCTACACCATCACATCTCCTTCTCCATGCTTCACGGTGGGAACCACACATGTGGAGATCATCCGTTCACCTACTCTGCGTCTCACAAAGACACAGCAGTTAGAACCAAAAATCTCAAATTTGGACTCATCAGACCATTGGACATATTTCCACCAGTCTAATGTCCATTGCTCGTGTTACTTGGCCCAAGCCAAGTCTCTTCTTATTATTGGTGTCCTTTAGTAGTGGTTTCTTTGCAACAATTCAACCATGAATGCCTGATTCACACATTCTCCTCTGAACAGTTGATGTTGAGATGTGTCTGTTACTTGAACTCTGTGAAGCATTTATTTGGGCTGCAATTTCTGAGGCTGGTAACTCTGAACTTATCCTCTGCAGCAGAGGTAACTCTGGGTCTTCCTTTCCTGTGGCGGTCCTCATGACATATCTTTTTTTCATCGTAGCGCTTGATGGTTTTTGCGACTGCACTTGAAGAAATGTTCAAAGTTCTTGAAATGTTCTGGATAGACTGACCTTCATGTCTTAAAGTAATGATGGACTGTCGTTTCTCTTTGCTTATTTGAGCTGTTCTTGCCATAATATGGACTTGGTATTTTACCAAATAGGGCTATCTTCTGTATACCACCCCTACCTTGTCACAACACAACTGATTGGCACAAACGCATTAAGAAGGAAAGAAATTCCACAAATTAGGCACACCTGTTAATTGAAATGCATTCCAGGTGACTACCTCATGAAGCTGGTTGAGAGAATGCCAAGAGTGTGCAAAGATGTCATCAAGGCAAAGGGTGGCTACTTTGAAGAATCTCAAATATAAAATATATTTTAATTTGTTTAACACTTTTTTGGTTACTACATGATTCCATATGTGTTATTTCATAGTTTTGATGTCTTCACTATTATTCTACAATGTAGAAAATAGTAAAAATAAAGAAAACCCTTGAATGAGTAGGTGTGTCCAAACATTTGACTGGTACTGTATATATATTTTAATGGCACATGAGACCTGTCTCAGTGGACTAACCCATTGCAGAGGCCATGGGGTGGCACACCAGTATCACCAGTCGTACATTTATCGTTAATTCCCATAATTTCTAATCTGCAATGTTTGTTTGGTTATGGTATTTTCTGTTAATGCATTCAATATGTAATTATTACAGTATTTTACCGTTGTCATTGTCAGAGTGAACACGTTGTTTGTGGACCGCACAACCTAGGCTACACTTGTGAGGAACAAGTTTTAGTTTATTTAATTGGATTTAGGAGTTGTACATTTATTTATTGTCGTTTGTTTGTAGCACTCCTGTCAATGTTGAGTAAGGACGCGCACCAGAATATAGATAGAAGTTGGCCTAGGCTACTTGGCCTGTTCGCAAATGTAGGCTTTTAAATGTGTCCATTTGGGGATCTGATAGATTTGTTTAACATTATTTTGGTTACTACATGATTCCATATGTGTTATTTCATAGTTTTGATGTCTTGGTGGTTAGAGCAACTTTTAGCCAGTTTAAACATGAGCTTCTCAGACTATCAAATTCCTTAGTGATATTCAGTAATAGCAAAGCAGGATTTGTGGTACCCAGAATATCCCCAATCTTTTCCATTAGCCTCTGCCAAAGGTACCCAAGCTTGGACAGTTACAGAGCATATGGATCATATCACCTGTACTTAACTGACATCTCCAGCATAGGTTAGATTCTATCAGACCTATTCTGTTCAGCCTCAGTGGAGTCCAATAAATCCTACTGAACACTTTACTTTGAATCAGCTTGGACCGGGCATCTCTCATAGGGAGGACATCTGTTGTACTATTTTGTTCCATTCCTCCTCTCCAAATGTTACCTCCAGGTCTTTTTCCCATACGGCCTTTAGGCCCTTATAAATTCCATTAAATCCACCTATAAGGCGGCTATATACAGTATAAGCCCTGCGGAATGTGGTAATTTGCAGAGGATTTCTATTTTAACACTTCAGAATGTACAGGGAAATGTTTTTTCTGTCCCACCTTAAACATACAATCTCTAAACTGGAGATATCTCCAAAAAATATTCTGTAAATTATACTTGGACCTTCGTTTTTCAAAAGAGGTACATGTGTTTTCTTGATATAGACACCCAATGTTCTTTATCCCCTTTCTATACCAATCTTTCCAGAAAACCATGTGTCCTCATATTTTCAATTTAGGGTTGTTCCATAACGAAGCAGAGCTTGTCAAGAAAGGTGAAGATTTCGCTCTCTTATGAATCTGACTCCACATACTTTTATAGCCATCTTGTTGGGGCGAGTGACTCTTTGGTTTTACAATGGCATTTTATTTTTTCTTGTGCTTTATGCTATTTTCCCTGTGACTCCTGCGTGCTTTGTTGACTGTGAACTTGCTTGTTTACCTGACCGTGGGACAGACAATGTTTGTTCCCACACTCGCGACTCTGACTCTCTATTGGTTACACAGACTCTTGGCCTCCCATCCTATTCTAACCACCTCTCGCCGGCTTTGTATTCATGTTACCTGATGAAATTGCTGTATAATATGATCTTGTTACCATCTGATGCACATTCAAATGTCATAAAAAAATCAACACTGCAGAGCTCTCCCTGTCCTCTGCCGTGCCCTGCTTATATTACTGCTGATGATATCTGGAAATGTGTATGTACACCCTGGCCCATCTACTGTTGCTAGCCCCAATTCTGACTTTGCTCTGATTTCTGCCTCACTGATTTCTGCTCTAGTAAAATCCTGGGTTTTCTGCATGTTAACACTTGAAGCTTATTACCTAAAATTGATCAATTGAAAGTGTGGGTTACAGCTCCAATCCAGATGGGTTGGTCATTACTGAGACGTGGTTAAGAAAGAGTGTTTTGAACACAGATGTTAACGTTTCTGGTTATAACCTTTTTCGGCAAGACAGATCTTCCGAAGGTGGTGGAGTGGCAATCTTTACCAAGGAACAACTTCAGTGCTCTGTTGTCTCTACCAAGTCCGCCCCCAAACAATTTGATTTGCTGGTTTTAAGCATTAAGCTTTCAAATAGCTCTTTGTTGACTGTTGCTGGGTGTTGTCGTCTACCATCAGCACCAGCCTGTACCCTACCTGCCCTAAGCTCTCTCCTGGCCCCTTAGTCTGAATTTGTCCTGCTAGGTGACCTAAACTGGGACATGCTTAAATCACCTGACCAAGTCCTAAAGCAATGGGACTCCCTAAATCTTTGTCAGATTATTACCAATCCCACAAGGTATGACTCCAAACACCCAGAAAAGGCTACTCTCCTTGGTGTTGTCTTCACAAATAATCCTGGTAGGTATCAGTCTGGTGTTTTCTGTAATGACCTCAGTGATCACTGTTTTACAGCCTGTGTTCGTAATGGCTGCTCAGTTAACCTTTTTGATATGTGTGTTCCAAATATCTCTAACGGTCGCCCCAGCGTAAGTTGTTTTATGCACGTGATGTCAGAATGCACTCACTATTCCGAAATGTGATCGTTACGCAACAGGACAGTTAACACTCGCTGCCTGCTAATTATCTATAGGCTATGTTTCAATTTGTCAATTTCAAATAATTTTCTAATAAATGTTATTTTCTAACAATAGTTTGAATTGAGGTGTTTGTCCGCCTCCTCATTAATTCAGATAGAAGTAGCCCGTTTCACTGTTGCAGACAATTTATGTTTGAAGCTTTACTGAGCCGGACAAACTTCTTCTCTCTTCGAACGGAGGAGAGCTCAAGCACCTCCCCAGTGTTTCCGCAGATCAAGTATGCAGACATTTGCGCAGTCTTGCATGATCTGGCACATTGTCTGGCTGGTTCTCGCATTGCCTTCCTTGTTGTTTTCCTTACAAATAATAACTTTGGACATGTGTGTGTTCCTTTCAAAGTATGTGTGTGTTCCTTTCTGTATGTCATGTTGTCGTTTCTACTGTAGCATAGAGTATGTATGTATGGAGCATAATGTATTTACAGTTTATTCACATGTTTTCAAGTATGGTAACAAATAATGCATTCCGATTATTGCATAGATTATAATGGACACCTATGATGTGTGTAAAATACTTTTTTGAAGCTTGTATTGCTTATGATGAGCTAATGCTAGGCTATAGGCCAGCTACGTGTGGTGCCATGTTTGTTGACATTATACAATGCATTCTGGGTGTCATGTAAACATCTGTCAGACCAAAGATGTTATAATGAGGTGAAGGAAGGGATCACTCATTTTTCAAGTAAACTTCCGGAAGTGGATGATCGTAGACGACACACCCCCTTCAACATGCATACTGCAAAACAGACCAAACTCTGTTTGTCTTCTCTTCTTATCTTTGGTTGACTCGAAAAAACCAACATGGTGGCGCACACAAACTACCCATCTTCGGATTACTTTCGATTTTTAGAAAGTCTTTTACCAAATTATTTCGATCAATGGTGAGCTCACCCATGATGTGATAAATTGTAATTGCTATTAGCTAATTCATATTGTGGTTTCTGTCAGCCGAGAGTTAGCTAAATATGACCGTGTTATGTCAATCTTTCCTCAGTTAGCGCTAGGAGTAATTTAGCCTACATTTTCCGGTTTGGATGATTTTGTATGCTGTCTTTACTTCTGTGAATGTCTGAATATTGCATCCAAAAATAAACTGGTCACATTCAGGACATAACTTTGTAAGGACTGTGTTTGTGCAAAATGTTTCTGTGAAAAAGCAGTGTGGCCAGCTCAAACGCTGACTGTTGCGTCAATCGAAACTGGACGTTCTAAATAAGCGTTCTAATCACACCAGTTTGAGCGTACGCTGCAGGGACCGCTGTAGAATGATCAGACCCGTTGGTACGTGTGAAAAGGTTAAATGATCTGTCCTGATTTGTCATAGACGCTTGCTAAAAAACTTGAATGAGCAAGCCTTCCTTCATGACCTGGCCTCTGTAAATTGGTATAGAATCAGCTTGATCCCCTCTGTCGAAGACGCTTGGAACTTCTTTTTTGATATTTTCAGTGGTATTGTTAACAAACACGCCCCCATAAAGAAAATGAGAATTAAAAACAGGTTCAGCCCCTGGTTCGACAGAGTTACTCCACCTCAAGAATTCCATTTGGCGTGTTTTGTCTCGGCACACACATACTCAGGCTGACTGGCTCTCGTTCAGACAAATGAGAAATAAGTGCACTCAGGCTATCCGGAAGGCTAAAGTTAGTTACTTTAAGGAGCAGTTCTCTCTCTGTGGGTCTAACCCCAAGAAGTTCTGGAAAACGGTGAAAGACCTGGAGAATAAACCCTCCTCCTCACAGTTGCCCATGTCCCTTAATGTTGATGATGTGGTTGTTACTGACAAGGAGCGAATGGCTGAGCTCTTTAATCACCACTTCATTAAGTCAGGACTCCTATTTGACTCAGCCATGCCTCCTTGCCCGTCCATCATTTCCTCATCTCCCAGCCTTTCTAATGCGACAAGCCCCAATGCTCCTGCCTCTTTTTCCCCTGCCCCGCTACAACGTTTCTCCCTGCAGGCAGTCACTGAGTCTGAGGTGCAAAAGGAGCTCCTTAAACTTGACCCCTCAGATGGTTTAGATCCTTTCTTCTATAAGGTTGCAGCCCCTATCATCGCCGAGCCTATCTCTGACCTTTTTAACCTGTCTCTCCTCTTTGGAGGAGCTCAGTTGGTAGAGCATGGCGCTTGCAACGCCAGGGTTGTGGGTTCATTTCCCACGGGGGGGCAGTATGAAAAATGGATGCACTCACTAACTGTAAGTCGCTCTGGATAAGAGCGTCTGCTAAATGACTAAAATGTAAATGTAAAATGTTCCCATTGCTTGGAAGGCAGCCACGGTGCATCCTTTATTTAAAGGGGGAGATCAAGCTGATCCTAACTGTTATAGGCCCATTTCTATTTTGCTCTGTTTTATTTTGCCCTTAACCTTGTTCTGAATACCTCCAAAACAAAGGTAATGTGGTTCAGTAAGAAGAATGCCCCTCTTCCCACCGGTGTGATTACTACATCTGAGGGTTTAGAGCTTGAAGTAGTCACCTCATACAAGTGCTTGGGAGTATGGCTAGATGGTACACTGTCCTTGTCTCAGCATATATCCAAGCTGCAGGCTAAGGTTAAATCTAGACTTGGTTTCCTCTATCGTAATCGCTCTACTTTCACCCCAGCGGTGAAACAAACCCTAATTCAGATGACCATCCTACCCATGCTAGATTACGGAGACGTAATTTATAGATCGGCAGGTAAGGATGCTCTTGAGCGGCTAGATGTTATTTACCATTTACAATCAGATTTTCCAGCAATGCTCCTTATAGGACACATCACTGCACTCTATACTCTGTAAACTGGTCATCTCTGTATACCCGTCGCAAGACCCACTGGTTGATGCTTATTTATAAAAACCCTCTTAGTGGGGAGTGAGGTGTCGTATCGAGTAAATGTTGCTAGTCATTGCTGATAAACAAAGGAGTCCGCTCATACTGAACCTTGATCATAAGTTTATTCATATCACAAGCTTTCAGCATGAGTTACAGGTGACATGCCCACCCGGAGAGCGACGCCTCAGATTGCAATGGTCGCTCTGCCCTCTCCTTCGTTTTTCCCCCAGTATATATAATCTCCCCAAGATGTGGGTGGCTCCCTCTACTGTCCAATCCCCTGTCTACAACACACTTCCTGTCTGTTGTATGTGGCGTTACACTAAAACATTTCCTCTTGATACTAAAATCAACATTCTTTCAGTTCCACTTAAAAACCATTAACAAAGACATAATCCTAATACACTACATTTCCCCCCTTCAAGACGAACTAAAAGTCTCGAAAACAAACAGAATAGGATTATGACAAGTAACAATTTATCTTATTGAGTATCTTTAACATTAAACCAAAAACATTTCCCTCTGGAGTGTAAATACCTTTCTATGAAATATGAATAAATGTTTATGAAGTGTGAATACATTACTATGAAATATGAACAAATCTTTATGGAGTGTGAGAGCGAAAAACTGTCTGGCAACCTTCGTTCCAAATCCATCCATCAATCAAGACAGTAAAATTCTCTCACGGTCCCTCTGCCCCAGGCAACCACCTAGGTACTCCCGATGAATCCATAAATCTTTATAAATGTATTTGAAACTATGATGCAATTAAATACACATGAAAGCCCCAGCAAACAAAATACTATCCAAAAAATGTCCACACCAAGGCTGGTCAACCCATCGGACCCTATAGTGAACCTCTCCCTGCCTAGACTCCCTGTCCCTAAGCATTCACGAAATAAACAAAAACATCTAAGTTCCCACATGTATTCAATAACATCAAATATCATTCTACAAAAATTAATACCTAAGAATATGACACAAATTATGTATTACACATGCAAATATGTCTATATTTCATTGCAGACACTGGAATGTAGTCCACTACACTTCATCTCCTCCGTAGTCTCCTCTTCCAATGCATTGTTGATGATGGAATCGGAATCTTTCCACACCTTCTTTGTTCCATCTCCTCCAGTCATTGTCCTTTCATATTGTCCCTTCATATTGTCCTTGTTTGAGTATTTCAATCTCCACATATTCCCCCAAATGCTTCTGGAAGAAAAGAAAAGACCAAACAGTATCTTTTGCAAAACAACACTTTCAAATTAAACATCAATATCAACTAAGAATATATAAATGATATATAAATGATGTATGAATCACTATAAATGATAGAATAATGAACTAGGATAATGCGATTCATTCATACACTTCCCCCCTTTGATTCATAACATCATACTAAAATCACACCAATATTGAAAAAAATTTGAAAAAATTATGAAAACATCAAAAAGGATATTTATCCATTCAGTTCCACTTGTCCATCTTCATCCAGATCAGGAACAGTCAACAACGGCATCTGAGTGTTGTCTCCAGGCATCACTACTCCAACCTATCTCAATATCATAACTTTCTCAAAGGTCAGTAACAAATTACAAACATCACACACAGTGCTATCAAACTTGCTATTAAAATGTAATCCATCACTGCTCCTACTGGCCTAACTGATCTTGCAACCAAGTCTTCGCTGACCATCCAGCTCCTTCAGATCTACCAAACGCATCCCTTATATATTTCAACGCATAGTGATACTATCTGAACTATCTGGACTCAACGTATAACTAATATTATCAATATGATCTTCCCAAATGTTACACCATACCATGGAAAAAGTCCCCCCTTCTCCCTTAGATTTATCCTTCAATGATAGGCTTGAAGACTATGACATGTCGCCATGTCTCTTTTCACCCTATTTTCAACCCTAGATTTATCTGTGTCCGGTGCTACCCCTCTTATAATGGTAAAAGCCTCATATGGAAGCTTCAACGTTGACATGTAACAACATCCTGTCCATCCATAGGGTAAGAATATATATGCTTTATCACCACAAACCCTCTAAATATCTCTAACATTCCCAATAGTCACATTGTCAGGCAAAAGCTAATCTTTTAACCATCAAAGTCCTGCTTTTCTTACTAACTGGAACATAAAAAGTAACATTATATTTCTCATTACTACCCTTAAGGTCATGCATACCCAAAGTCATCATAATCATCACAATCTGATATTCCCATAAACATACCCCTTACATCATATGTTTTATTAGAACAAAAACAACTTTTAGCCCTCTCTGGTTTCACCTCCAATGCTTCAGGGTTCGCTGTTACCTGATTTTACTTTCCATCTAACAAATTCACATAAGTTAATTTACTTAACCCAGAACACCTAAACCTAGGCTTAAACAAATGTTTTGACAACGACACTACTTTATCTGTCAATGCTCGTTGCTGATACAACAGCCATGACAAAGCATAAGACTGACACACACTTGATAGCGGTTGAGCGACCGTCTCTAAAATGGAACCCCACGTCTCTGGTGCTGGAATTCTCAACAGACATGGACCCTCAAGATTCCTCACTGATCTTGCAGAATGAGTTAACCGCTGGAACCAAAGATTCCTACCTGCCCATCTATCTTTAATTTTCACAACAGAAGAATCAAACTACATGCATTTAGTTTTTCTCTTCCCTAACGAGCGGTACTGATCAGATACCTCTCCTTGTCTGTCATTAAAATCAAAGACCTCATCCTGTACCTCCATGATAGTATCCTTCACTATTTCAGATGAATCTATATTGTTCTCTACCACTATCTGCTCTCCTATTTTAACCCTATTCGTACTATCATTGACAGCACTCTCCATCCGTAACATAAACCCCTGAGTCCTTCTTGCTACCCCCTTTAATTTCAGAAAAGTTGTTGTCGGTGTCGGTGTCATACTTCCTACATTTGCTATTGCCATCGTATCATTAATCCCTTCCAAAGTTACCATTAAAGTAGTTGATTTAGTTGATGTATTAACACCCTTAACTACTTCTAGTGGGAAAGTTCCCGATATCCTCGGTGTATAATCTACTGTTGGAGTGACTACTGTAATCTACTCCTCCTGAACTCCCTCGGTGACTGTGGAAGCTTCAACAGACTTCAAATCTTCCATTATAAGCGTGACTTTACGAATTACATAGCCTTTTAACCAATAATTCTTAACCGGAACAAATTTTAATGCTTGCACTAGATAAGTACACATATATTCTCCCTGATCTTTCTCTGTAACATTACGCAAAATAAATGAACAATCACTCATAACCCTCTTCCACTTCATATTGTTTTACAAACTATACCTCCTTTGACTAGGTGCAACAGCTTCTACTTCTGGTCCTGATAACAATACTTCTTCTCCATAATTATCTCTCCATGTGGGAGGAACGTCCCCATCCTAACCCCTAATAAGTCTTTTTCCCCTAAAATTGGTGCTGGAGCTATTGGTTCCCTTATAATCAAATGCGATATATTTATGGCTTTAATAACTATCAATGTTGAAAGAGTTAAATTGCTTCTCACTGTTGTTATAATAGACTGAAGTGTTGATGTCATTGTTGTTACTTCATCCATTTTCCCCAAAGCTTTGAACTCTTTGCTTGTACTCCCATTTATCACCACTAGTGTCCCTTTTTCAACTCTCAGTCCTACCTCTAATCCCTGACTTTCAAACTTCTGATTATAAAAAATACACCCACAATTACCTTGATCTTCCTGCTGGGAATCATTAATATAGATCCTCAATCACCCTCAATCTTCTCTTATCATTCAGCAACGCATTTGCTCCTAACAGATCTAAACTCCTAACATTGAAACTTAGCTTACTGTCTTAGAGTTCCTTCAACCCTAGTTCTCCTAACTTTTTTAATCTAATCTTTTCTCCTAACCTTTAAAAACCTTTTCCACTGATTTATTCACAAAATCCTTTACCACCAATTTTAGAATATGTGATGACTTCTTTACCCACAGACTTGGCAAACGACTAAACCTCTTTTAGCCTAGCCTGAAATCTCTTGGTGTAGGAATGTAACCCAGAATAACAGTCACCCCTTTTAACTTTATTTTTCAGACAGATTGTCTAATAGGCAGTCTAATAGATTATCATCCTTCCTATGATATTATCTTTTTAAGCAAATATGATTCCCCAAAACCCTACTTTTTAAAATCTTCTACCAGACAGCCGTCTAGTGTACATCTTATTGTACAGTTCAATTTACACAATGCATCTCTTCCCAACAATGCAATAGGTATATGTTCTAATATTAGTATGTCTATTTTAATTTCTCTTTGATTTTTATAGCAGAGCTCAATTGGTTCCTTAAGAGTAATTAGCTGTTTTACTACCTCAAATCCCTATCTTAATTAGTTAATTTTACATAGTGAGATGTTTAACCTCTTTAGGCTGAACACAGATAAAAGCTTTTCCACTATTCACTATCACTTCTCATAGTCCTTTGTTTTTACTTCAATTGTTAGATATTTTCTCTTCTTCTCTAATCGGTGCTATGAGCTGACACCCCCCTTCGTATCTTCTAGGCACTCTAGAATCCTTAGGGTTCACCTGGAGAACAGGTGATCTTCACTTGCTCCTTTATCTTCCTTAGAAATGTTCTCTGTTGTTTCCTCCTGGCGCATTGCAGTCACAGGTAAAGTAACCAACCTGTCCATAATTATAACACTCTTCTGAAAGTTGCTGGAAGTGTAGCTGAAATCTTCCTCCTTCTTCTAAGCCTTCTCGTCCTCGTCCTCTCCAATTCTGTGTCTGTCCAGAAACTGGCTGTGGATATGGATAACTGGTACCCCCCTTGGTGGCTGGTACAATTGCGGTTGGAACTGGTCCTGTTGAAGCTGTGGCAGTGATTGTTGATTTGGTGCACTCTGATTCTTCCTAACCAAAGCTTCTCTTCTCCACCAGTTGTATGATTGAGTTTTCTGAGAGTTTCTTGGTCCTGTTCCTTCTTGTTGTTGACCTATCAGTATTCTTCAAAAGCTTATATTCTAAGTTCTGTCCTCGAAATATCATCTTCCATCATCTTCTTACTATTGGCCTTTCCTTGACCTCAATGTATTCTTCTCCTCCAATTCTTGGGATTCCTTTCCTCAGCAGTTTCTCCTTCTGTATCTTCTCTTCTTGAGTTGTTCATCCAGTTGTGTTACTTCTTCTAAACTATTCGCTTTATCCAGGCATGATAAGCATCGGTCTATATCTCCTTCTATTTCTTCTGTGCCAATCATTGTTGAATAAAATCCTCTTGAACATAAAGCACCTTTAATCTCTAAGTCTTCATCTTCCCGAACCTCATTCTTCTCTTAGTTTACAGACATCTCGGTTTTTTCTTTTAAAGGATTACTATTTTGTACTATATCAACCGGTGTATGACTTTCATAGCCTTGCTGTCCTTTCTCCCCATTGTAACTACTCTTTTATATTCCTTTATTGTGACTTATTTTATTTTAGACTATATAGCCTATGGCTTCCCCCCTCTAATTATTAATATAAACCAAACAACCCCAAAATTTTTTTTTTTTTAAAATCAATCAATAAAAATATGAATATGAAAAAATTCAATTAATTTTTTTATTCAAAAAACATTTTTAGTTAAAATAAAAATCAATTAAAAATTATGAATAATTAAAACCAATTTTTTATTTCTATATCCTATCTTACCAATTTATCAATTAGTGGCTACCTTACCAATCCTAAAAACAAAGCCCTCTAACCTTACAACACTACAATTCCCATAAACCCCCTTGCTCTATAAGCACCTAATTATCTTAATTTTACAGAATAATGTCAGTACTCGATTTCCAACACAACTGCAATCAAACCCAAGTGATGCCAGAGACTCTAAAATGCAAATTTTATTGAAATGATCAGTCTGTTGCCAAGCCCCTGTGAAATTGTCATAACATCAAATATCCTGTAGGGGAAGATTTTGTAACCATACCAGTACCAAAACCTTTTTGACTTGATCCTCTGTCGCGTCACGTGACGTGTACGTCAGCACCCCCTCTCTTTCTCTCTCTCTCTCCTGTCGTATCGTCCTATTGCTCCTCTCATATGACAAAAGAACATAGACACAGAAAAATATTTTAGTAGTTAATGCAATACTGAGTTATTTCAACCATATTCAATATTCCCCCACTCACATTCGCGCTAAGACTTAACTCAGGACTAAATAGATCGCTCAAAAACATTTTTATTTTATTTTAATCCGTCATTTAATTCATTATAATCCGTCAACATATATCTAATTTATAAATTCACTACATCTCAACAAATAGTTTCATTTTCAAACAACAGCCGTTTAAACTAGAAGATCTAATTCATTTTCAAATCTTTCCTCTTTGTTCCCTCGTCTGTGTTTCTCTGTCTCCCCCTGCAGCCCAGTCTAGTAAAATCCCACGCATGCGCGATACATTCAAAAATACTTTTTCACCGTGGAAGGGAGATTGTTAGCTCTCTCCCCAACCCAAATAGACAGTTTAACAGTCCTGCTGTACCTCCGTTTTCCCCTCATAGTCAACAACATTTAACAGCGCTCACAAAACCTAGAACCGAAATTCTACAGACAAACATAATTTAAGAGGCTTTCTCCCATCGCAGTGGACCTCTACGGTCACATGTTAGTATGCAGCATATTAGCATTAGCCTGTATGCACCATGTAGCATAAAAACAATGCACCCGACATTGCGTCTTTAATTACTTTTTCCTTTTTCCTTATAACTTTAGGCTGCCGTGAGTTCTGGATATTTTATGAGAGGTTACTCCAGACAAATGCTTCGTCAACCACCAGCTGAGATGTAACATCAATATAATTTATATTCCAAACCTCGTGTCCCCAGAACACACCTGAAACCCCTAACGCGTTACCAGGATTTCATGGCCCACCCTATGGTCGCCTCGTTTGTTCCGAGGGCTTATCAAATCCTGCAATGTCCTAACTTGTATACATATCCTGGCCCCCGATTGTTCCTGACTTACTATTCAAGCAACACATCTCTATAAACAATCCATAGGCTCTCTCCCGTTTTGCGCTGTTTTAAAAAATTTCATAATGATTAGCCAGACCCCCCGTTCTCAGCAATAACGCCACACGAGGCACATTTCGGTCCTAATGGTACATCCCTCCAGTGTACAATCACATAGCATCCAAACTAACAACTTCCAAAGCTGTGAGGAAAACTCACCCTTGTCTGGCCATGACTTCAGAACGAGTTAGCTTGGCGGCAACGAATGCAACAAAGAAGATTTGCAGACCAGCCCCACGTTGGGCGCCATTTGTCGTATCGAGTAAATGTTGCTAGTCATTGCTGATAAACAAAGGAGTCCGCTCATACTGAACCTTGATCATAAGTTTATTCATATCACAAGCTTTCAGCATGAGTTACAGGTGACATGCCCACCCGGAGAGCGACGCCTCAGATTGCAATGGTCGCTCTGCCCTCTCCTTAGTTTTTCCCCCAGTATATATAATCTCCCAAGATGTGGGTGGCTCCTCACTGTCCAATCCCTGTCTACAACACACTTCCTGTCTGTTGTATGTGGCGTTACACTAAAACATTTCCTCTTGATACTAAAATCAACATTCTTTCAGTTCCACTTAAAAACCATTAACAAAGACATAATCCTAATACACTACAGAGGCCTATCTGAGATACCTACTGCAGCCCTCATCCTCCACATACAACACCCGTTCTGCCAGTCACATTCTGTTAAAGGTCCCCAAAGCACATACATCCCTGGGTCGCTCCTCTTTTCAGTTCGCTGCAGCTAGCGACTGGAACGAGCTGCAAAAAACACTCAAACTGGACAGTCTTATCTTTATCTCTTCATTCAAAGACTGAATCATGGACACTCTTACTGACACTTGTGGCTGCTTCGAGTGAGGTATTGTTGTCTCTACCTTCTTGCCTTTTGTGCTGCTACCATATTGAGCTGCTACCATGTTGTATTGCTACCGTGTTGTTGTCATGTGTTGCTACCATGCTGTGTTGTCATGTGTTGCTGCCATGCTGTGTTGTTGTCTTAGGTCTCTCTTTATGTAGTGTTGTGGTGTCTCTCTTGTTGTGATGGGTGTTTTGTCATGTCATATATATATATATATTTTTTTTTATCCCAGCCCCCGTCCCCGCAGGAGGCCTTTTGCCTTTTGGTAAGCCGTCATTGTAAATAAGAATTTGTTCTTAAGTGACTTGCCTATTTAAGTAAAAGGTTAAATAAAACATTATACAGACTTTTATTACTGTTATTACTGCTCTTGTGATATCCTATGTACAGTGTATTCATTGCCTTTCATTTCCTTCTATTGAACTACTACCATTCCCACTTTTCATCCCCATGTACATTCCCATGTGCATCCCCATAAACATCTTACTCAGTGTGTTTGAATAAAGTTATTGTGTGTTAACTCTTGGGCTGTTTTATTCCCCTCTAACTGGGGGCGGTGTCAGTGAGTCACAAACCAGTAAAATATGTAGAGCCGGGTCGCTCCCTTTCAGTTGCCATGGTCTTTCATAGATACCGTAAAACTTAAATTAATAGCCCGGTTGTCTATTTCCTTAATGCACACAGCTTTTGATCATTTGCATAGTGAATTGTTTAATTCCAGCATTCACTTCTAACATTGAACCTCGTTAACAATTCATGGTAGTTCATGGTAACCTCAAACAATTCATTAAGACCTGGCGTTTTTTTTTTAAACAGGCGTTTATTTGCTGAAATGTGTGCCATTGCCTGGCTATTAAAAGGGACAGAATGCTATTTGAGACTGCGTTTAATTGAAGTTTTACAGTAGTTAATCATTTGGGGATAAATTATAATGTCGTTTTATCACTACAAGCAGCTAAAAGTAACACACAGAGTGCATAACAATGCCCCCTAGACGTTTGAGTGGCACGGTAAGCAGTGTTACATGGTTACCTGGCTTAATACCAGCATTATCACTCTCTGAGAATGACATTAAGATATGCAGCTGGACAGCACCTCATTGCTAGCATCTGAAGCTATCTGATGCTAGCACACCAGTATAATGACCACTGTGACACCGCCCGGCGGCTTTGACCGTCTCTGCGCCTCATTCCGTCTCACTGTCAGCTTCTCCCATGTGATGTTTTCATTAAAGGAGAAGAATGGAGACTACGCCAACGCTGGCCAGATATGACTAATTAGACTGATGCTATCACAACATCCTGTGCTAGCAGGGCCAGAGGCTAGCGAGCAGTGGTGTCTGGTCTTACTCTGAGGGTTAGTTCTCATTCACTCCAAGTACATTCATTAACATAATTTTTTACATTCTAATGCAAGATGGTGTTCTTGTAGTGGAAGGTTTGTTTGAGTCTAAATTCAAGGACATACAGAGCTTTGGTGGCTTGATTATTGGAGAAGTAGACCTAATGGGTTGTCAAATATTGGCTAATTAATGCAAAAATGACACAATATTTCTCATGTTATTTATTTTTTATGTGGACGAATAAATGATTTTTTCCCTCTCAAATGTAACTGCTTTTTAGTTGCCTCATATGATTCATGTGGTTTTGTATACGAATGTGCCAATATGGAAATTCTAGGCAGATACGATGACTGAAGCTTTCTGAAAAGTGTGCCTGTAGGACAGTTAGTGAAGCTGGTCATTCGCTGACTGGCTGCTGTCTGAGCTCTCTTCTTATCTTAGGCCTGTGAAGCCTCCATATACAACCCGGGGATCTCTGCTTCTGTGTGCATCCCTCCATTTGGACATGTGAACCCCCGTGCCGGGCTGGGCTAACAAAGTGCCTCCTATCTGATCAACCCATGCCCTCTCTCCCAGGACATCCTGTTTTTTATCACGCCTTTTCAGCACTGATCCTTCCGCCACATATTCATCTCCCCTTCCTGGGACACCCTACGCCTAGCACCTGCCTGCCTCCATCCTCACATCCTATCACTTTGCCTCCAAAGACAGCAGACTCACACCTGGTGAGGGAAGAAGTCAGAGCACACTGGGATTGTGTGGCGCCATGCCAAACTACTTTTTGGGGAGATTAAGTTTGTTTAAAAAAAAAAAAAAATTAATGAATTCTTATCTTTTTAGTGTCCTTGGCTTGTTGTGCTCCTCTTAATGAAGTTTAAAAATGTAATTTAAGTTTAAGAGTAAAAAATTGTTTTGATGGAATCAGATTGTTACGGAATTGCATCTACGCCTACCCACAGTATACAGTGCATTCAGAAAGTATTCAGACCCCTTCACTTTTTCCACATTTGGTTACGTTACAGCCTTATTCTAAAATTGATTTAAATAAAACATTTTCCTCATCAATCTACACACAATACCCCATAATGACAAAACAAAAACAGGTTTTTTTGAAATGTTTACACATTTATAAAATAAATAAAACAGAAATCCCTTATTTAAATAAGTATTCAGACCCTTTGCTATGAGACTCTAAATTAATCTTGGGTGCATCCTGTTTCCATTGATCATCCTTGATGTTTCTACAACTTGATTGGAGTCCACCTGTGGTAAATTCAATTGATTGGACATGATTTGGAAAGGCACACACCTGTCTATGTAAGGTCCCACAGTTGACAGTGCATGTCAGAGCAAAAACCAAGTCATGAGGTAGAAGGAATTGTCTGTAGAGCTCCAAGACAGGATTGTGTCGAGGCCCAGATCCGTGAAGGGTACCAAAACATTTCTGAAGCATTGAAGGTCCCCAAAAACACAGTGGCCTCCATCATTCTTAAATGGAAGAAGGTTTGAACCACCAAGACTCTTCTTAGAGCTGGCTGCCCAGCCAAACTGAGCAATCGGGGGACAAGGGCCTTGGACATGGAGGTGACCAAGAACCCGATGGTCAAGGTGTGGAGAAATGCTGGATATGAAAGATAAGGCGAACAGCTTCTATATTAAGAGTTTTATTAAACAACAAATGTGCACAGGGAGACCAAAACGACACTTCTGCAAGGATCGTAATAATCTGCCCCCTCCAATGAGAAGGCGGGCATATACAGTATACTCTTCCTTATTTGTTCATTGTTTAATCCTTCCGTGCCTAGTCCAAAACATAAAATCAAAGTTGCCCTGGGGGTTGAATAGACTACGCATTTGAACCATCTTAAGTGCCTGAAAGCACCAATGGCTGATTTTATGGCTTAGGGGCCCAGATATCAATCACTAAGAAGGTACTTGGAAGCCCCATTACAATATAAATTATCATCAAAATAGTATTCTTAACATTGGTCATCACCCTCTTTCTTGGGTGTTTAAAAAAAAATCAGCTAGAGCTTCTCCTGTGAAAGTAAAAGTGCTTCCATTAAACTGGAGTAAATCTGAATAAATGTAGACTCAAATTAATGTCAATGATTCACTCTAGCATGTGTGACACCTGTTACCAACAATAAGTAAGGTTTGCTCCTGAGGTCGATGCACCCCACTAGGGGAATGGCTTAAAAACGTATTTAGGGAATCGAAGTGGATAGGCTTGTGATTTCATCTCTCCGCAAGGCGATATCCTGAGAGTTCCTCCTTAGCCTGGGCCCCGGCCCAGTGGCTGTGTTCCCTGTTCCGGCCCGTCAATCTCCTCCCATTACCGCCGGAGGATTAGCGGTTAATGGTGAGCGCCCATCGTAGCCCATCAATCTGTCCCGGGGCTGACCCTTTGTCGCTGTGACACGGTGGATCCCGGTGGCACTAATAGAGTTCTGGCTCGGTGCTCCAAAGCACACAGACTTTAACTCCCGATCCAGTCACCGGTCGGACCGGCCACGCATCGCACCCACAGAACTAATTTTGCAAAACACTGCCTCTCCCCATGCAAATTAGCGATGTTATCATAGCCACTAATTAAAACACCCAAAAGGAAATTGTTCGCTGCGATTTCCATTTTAATTGGCACGTCTCGAAACTGTCGAATAGTGAAAGGGAAATTAATGCTTGGCTAGGCGTGGCACCATTGCAGAAGAAGTGCATTTTATTGGTAATTGTTTGGAGTTACCTGCATGGATGTTTGTTTACCTGATGATAATTCTCCTTATAAGCTAATCTCGATTTGTTCATTGGTGCTCACTGGCAACTGTTGTAGTCTGAAGGGTTTCATGAAAGTGTTGTTACTTATTTTAGAACAGGTGGATGCTTTATTGAAAGAGTAAAATAATTTCATGTGCCTCTTATGTATGGATAATTTGTCTGGTTTTGGCAGACCTGCCTGCAATTGATGATGCAACTTGTCTTGTAACACATAGAGGTGGCCATTCCGTAAGCATAAACTTTTTTTTCCTGCATGGTGAAAGACAACAATTCTTCAAACTTCAAGGAGAAGTCATCCGTGTAGTTGATTGACATGTTACATGTTGAATTGATGATGCAAACAACGGGCAAACTCACTGACACGAGTCTCTCATCCAATATGTTTATCTTGACTTGAAAATAATGAGCTGATGACATTGCAATATGATTGTTTGTCAAGCAAAGTAAGTTTGATTTCTGGACTCTAATTGCTTTCACTCTGTAATCCTCGACTTTATAACAGAGGATTTGCATATTTTTGTTGGAGGATGCTAGATTATACATTTTAATAAAACTGTTTTTCAGACTACTGCTTGTAACCCTATTATAGCCAAATACTCATTTGGCAATTCCCTGTATCGATTGCAATTACCATCTTCCTTGCATCATGCTTTCTTGTGATCAACCTCCTGTCGAAACGGCACCCAAAACAAAATGACATTAATTCTCAATGTCTTCTACATTTGTTTGTGTTCTCAACGGGTGATTTCTGCTGTGTAGGCTATGTTCTTTAATAAAGTAGATGTGTCGCTGCATGCACACCCAGAGGAACCCATCAAACAGTCTCTAAACAGTCATTTCAAGAACAAGAGGAAGCTGTGTTCAATCCAATAGGGGTTGTATCAGACTCCCATCACAGACATCAACACTTGGTCCTTGGAAGAGCATGGACGCTAACAGCACGGCGACTACATGTTTAGCCAGTAGGACTGACCCCATTATAGTTGACTGGTCAATTGTTTGCTCAATAGGCTGTTGGTTGACCAAGATTTCTTAAGTCGAGCAGTCTAAAATATATACATTACCAGTCAAAAGTTTGGACACACCTACATTGTAGAATAATAGTGAAGACATCAAAACTTTGAAATAACATATATGGAATCATATAGTAACCACTAAATTGTTAAACAAATCAAAATATATTTTAGATTTTAGATTCTTCAAAGTAGCCACCCTTTGCCTTGAAGACAGCTTTGTACACTCTTGGCATTCTCTCAACCAGCTTCATGAGAAATGCTTTTCCAACAGTCTTGAAGGAGTTCCTACATATGCTGAGCACTTGTTGGCTGCTTTTCCTTCACTTTGCGGTCCAACTCATCCCAAACCATCTCAATTGGGTTGAGGTCAGTTGATTGTGGAGGCCAGGTCATCTGATGCAGCACTCCATTACTCTCCTTCTTGGTCATTGTCCTGTTGAAAAACAAATGATCCCACTAAGTGCAAACCAGATGGGATGGCATATCGCTCCAGAATGCTGTGGTAGCCATGCTGGTTAAGTGTGCCTTGAATTCTACATAAATCACTGACAGTTTCACCAGCAAAGCACCCCCACACCATCACACCTCCTCCTCCATGCTTCACGGAGGGAACCACACATGCGGAGATCATCCGTTCACCTACTCTGCGTCTCACAGAGACACAGCGGTTGGAACCAAAAATCTCAAATTTGGACTCCTCAGACCAAAGGACAGATTTCCACCGGTCTAATGTCAATTGCTCGTGTTTCTTGGCCCAAGCAAGTCTCTTCTTATTATTGGTGTCCTTTAATAGTGGTTTCTTTGCAGAAATTCGACCATGAAGGCCTGATTCACGCAGTCTCCTCTGAACAGTTGATGTTGAGATGTGTCTGTTACTTGAACTCTGATAAGCATTTATTTGGGCTACAATCTGAGGTGCAGTTAACTCTAATGAACTTATCCTCTGCAGCAGAGGTAACTCTGGGTCTTCCTTTCCTGTGGCGGTCCTCATGAGAGCCAGTTTCATCATAGTGCTTGATGGTTTTTGCGACTGCACTTGAAGAAACTGTCAAATATCTTGAAATGTTCCTGATTGACAGACCTTCATGTCTTAAAGTAATGATGTACTGTCGTTTCTCTTTGCTTAGTTGAGCTGTTCTTGCCATAATATGGACTTGGTCTTTTACCAAATAGGGCTATCTTCTGTATACCACCCCTAAAATATCACAACACAACTGATTTGCTCAAACACATTAAGAAGGAAATAAATTCCACAAATTAACTTTTAACAAAGCACACCTGTTAATTGAAATGGATTCCAGGTGACTACCTCATGAAGCTGGTTGAGAGAATGCCAAGAGTGTGCAAAGCTGTCATCAATGCAATGGGTGGCTACTTTGACGAATCTCAAAATGTTTTTACACTTTTTTGGTTACTACATGATTCCATATGTGTTATTTCATAGTTTTGATGTAGAAAATAGTAAAAATAAAGAAAAACCCTTGAATGAGTAGGTGTGTCCAAACTTTTGACTCGTACAGTATATATATTTTTATGGCACATGAGACACCTGTCTGATTCACACCTGTCTCAGTGGACTAACCCATTGCAGAGGCCATGGGGTGGCACACCAGTATCACCAGTAGTACATTTACCGTTAATTCCCGTAATTTCTAATCTACAATGTTTGTTTGGTTAATGGTAATTTCTGTTAATGCATTCAATATGTAATTATTACAATATTTTACCGTTCTCATTGTCAGAGTGAACACGTTGTTTACAGGCCGCACAAACTAGGCTACACTTGTGAGGAACAAGTTTTGGTTTATTTAATTGGATTCAGGAGTTGTTCATTTATTCATTGTCGTTTGTTTGTAGCACTCCTGGCAATGTTGAGTAAGGATGTGCACCAGATTATAGATAGAATTAGAACTAGGCTACTTGGCCTGTGCGCAAATGTAGGCCTTTGAATGTGTCCATTTGGGGATCTGATAGTATTTCTGATTGTCTTAACTCACCACCATTGTGGAACTTCTCAAAGTAATTTTTTCTAAACCTCAAACAGCAAGTAAACAAAGTCTGTTTTTACATCCATTGAGAAGGACAATAGTTCTATTTTGTGAAAGGGGGGAAAAAATGTCATGCTCTGATCCGGTGGAAACGTCATAAAATAGGCCTACCTGATTACTTCTTAACCCTTGCGCAAATAGCCTACAGCTATGTCTGTCCGGAGCTCACTGGAGCGGGAAACTCTGAGGGCCCAGAATATTTTATACAATGTTGCAAGTTTGCTAGCACCAGCTTCAGGCCAGACCCAAGTTAATAGTTGATACAATGTTTCAAGTTCCTTGCAGACAGGCCATGCATACCCAATGTGATTTCTAGGATGTTTATATTTATCAGGAAATTGTCTACGTCAGGCTGCATTGTTTTTATTTGTTGGCTTTATGTAGGCTATTTTTACATAAATGAAATGAAACTGTTCCATGAAAATGTGCATATAAAAATCATAACTTGCACTCAAATCGGTAGAAATAGTCAGATAAATTGGCACTCCAAATGGAAAAGTTTGCTGACCCCTGGTGTAGCCTATTAGGAGCGTAACAGCAGGAGCGTAACAGCAGGAGCGTAACAGCAGGAGCATAACAGCAGAATCTGCAAAGGCCAGCAGCAGCGGGAGGAAGAAGTTTGGGAACAGGTTTTTTTCTTCTGATTAGGCGATCTTGAGCTTTGGCTCCATCGAGTCATTTGTGTGTCGTAATTATTTAATCACAGTGTGCTTAAAGCATCAGTCAAGCTCAGTAGCCTACATATAGTTGATTTTATTAAAACACATAAGGTGTTTTTGGGGACAGCCATTTTAGCCAGAAATGCAGGGTGGACATATCCTGTGCTTGTTAAACTAGATTAAAGCCTCCTCAACATGGCAGCAGAGATAATGAAGGCCCATGTTATCGGACCTGACGTGGAGAAAGTTGCCTCACCACCGTTTCCCCTTTCATGTTGTTCTTGAAGTGACAGTTGTGATTCCCCAGTAGACCACTGTGTTCGGCTGTCACGCCCTGACCTTGAGAGCCCTGTTTTCTCTAGTTGGTGTGGTCAGGGTGTGAATTCTAGATTGTATATTTCTATGTTGGCCGGGTGTGGTTCCCAATCAGAGGAAGCTGTCGATCGTTGTCTCTGATTGGGGTTCATACTTAGGCAGCCATGTTGCCTACCTTAGTTGTGGGATCTTGTTTCTGTTTGGCTTGTTGGATGTTTAGCCTCTTGAACTTCACGTTCTGTTGGATTTTGTTTTTTTATCGGTGTTTATAATAATAAACGACTATGTACGCATGCCACGCTGCACTTTGGTCCGATCCTTTATACACCAGACGTGACAGAAGATCCCACCACCAACGGACAAAGCAGTGTGAACAGGAGGAGCAGACATGCTGGACACAGGTGGGGAAAACATTCTGGACATGGGAGGAGATATTAGCCGGTAAAGGACCCTGGGCAAAGGAAGAAGCCCAGGCAGGAGAGGCTCAGAGGCGCCAACGGTGCCAACCACGAAGGAAGCACGAGAGGCAGCCCCAATAACATTTGGGGGGCACACTGGGTGGTGGGCGAAGCAGCAGGAGGCCCTGAAAGACCTGTAGCTCAGCACTCTGAGAGAGGAGACCACCACCTTACGGGGGCTGATAGAAAAGAGGGAGCAGGCGCTCTCCCTTCAGAGGGAGGCACTGCAGGAGGCCCACAGGGAGAAGGAGTCAGTGGATGCACAGAGAGAGGAGCTGGCCAGGCAACAGGAGGAGCTGAGAGAGGAGTTAACCCTCCAGCAGCAGAGAGCTCGGGCCTTAGAGCAGAGGCTGGCGAAGCCAGGTTTAGCTGAGCCAACTCCACGCACTCGCTTTGAGGAGCGTGTGACCGTGCAGGCACCAGGCTATGCGCCGGCTTTACGCACTGTGCCGCCAGTGCGCCTTCACAGACCGGTACGGCCCGTGCCTGCTCCTCGCACCAAACCAGTGGTGCGTGTCTCCAGCCCGGTGCGCTCCGTGCCTGCTCCTCGCACCAAACCAGTGTTGCGTGTCCCCAGCCTGGTACGGCCCGTGCTTGCTCCTCGCACCAAACCAGTGGTGCGTGTCTCCAGCCCGGTGCGCCCCGTACCTGCTCCTCGCACCAAACCAGGGGTGCGTGTCTCCAGTCCGGTACGGCCCATTCCTGCTCCTCGCACCAAACCAGTGGTGTGTGTATCCAGTTCGGTACGGCCCGTTCCTGCTCCTCGCACCAAACCAGTGGTGCGTGTCTCCAGTCTGGTGCGGCCCGTTCCTGCTCCTCGCACCAAACCAGTGGTGCGTGTATCCAGTCCGGTATGGCCCATTCCTGCTCCTCGCACCAAACCAGTGGTGCGTGTCCCCAGTCCAGTTCGGCCCATTCCAGCGCCACGCACCCGACCTCCAGCGAGGGTCCTCTGCTCCACTCCAGTGCCAGAGCAGTCCACTCCACCGGTGCCTAGTTCAGCTACGGTCAGCTGCTCCACTCCAGTGCCAGAGCAGTCCGCTCCACCGGTGCCTAGTCTAGCTCCGGTTATCTGTTCCACTCCAGTGCCAGAGCAGTCCGCACCACCGGTGCCAAGTCCAGCTCCGGTCAGTGGCTCCACTCCTGTGCTGGAGCAGTCCGCTCCACCGGTGTCTAGTCCAGCTCCGGTTATCTGCTCTTCCCCCATGCCGGAGTCATCCGCTCCACCAGGGTCCGAGCCGGAGCCAGACGTCAACCCCTCTCCAGGGTCGGGGTCTCCCACACCAGGGTCCGGACAGGGCTTGGTGCATCGTGGGAGGACTGAGAGGGGAAGCGTTACGGCGGGGTCCAGACTGGAACGGGTGTGCAACGGGGAGGCAGGAAGGGAGAAGAGGTTTATACCGACGTCGCAGCCGGAGCCGGAGCCGCCACCGAGGCTAGATGCCCACCCGGACCCTCCCCTAATGAGTCAGGTTGGTGCGGCCGGAGTACGCTCCTTTGGGGGGGTACTGTCAAGCCCTGACCTTGAGAGCCCAGTTTTCTCTAGTTGGTGTGGTCAGGGTGTGAATTCTAGATTGTATATTTCTATGTTGGCCGGGTGTGGTTCCCAATCAGAGGCAGCTGTCGATCGTGGTCTCTGATTGGGGATCATACTTAGGCAGCCATGTTGCCTACCTTAGTTGTGGGATCTTGTTTCTGTTTGACTTGTTGGATGTTTAGCCTCTTGAACTTCACGTGCTGTTGGATTTTGTTATTTTATCGGTGTTTATAATAATAAACGACTATGTACGCATACCACACTGCACCTTGGTCCGATCCTTTACTCAACGAACGTGACATCGGCCCTACCTCCGAAAGCATCTTGTCCCTTTTTAGGCATATCAATAACAGCGTTGACATGCTCTTCCTTCACCATAATGATTACTAAAATGCCTGCATGCACTTGTGTTCTCATGTTTCTTTAACTCACATCATAGTTCTTGTGTTTTTTTAAATTCTATTTTCTATTATTATCTATATTATTGTTATTATCACTGCATTGTTGGGAAAGAGCACTTAAGGTAATAATTTCACTGTACTGTTTTACACCTGTTGTATCCTGTGCAAGGGGTGAATAAAAGTTGAAACTATTGTGATTAAATAATGAGGGAAATGGCGCCAGGCAGCTTTTACATTTTTGTCATGCTTCCTCCCCCGCCCATGACAAATAATTGTATGTAAAGAGGTCAATGCAATGAATCTCTGTCTTGTCTGTCGCAAAGATGGGAAAATTATGCACCTGGAGGATTTGTGAATTTAAATGTGACATGTTTAAATTGGTTTTGTTTTCTGGCATGTTCATTCTGTTGGACTGCTTTTGTGTGTATATACAGTAGCTTTCATACAGTGACTTTCTATTGGCTCTTGACATCCCTGCTACTCTTCATGTAACCTATGCATCAGTCCATTGTGTATGGTTCAGTCTATTTGTTTTTCTCATTTAATTTCACCTGTCAGTCCCAAGAGATGTCATTGACAGTCCCAAGGGAAGTCATTGACAGTCGAGGAGGGATTAAGAGGCAATTGATATTTTCTCAGCTTTGTCAATCTGATATCAGTTGCTGTGATCTACAGTGAAACTGGTGTGTCAGCTGAGTTGTTTGCTTTCCAACTGGCAGAAATCGATATTTTCAATTACACATGCCAATTGGCCCTAAAGTGGTTATTTACCACATTAAACATTGAAGAAGCTTTTAAGTGAGGTATGTATTTTTATAAATGACTATAGGTTATAAGAAAAGAAGGCATTTGTTTTTCAATGCAGTACTGTTTACTTGAGCTGTACATTAGAGCTATTCAGAACAGTGCACCCTCAGTCGTTCCAGAGTGTTCCTGCTGGGCCCCTATAGCCCTGCTCTTGGGCAGTAATTCCATAGATACAGGCTGTAACCAGGCACTATACTATCATTACTGCCCTGTGAAAATGCCAGCGAGTCAATCCTACTCTTTCTGTTGTACTTTCCTGGCTCACTAAACGAGTGCAAAGTGGATTCCTCAAGTTTAATAGAGAGAAATACACTGAGTATAACAAACATTAAGAACACCTTCCTAATATTGTGTTGCACCCCCCTTTTTCCCTCAGAACAGCCTCAATTCGTCGGGGCATGGACTCTACAAGGTGTCGAAAGCATTCCACAGGGATCCTGGTCCATGTTGACTCTAATGCTTCCCAAAGTTCTGTCAAGTTGGCTGGATGTCCTTTGGGTGGTGGACAATTCTCGATACACACAGGAATGTGTTGAGCTTGAAAAACCCAGCACCTACTGTACTACCATTCCCCATTCAAAGGCACTTAAAGCTATTGTCTTGCCCATTCACCCTCTGAATGGCACACATACACAATCCATGTCTCAATTGTCTCAAGGCTTAAAAATCATTCTTTAACCTGTCTCCTCCCCTTCATCTACACTGATTGAAGTGGATTTAACAAGTGACATCAATAAGGGATCATAGCTTTCACCTGGATTCACCTGGTCAGTCAATGTCATGTTTTGTATACTCAGTGTATGTGACAGACACACACACAAAAAACTGTGGAAGCCGGAAGGAAAACATCATTTTTGGAATGCCAAGCTCCTGTTTCTGATGTTCAGGGGTTTTGGGGAGCGTGCTTGCTGATACAAATATGAAAATGTAGCCTTCCTGATAAAATGTGATAATGCAGTTGGCCGGTGGAGATAAGGAAAGTGTCTCCGGCCATTTGAAAAAAGGGCTGGTTCTGTGGTTGTTGCCGGCTACGAGTGCGGCCAAGGTATGGCTGGGAGGTGGCATTTGCAAACTCTGGAGCAGCTCCTATCGGCCCTGACATTTTAGTGCCTGCTGTCCATTAGTGGCAGGGTGGCGGTGCCCACAGCACTGAAAGGTGGTGAGCACAGTGCCCGCCACCAGTCTGTTAGCATGTTAATGTCAGGACCCACTGGGCAAAAACTGGTTGAATCAACGTTGTTTCCACGTCACTTCAACAGAAAATAATTCAATATGATGAAGTTGAATTAAGGTGGAAAACTGATTGAATGTGCAAAAAATCATCAACCCAAGGGAATTTCGTATTTTTTTCACAACTTTTTACCTAAATCCAATGAAAGGGTGAAATCTTTTATTGATTTCACGTTAGTTGACAACTCAACCAAACGTACATCAGAACTAGACGTTGAACTGACATCTGTGCCCAGTGGGGAGACTGTTTGTCAGTGCATCTCCAGACAATACTTTTGTGGCCTCTGGGAGCTTAGACATTGTTATTAGACTTTGAAATTAGAGTTAATTCCTCTTGGGTATTCGTGGAAAAGCAAGAGCTGCATGCTTATAAAATTATTGACTTCTGTACCGCTGTCATTTGTTATGTCTAATATATGCAAATTGCACATTTTCAACGTTTGTCTGATGTGAGAATGCGCCTCGCTCTTTGTAAACTAGGGCCATGTTCAGTATCCAGGAAATTGGAGAAAACTTATTCAAAGGGAAGAAGTACTATTTAACCTTATCCATTATAAAAACGCACATACAGTTGAAGTCGGAAGTTTACATACACCTCAGCCAAATACATTTAAACTCAGTTTTTCCTGATATTTAATCCCAGTAAAAATATCCTGTTTTAGGTCAGTTAGGATAACCACTTTATTTTAAGAATGTGAAATGTCAGAATAATAGTAGAGAGAATTATTTATTTCAGCTTATATTTATTTCATCACATTCTCAGTGGGTCAGAAGTTTACATGCGCTCAATTAGTATTTGGTAGCATTGCCTTTAAATTATTTAACTTGGGTCAAACATTTTTGGGTAGCCTTCCACAACCTTCCCACAATAAGTTGGGTGAATTTTGGCCCATTCCTCCTGACAGAGCTGGTGTAACTGAGTCAGGTTTGTAGGCCTCCTTGCTCGCACACGCTTTTTCAGTTCTGCCCACAAATGTTCTATAGCAGGGTTCTTCAATCCTGGTCCTGGAGGGCCGAAACACTTCTGTTTTTTATTTCTACCTGGTAGTTAATTGCACTCACCTGGTTTTCCCAGGTCTGAATTAGCCCCTGATTAGAAGGAGAGGATGAAAAACAGAGGTGTTTCGGCCCTCCAGGACCAGGATTGAAGAACCCTGTTCTATAGGATTGAGGTCAGGGCTTTGTGATGGCCACTCCAATACCTTGACTTGGTTGTCCTTAAGCCATTTTGCCACAACTTTGGAAGTATGCTTGGGGTCATTGTCCATTCGGAAGATCCTTTTGCGACCAAGCTTTAACTTCCTGACTGATGTCTTGAGATGTTGCTTCAATATATCCACATCATTTTCCTTCCTCATGATGCCATCTATTTTGTGAAGTGCACCAGTCCCTCCTGCAGCAAAGCACCCCCACAGCATGATTCTGCCACCCCCGTGCTTCACGGTTGGGATGGTGTTCTTCGGCTTGCGAGCACCCCCCTTTTCCCTCCAAACATAACGATTGTCATTATGGCCAAACAGTTCTATTTTTGTTTCATCAGACCAAAGGACATTTCTCCAAAAAGTACGATCTTTGTCCCCATGTGCAGTTGCAAACCGTAGTCTGGCTTTTTTATTGCGGTTTTGGAGCAGTGGCTTCTTCCTTGCTGAGCGGCCTTTCAGGTTATGTCGATATAGGACTCGTTTTACTGTGGATATAGATACTTTTGTACCTGTTTCCTCCAGCATCTTCACAAGGTCCTTTGCTGTTGTTCTGGGATTGATTTGCACTTTTCGCACCAAAGTACGTTCATCTCTAGGAGACAGAACGTGTCTCCTTCCTGAGTGGTATGACGGCTGCGTGGTCCCATGGTGTTTATACTTGCGTATTATTGTTTGTACAGATTAACGTGGTACCTTCAGGCATTTGGAAATTGCTCCCAAGGATGAACCAGATTGTGGAGGTCTGCAATGTTTTTTCTGAGGTCTTGGCTGATTTTCTTTTGATTTTCCCATGATGTCAAGCAAAGAGGCACTGAGTTTGAAGGTAGGCCTTGAAATACATCCACAGGTACACCTCCAATTGACACAAATGATTTCAATTAGCCTATCAAAAGCTTCTAAAGCCATGACATCATTTTCTGGAATTTTCCAAGCTGTTTAAAGGCACAGTCAACTTAGTGTATGTAAACTTCTGACCCACTGGAATTGTGATACAGTGAATTATAAGTGAAATAATCTGTCTGTAAACAATTGTTGGAAAAATTACTTGTGTCATGCACAAAGTAGATGTCCTAACCGACTTGCCAAAACTATAGTTTGTTAACAAGAAATTTGTGGAGTGGTTGAAAAACAAGTTTTAATGACTCCAACCTAAGTGTATGTAAACTTCCGACTTCAACTGTATGTTTTCAATTTGGGCATTTGGGTTGTTTTAATCTCATAACTCCCATCTTTTATTTGTATTCCCCGTGTGATGACGTCAGCGGTTAATTCAAATAATTATTTTTCATTTTTTTCCTTTATATTTTCATTGTTACTTTTTTGAACTCCTCCTTTTGTTGTTTTATTCGGAAAAACAAACAAATCTCTCCAAATGCATCCAAAGAAACTTTGTGATGGGAACCTGAACAAAAGCTGACGCATGTTTTCAAAGTCTCCTGTTATGTTGGCCTCTCTCCTGTTATGTTGGCCTCTTATCTTAATTGGACAATTCCCATGGAAGACGGAAGCTCTTTTAAGAGATGCAAGGTTTAGAAATGTTTGTTCTAACGTGTGTGGGCGGCTTCAAGTCCAATATCTCCTCCCTATACAACAGAAGGTGAATCCATATTCTAAATTTTACCTTGTCCCTCCCAGTTAGTCTTTGTTGCCATTCCTCTTCAGTAAAATTGTCAAATCTGATAACATGACAATGATAACAGTGAGATGCATCATCATCAGTCTATTGTCTCTGTGGAGCTATCACAAATCCTATATATTATTTGAAGTCGTGCTTTGGATGCACCTTACAAGTTTGATAAAAAGTTGACAGTGACAGTGGATACTTACTCTCACAGCTTTATAACCCACAAGGTCAACCGTTGTCATGTTCACTGAAAGTATCATTGCCTTAGAATGTAAGACTCACTTTCTAAGGCCCCATCTATGTTCTCTATGGTGGTTTTCAGGGCCACACTCCTTATCTCTGTGATGCTGAATGTCTAGCTGGGGGCCTCGGAGCACCGTTATGTCACATATTTGCAATGACTCACCTGGGAAATGAACAAACAGCCTTTATTGCAAGGCCACAGATGTGATTTGTATCTGACCATGCTCCTGAGCCATTCTAAAAGCATTTGTCGTTGCATTTGCCTCAATAGATATGTTAGCGTCTCCCCTGTTTATTTTCTATCACAATGCTGTAACTGGAGCCTTGTATTTATTGAATCCGGAGCGAAATGCATATGTCTGAGACGTAGGAGGCTGAGCTTACCCTGTTTTAGGTAAGCAGTTAGTGCAATTTTAGATTTAAACATTCTATAAGCTTGAAGGACACCATGTGTTTTTATGTGGCATTTATACAGTATATGTCTGGTGCCTGCTTTCTGACATTGAATCCATGTTTTCAAACCGTTGCATACATGTATGTTCACTGGCCCCAAAATGACAGTGAGAAGTGAAGCCCCTCAGTCCACTTCTAAAACTGCATCATATTTATGACAGCATCTTGACAGAGCAAGAAAATGTGGCCAACAATGGTTGTCGTGAACCCACTGCGTTATTGGTCACTTACTAAAGATATAATTGATATCAAATACTACCTGAAATACTGAGCAGCTGGTTGCAATTTGCCTAACCCTTGCAAATAAAGCGAGCATAAATTGGGTGTGACGCGGATAAAACCCTATTTTATTCATGATTCAATTAAGTAGTTCAGTGCAGAGGTGTGTGTGTGTGTTGTACATGTGTTGTGCGTGTGTCTGCTGCATAGCACAGTACATAATGACTGTACCTCGTGTGTGTGCGTGTGTGCGTTTGTGTATATGCTGTGTAGTTCGATACACATCAACTGTGTGTGTGTGTCTCTCCTTAATGTATAGTTCACTACACATCTACCTATTAGTGTGTGGGCCGTGGGATGTTTAAGGGGATTTCCATAAAGACTCCCTGGACACCAATAGGTTTATGTTACCAGCTCTACTGTCATGGTCATTAAAGGGATGGACTTGCACTGAAACATACCATTTTATACAGCCATCTGTGGAGTCACACATGCAAATATAATCATTAGAGTATAAATCATATACCCAGTATTTTAGACTATATTTACATACTGTCTACTGTTATTTCAAATGACAGATTAAATAAGTTCTCAAATCACCACCTCTTGCTTTTCATCTGCAGAAGACAATCAACCCCCCCCACACACACACTTTCACGCACACCCTCATTACATGGCATTCAGTGGAGGTTCCTCAGAGGAGGAAGGGGAGGACCAGTGCTTGACTTGGGCAGGAGCTCACCAGAGCTGAGTACCGGCACCTCAAATGTTCTACTGCTTGAGCTCCTGTGCCTCTTATACAATATTAGATCAAAAGTATTGTGGAGCTCCTGCACCTAAATATAAACAGTACCAGCACCCAAAAAAAAATTGCTGAAACATTAGAAAGTTATCTTTTTTAGATAAAACTATACTAAATATATTCTCGTCACCAAATAACTGATTAAACCACACTGTTGTGCTATAAAGGTCAACAGTAGCCTCAACAGCACTCTGTAGGGTAGCACCATGGTGTAGCCGGAGGACAGCTATTTCCCGTCCTCCTCTGGGTACATTGACGTCAATACAAAACCTTGGAGGCGCATGGTTCTCACCCCCTTCCATAAACTTACACAGTAATTATGACGACTTCTGGAGGACATCCTCCAACCTATCAGAGCTCTTGCAGCATGAACTGACATGTTGTCCATCCAATCAAAGGATCAAAGAATGAATCTAATAGTGAAAGCATAAGCTACAGCTAGCCCTTGATCATGACTCTCAGTTCCATTACATTACACATAAAATCAAATCAAATCAAATGTTGTTGGTCACATACACGTGTTTAGCAGATTTTATTGCTGGTGTAGCGAAATGCTTGCGTTTCTAGCTCTGACAGTGCAGTATATCTAACAAGTAATATCTAACAATTTCACAACATATACCCAATATACACAAATCTAAGTAAAGCAATGGAATTAAGAATGTATAAATAAATATATGGACGAGCAATGTCAGAGCGGCATAGACTAAGATACAGTAGAATATTATAGAATACAGTATATACAGAGGCTTGCGAAAGTATTCACCCCCCTTGGCATTTTTCCTATTTTGTTGCCTTACAACCTGGAATTAAAAATTATTTTTTGGGGGTTTGTATCATTTGATTTACACAACATGCCTACCACTGTTGTAACTTTAATGGGTTACAGAGTTAATGTTTAAGTTAATTAATTGAGCTGTATCTAAAGATGTTTTCTTTAAAGTTATTTACATATGTAATTGTATTAGAATTTGTGTGTTGGAGATTGAGAGAAGTACATACATACATGCATACATGCATACATGCATACATACATACATACATACATACATACATACATACATACATACATACATACATACATACATACTTTGTTGTATTGGTTAGTATTGAATTACTCTTTTGACTGCAAGTTCCAGAATGCCTGGCGACCGGGGGAAGAGAGAAAAAGGCTCCAGTTATGTCAAGTGTCAAGTGATTATCCTGACTTTTCGCTAGCAACTTACTTTTATTGTTTTATAGAATCTTAAGTTGTTACATGTAACGTGAACAAGTATTATTACTAAAATAAGCTTTCATTTCTAACCCGACGTCCCGAGTCATTACTTTGAAGATGGTTATTCTATATTTTGGTGCCGAAACCCGGGAAAAGTATGAGCTGCGACGAAGATTGTAGCGGCTGAAATGGCTGAGGAGGAACATTGGCATGAAGCAGAAAGAATGAGACGAAAGCGGGGTACCATTCGAGGTGCTACAACACGGATTTTGAATCAGATTGACGTGGAAATAACAGTCAAATTCGGATACAGATCACTTGAGTACATTGTTGGAATTGCTATCAGCTAAGGAGGACAGCTTGTTTGAACTTGATCGTGGAATTGAACAGTTAACGCCATTGGACGGATTGGAGGTGGAGATTGCAAGCACGGAGGATTACAAAGAGCGTGTTATCATGCTGAAGAGCGGTGCACAACGAGTGATAAAGAAAAAACAGGAGCGCAATCCACTACCAGCACGGGTGAGTGACGCTAACTCAAACAGATCACAGAGACAATCAGTAAGGCTACCAAAGTTGATTATTGAGAAATTCTATGGAGATGTCAGTATGTGGCAGGAGTTTTGGAACCAGTATGAGACCGCTATTCCCAACAATGATTCACTGTATAATAAAGAGAAGTTTACCTATCTGAAAACATATCTCACTGGACCAGCTGCAAAGGCAGTAGCAGGACTGATGTTAACAGACAGTAACTATGATGATGCAATCGCTTTGCTCAAGAGCAGATTTGGAAGGAAAGATCTTGTGATTAGTGCTCACATGTCAAAGCTGCTGAATCTCACTCCTGTGAAGAAATCCTCTGACCTAAATGCATTGAGGCAACCATATGATGAATGTGAAATTCAGATTAGGAGCTTGGAATCACTGGGTGTAGTGTCAGAAACATATGGAAGCCTACTATGCCCAATCTTTCTGCAGATGATTCCAGAGGACATAGCTTTTGACTATAGTCATCAGAGGGGAGCAGATGATGAATGGAAGGTGGCTGAGATCATCAGTTTCCTACAGAAGGAGGTTCAGAGCAGGGAGAGAGCGCTACAAATGACAAGATCATGCAAAAAACAGAAAGAGAGCAAACCATGGAACAAGTCATGCTCCTCCAATGAACTGAAAACAAAAAGACCCATCATGCCATCTGCTGCGGCACTGCATACAGCCAGCTAGAAGGAACAAAACGGTCTATTCTGTGACAGTGCAGACCACAAATCAGAAAACTGCCCTGACCACAATATTGCTACACGCAAAGAGAAACTAAAGAAAATGGGAAGATGCTTTGTATGTTTAGGACAGAAACACATAGCAACATTCTGTAAAGTTAAAGATGTGTCATGTGCAACCTGTGGAAGCAGACATCACATTGTTGTGTGTACCGGTAAGAGGAGTGAGGTGCAACCCCCTACTGTTTCTGCAGATGCTGTTGTTTCCTCAGTTATTCTCCATTCAGTGAAGATGAAACCAGATGGACAGAACACTGTGTTGCTACAAACGGCAAAGGCATGGGTAGAAGGCCCATCGGGCAGGAAGATAGCTCGTTGCTTACTATATGGAGGCAGTCAGAGAAGCTTCATACATGAAAACCTTGTGAAGGGCTTGAAGCTACCAGTAATCAGACAAGAGGCACTCACTCTTCACAGGTTTGGCTCCTCTGCTCCAGCAACGTCGCAACGCAACACAGTGAAAGTCATCTTGGAGAATGTATGGGATAAACAGCAGAGAATAGAGAGAGAGGCAATTGAAACCCAACAAGTGTGCACAGCTGTGATGAAGGTTCCTGGTGAACAGATTCAACATGAGCTCAATAGAAATGGACTGCAGCTCGCAGACTTTCCAGGAGATGACAATGATCCTGAACTCTCTGTCCTGATAGGAGCGGACTACTACTGGCAGATAGTATCAGGCAGAGTGGAGCGACTGACGGAGACGCTGGTTGCTTTAGAGAGCACCTTTGGATGGTCGGTGCAGGGACCCGTGTCCATGTCAAGTGTCGCCGAGGCAACCTGCATGTTCATCCCACTTGATGAAGACACACTAGTCTCCAAACAACTGCATGCATTCTGGGAGCTTGAGTCTCTGGGTATTATAAGCGAGAAAGTACAGAACCCAGAGGAAAACGAGGCTCTACAGAGGTTTGAGGAAACTACCACCTTCAAAGATGGGCGATACCACGTGGAGTTGCCATGGAAACAAGAAATGCCAGAACTCCAAGACAACTATAGAATCATCAAGAAACGGTTTGAAGATCTGAAGAAAAGACTGAAGAAGGATGTGACGTTGTACAGCAGATACAATGAAGTCGTAGAGGACTACTTACAACAGGATATGGCAGAGGACGTGCCCAAGGACAACACATCAAGCGCAGACAACGTAAAATACTACTTACCTCACCATGCAGTACTCCGAGAAGATAAGGTGACGACAAAACTGAGAGTGGTGTTTGATGCCTCGTCCCATGAAGATGGCTGTCCATCCTTCAATGACTGTCTACTCACAGGACCAAACCTGAATCCGGATCTGCTCAGCGTTCTGATAAAGTTCAGACTACATGAGATCGCATTCATGGCAGACATCAAGAAGGCTTTCCTGCAGATATCCCTAGCAGAGAGAGACAGAGACGCCGTGAGATTTCTATGGCTCACAGGCCCACCAAGGGGAAAAAATAAAGAGGAGCTGCGTGTGCTGAGGATGAAAAGAGTGGTATTTGGAGCTTCCCCAAGTCCATTCTTGCTGGCAGCTACAATCAGGAAGCACCTGAAACAATATGAAACAGAACAACCAGAAGTTGTAGAGATACTGAGAGAGTCACTCTATGTTGATGACTTCATTGCAAGTTCACGCAATGTTGAAGAGGTTTACCTTGTGACCACAGCTGCAAGGCGAATGCTGTCGATTGCAGGCATGGACCTCTGCAAGTGGATGACCAACTCTCCTGAATTGAAAACAAAAATGGGAGGAGAGTACGACAACTGACCACCCGTTGACGCTAGAAACACAAGGAGTAGTGCTGAAGGTTTAGTGTGGAGACCGGAAACAGATGACTTTGTGTTTGACCTCAGGCCGCTACTGAGCATTCTAAAGCAAAAAGAAAACACAAAGAGAAGGGTTCTGCAGTCGTCTGCACGTATTTTCAACCCTCTTGGTTTCCTGACCCCCTTCACCATCAGGATCAAGTGCATGTTCCAGGAAATGTGGGAGAGGGGACTCAGCTGGGACAAACAATTACCACCTGATCTGACACGAGAATGGTAACAGTGGTGTTCGGAACTACCCCAGTTAAACCAGCTCACCATACAAAGGTGGTACAGAACAGACATGCGGCCACAGAATAATCACACCCTGAAACTACACGTGTTCTGTGATGCAAGTGAAAGGGCTTACAGTGCAGTAGCTTACTTGCAAAGTGAATCACAAGACAGGGAAACAACAAGTCTAGTCGCATCCAAGTCCAGGGTAGCCCCACTCAAGAAAATGACGCTGCCACGCCTGGAGCTCATGGGAGCTGTGATTGGAGCGAGACTAGCAAACAACCTGATGAACACACTGAAAATGGAAGAAAAACAGATCAAAATGTGGACAGACTCGATGATCGTGCTGCATTGGATTTGCAGCTCAGCTCAGAAATGGAAACAGTTTGTTGTGAACAGAGTGACAGAGATCCAGTCCTTGACCAATCCAGAGTCATGGTCACATATTGAAGGGAAAACTAATCCAGCCGACCTCCCTACAAGAGGACAAACTATTCGAAACATGACACAGAGCGAGCTATGGTGGAATGGACCCAGAATTCTGACATCACCCAATCAGTCCGAGGAGACTGATGATAACAAGGTTCCAGAAGAGGTCAACACAGAACTCAAGTCCAGTTGCCAGGTTACTGTACAACTTGCAGCAAACAGCACAGACATCACTGAACCTGTGTTGGAGCTTGAAAAGGTACAGCAAACTGAAAAGAGTGTTCAGAGTCACCGCCTGGATAAAGAGATTCATAGCCAACGCTCGTACAAACATAAAGATGCAAGGTGAACTGACTGCTGACGAACTGTTCGATGCAGAAAAGTACTGGATTAAGGTAACACAACAGTTTCGGACTGGAGATCAAACTACTGAAGGCAGGAAAAAGCCTAAACAATGACTGTAAAATCAGAGAACTGAAACCGTTCTTGGACGAACACGAACTTCTCAGTGTAGGAGGAAGACTGCAACAGTCCAACTTCACATTCAGAGAGCAGCACCCATGGGTTCTGCCCAACAAGTACAGATACTCAGAAATGCTGATACAGTACCACCATGAGAAGGTGATGCATTCTGGAACAAGAGACACTCTAGTACAAATCAGAGAGCGATACTGGATATTGCGTGCTAGGCAGCTAGTCAAGAGCACAGTGGCAAGATGTATAGTGTGCAAGAGATTCAAGGCAAGGGCCGGACAGCAGGTCTCTGCGCCTTTACCAAAAGACAGAATAACTGAATCCCCACCATTCGAAGTCACAGGTGTGGATTTTGCATGACCGCTCTATGTGAAAGAAAATGGTGCTGTGAAGAAGTCATACATTGCACTGTTCACTTGTGCTGTAACCAGAGCAGTGCATTTGGAACTGGTCTCAGATCAGTCAACAGAGACTTTCCTGTTAGCTCTAGAAAGATTCATCTCAAGGAGAGGATTATGCAAGGTAATCTACTCAGACAATGCAAAAACGTTCAAGAGAGCTGATCAGGACTTGAAAGAGCTGTGGAAGGCAATCGAAGAGTCCCAAATCTTGGCGTTCTTCTCAGAAGGGGGCATCACCTGGAGGTTCATCGCCAAGCGGGCAGCCTGGTGGGGCGGATTCTGGGAAAGACTCGTCAGGTCAGTGAAAACATGCCTGCGAAAGGTTCTTGGGAGAGCTTCATTCAACTTTGAAGAGATGTGCACAGTCCTGACAGAGGTTGATGCTATCCTAAATTCTAGGCCTCTGACCTTCGTGCACAATGAAGTGGATGAACCACAACCCCTGACCCCAGCACACTTCCTGGTGGGTAAAATACCAACCTCTTTGCCTCCAAAGCCATTTCTAGCTGACACTCAGCACTCAACGCTAAACAAGGAGGAAATTACATGCAGATGGAAGTACAGGCAGAGAATTGTGACCAGTTTCTGGAACAGTTGGCGAAGAGACTACTTGCTGGATCTAAAGTCAGCACACCGCTGTGACACGCCACAGCCCACCCCGCTGAAAGCGGGTGACGTTGTACTCATTGGAGAAGATAACACACCCAGACAAACCTGGAAACTAGGAAAGATTGAGGAACTGTTTCCAGGCCGAGATGGCCTAGTTAGGTCATGTTCAGTTCGTACTGCTTCAGGGACTTTGTTGAGGAGACATATTCAGTTGATACACTGCCTAGAGATTTAGATGAACACAGTTGTTCATCGGGGGGAGGATGTTGTAACTTTAATGGGTTACAGAGTTAATGTTTAAGTTAATTCATTGAGCTGTATCTAAATATATTTTCTTTAGAGCTATTTACATATGTAATTGTATTATAATTTGTGTGTTGGAGATTGAGAGAAGTACATACAGTGGGGAGAACAATTATTTGATACACTGCCGATTTTGCAGGTTTTCCTACTTACAAAGCATGTAGAGGTCTGTAATTTTTATCATAGGTACACTTCAACTGTGAGAGACGGAATCTAAAACAAAAATCCAGAAAATCACAATGTATGATCTTTAAGTAATTAATTTGCATTTTATTGCATGACATAAGTATTTGATACTCAGAAAAGCAGAACTTTATATTTGGTACAGAAACCTTTGTTTGCAATTACAGAGATCATACGTTTCCTGTAGGTCTTGACCAGGTTTGCACACACTGCAGCAGGGATTTTGGCCCACTCCTCCATACAGACCTTCTCCAGATCCTTCAGGTTTCGGGGCTGTCGCTGGGCAATACGGACTTTCAGCTCCCTCCAAAGATTTTCTATTGGGTTCAGGTCTGGAGACTGGCTAGGCCACCCAGGACCTTGAGATGCTTCTTACGGAGCCACTCCTTAGTTGCCCTGGCTGTGTGTTTCGGGTCGTTGTCATGCTGGAAGACCCAGCCACAACCCATCTTCAATGCTCTTACTGAGGGAAGGAGGTTGTTGGCCAAGATCTCGTGATACATGGCCCCATCCATCCTCCCCTCAATACGGTGCAGTCGTCCTGTCCCCTTTGCAGAAAAGCATCCCCAAAGAATGATGTTTCCACCTCCATGCTTCACGGTTGGGATGGTGTTCTTGGGGGATGTACTCATCCTTCTTCTTCCTCCAAACACGGCGAGTGGAGTTTAGACCAAAAAGCTCTATTTTTGTCTCATCAGACCTCATGACCTTCTCCCATTCCTCCTCTGGATCATCCAGATGGTCATTGGTAAACTTCAGACGGGCCTGGACATGCGCTGGCTTGAGCAGGGGGACCTTGCGTGAGCTTCAGGATTTTAATCCATGACAGCGTAGTGTGTTACTAATGGTTTTCTTTGAGACTGTGGTCCCAGCTCTCTTCAGGTCATTGACCAGGTCCTGCTGTGTAGTTCTGGGCTGATCCCTCACCTTCCTCATGATCATTGATGCCCCACGAGGTGAGATCTTGCATGGAGCCCCAGACCGAGGGTGATTGACTGTCATTTTGAACTTCTTCCATTTTCTAATAATTGCGCCAACAGTTGTTGCCTTCTCACCAAGCTGCTTGCCTATTGTCCTGTAGCCCATCCCAGCCTTGTGCAGGTCTACAATTTTATCCCTGATGTCCTTACACAGCTCTCTGGTCTTGGCCATTGTGGAGAGGTTGGAGTCTGTTTGATTGAGTGTGTGGACAGGTGTCTTTTATACAGGTAACGAGTTCAAACAGGTGCAGTTAATACAGGTAATGAGTGGAGAACAGGAGGGCTTCTTAAAGAAAAACTAACAGGTCTGTGAGAGCCGGAATTCTTACTGGTTGGTAGGTGATCAAATACTTATGTCATGCAATAAAATGCAAATTAATTACTTAAAAATCATACAATGTGATTTTCTGGATTTTTAAGTGTACCGCTGGTGTACAGCAATCTTTAAGTCATACCACAGATTCTCAATTGGATTGAGGTCTGGGCTTTGACTAGGCCATTCCAAGACATTTAAATGTTCCCCAACTCAAATGTCGCTTTAGCAGTATGCTTATGGTCATTGTCCTAATGGAAGGTGAACCTCCGTCCCAGTCTCAAATCTCTGGAAGACTGAAACAGATTTCCCTCAAGAATTTCCCTGTATTTAGTGCCATCCATCATTCCTTCAATTCTGACCAGTTTCCCAGTCCCAGCTGATGAAAAACATCCCCACAGCATGATACTGCCACCCCCATGCTTCACTGTGAGGATGGTGTTCTCGGGGTGATGAGAGGTGTTGGGTTTGCGCCAGCCAAATCGTTTTCCTTGATGGCCAAAAAGCTCAATTGTAGTCTCATCTGACCAGAGGACCTTCTTCCATATGTTTGTGGAGTCTCCCACATGCCTTTTGGCAAATACCAAATGTGTTTGCTTATTTTTTTCTTTAAGCAATGGCTTTTTTCTGGCCACTCTTCTGTAAAGCCCAGCTCTGTGGAGAGTACGGTATAAAGTGGTCTAATGGACAGATACTTCAGTTTCCGCTGTGGAGCTTTGCAGCTCCTTCATGGTTATCTTTGGTCTCTTTGTTGCCTTTCTGATTAATGCCCTCCTTGCCTGGTCAGTGAGTTTTGGTGGGCGGCCCTCTTGGCAGGGTTGTTGTGGTGCCATATTCTTTAAATTTTGTAATCATGGATTTAATGGTGCTCCGTGTGATGTTCGAAGTTTCTGATATTATTTTATAACCCAACCCTGATCTGGCTCAATTCAACGGCTCAGACACCAGACGTACAGTGAGGGAAAAAAGAATTTGATCCCCTGCTGATTTTGTACGTTTGCCCACTGACGAAGACATGATCAGTCTATAATTTTAATGGTAGGTTTATTTGAACAGTGAGAGACAGAATAACATAAAAAAATCCAGAAAAACGCATGTCAAAAATGTTATAAATTGATTTGCATTTTAATGAGGGAAATAAGTGTTTCACCCCTCTGCAAAACATGACTTAGTACTTGGTGGCAAAACCCTTGTTGGCAGAGGTCAGACAGAGGTCAGACGTTTCTTGTAGTTGGCCACCAGGTTTGCACACATCTCAGGAGGGATTTTGTTCCACTCCTCTTTGCAGATCTTCTCCAAGTCATTAAGGTTTCGAGGCTGATGTTTGGCAACTTGAACCTTCAGCTCCCTCCACAGATTTTCTATGGGATTAAGGTCTGGAGACAGGCTAGGCCACTCCAGGACGTTAATGTGCTTCTTCTTGAGCCACTCCTTTGTTGCCTTGGCCGTGAGTTTTGGGTCATTGTCATGCTGGAATATCCATTTACGACCCATTTTCAATGCCCTGGCTGAGGGAAGGAGGTTCTCACCCAAGATTTGATGGTACATGGCCCCGTCCATCGTCCCTTTGATGTGGTGAAGTTGTCCTGTCCCCTTAGCAGAAAAACACCCCCAAAGCATAATGTTTCCACCTCCATGTTTGACGGTGGGGAGGGTGTTCTTGGGGTCATTGGCAGCATTCCTCCTCCTCCAAACACGGCGAGTTGAGTTGATGCCAAAGAGCTCGATTTTGGTCTCATCTGACCACAACACTTTCACCCAGTTCTCCTCTGAATCATTCAGATGTTCATTGGCAAACTTCAGACGGCCCTGTATATGTGCTTTCTTGAGCAGGGGGACCTTGCGGGCGCTGCAGGATTTCAGTCCTTCACGGCGTAGTGTGTTACCAATTGTTTTCTTGGTAAGTATGGTCCCAGCTGCCTTGAGATCATTGACAAGATCCTCCCGTGTAGTTCTGGGCTGATTCCTCACCGTTCTCATGATCATTGCAACTCCACAAGGTGAGATCTTGCATGGAGCCCCAGGCCGGGGGAGAGTGACAGTTATTTTGTGTTTCATCCATTTGCGAATGATCGCATCAACTGTTGTCACCTTCTCACCAAGCCGCTTGGCGATGGTCTTGTAGCCCATTCCAGCCTTGTGTAGGTCTACAATCTTGTCCCTGACATCCTTGGAGAGCTCTTTGGTCTTGGCCATGGTGGAGAGTTTGGAATCTGATTGATTGATTGCTTCTGTGGACAGGTGTCTTTTATACAGTTAACAAGCTGAGATTAGGAGCACTCCCTTTAAGAGTGTGCTCCTAATTTCAGCTCGTTACCTGTGTTGTTGTTTTTAATCGCACTGCTTTGCTTTATCTCGGCCAGGTCGCAGTTGTGAATGAGAACTTGTTCTCAACTGGCTTACCTGGTTAAATAAAGGTGAAATAAAATAAAACAATTAAATGAGACTAAAATTGAGCTTTTTGGCCATCAAGTAAAACACTATGTCTGGCGCAAACCCAACACTTCTCATCACCCCGAGAACACCATCCCCACAGTGAAGCATGGTGGTGGCATCATCATGCTTTGGGGATGTTTTTCATCGGCAGGGACTGGGAAACTGGTCAGAATTGAAGGAATGATGGATGGCGCTAAATACAGGGAAATTCTTGAGGGAAATCTGTTTCAGTCTTCCAGAGATTTGAGACTGGGACGGAGGTTCACCTTCCAGCAGGACAATGACCCTAAGCATACTGCTAAAGCGACACTTGGGGAACATTTAAATGTCTTGGAATGGCCTAGTCAAAGCCCAGATCTCAATCCAATTGAGAATCTGTGGTATGACTTAAAGATTGCTGTACACCAGCGGAACCCATCCAACTTGAAGGAGCTGGAGCAGTTTTGCCTTGAAGAATGGGCAAAGATCCCAGTAACTAGATGTGCCAAGCTTATAGTGACATACCCCAAGAGACTTGCAGCTGTAATTGCTGTAAAAGGTGGCTGTACAAAGTATTGACTTGGGGGGGTGAATAGTTATGCACACTCAAGTTTTCAGTTTTTTTGTATTATTTCTTGTTCATTTCACGAAAAAAAAGATTTTTCATCTTCAAAGTGGTAGGCATGTTGTATAAATCAAATGATACAAACCCCCAAAATATCAATTTTAATTCCAGGTTGTAAGGCAACAAAATAGGAAAGATGCCAAGGGGGGTGAACACTTTCGCAAGCCACTGTACCTGTACACTTATCTAGTGCATCTCTAACACGGCTTGAAATTACCCAAACAAGCGGAGCTCGAAATCAATTCCAGCCTTGTTTTGTGAGTGGGCATGCAGTGATATCTCTCCCTACCTAGACTGTCATGAAGGGCTCTCATCAGGGAAGTGTGAGATTGAGCCCTAAGAGCACCAGGACACACACTGGTCTGGCCACGGTACTATTTACAGCTTTAGACGGGGCCTTGTGGCTGTTGCACAACATGGAGAGACACTGGGCTCTAAAGATATGGAGATGACTCATTGTGTAACGACTGGCTCGGCTCAATAAAATATCGACCAGGTTATAACACTTTTCGAATACAGCGGATTTTGTGTTTGGAGGACGGATTTGTTTTACTTACGATGCTTTATGTGTGTGGGTGGGTGTATCAGCCATTTTATTTTTGTATTAGTTGTGTGTGTGTTTGTGCATGTGTGCATGTATTAATCCGCTTTTTTTGTACGAGGCACAAAACCAGTCCTTTTACTAACCAAACAACAACCATGCCCTACCCATCTAGTTGAAGGGGGTCCCTCTGCTTGCGTCCCAAATAGCACTCTATTGCCTATATACAGTGGGGGAAAAAAGTATTTAGTCAGCCACCAATTGTGCAAGTTCTCCCACTTAAAAATATGAGAGAGGCCTGTAATTTTCATCATAGGTACAAGTCAGCTATGACAGACAAAATGAGAAAAAAAATCCAGAAAATCACATTGTAGGATTTTTAATGAATTGATTTGCAAATTATGGTGGAAAATAAGTATTTGGTCAATAACAAAAGTTTCTCAATACTTTGTTATATACCCTTTGTTGGCAATGACACAGGTCAAACGTTTTCTGTAAGTCTTCACAAGGTTTTCACACACTGTTGCTGGTATTTTAGCCCATTCCTCCATGCAGATCTCCTCTAGAGCAGTGATGTTTTGGGGCTGTCGCTGGGCAACACGGACTTTCAACTCCCTCCAAAGATTTTCTATGGGGTTGAGATCTGGAGACTGGCTAGGCCACTCCAGGACCTTGAAATGCTTCTTACGAAGCCACTCCTTCGTTGCCCGGGCGGTGTGTTTGGGATCATTGTCATGCTGAAAGACCCAGCCACGTTTCATCTTCAATGCCCTTGCTGATGGAAGGAGGTTTTCACTCAAAATCTCACGATACATGGCCCCATTCATTCTTTCCTTTACACGGATCAGTCGTCCCTGGTCCCTTTGCAGAAAAACAGCCCCAAAGCATGATGTTTCCACCCCCATGCTTCACAGTAGATATGGTGTTCTTTGGATGCAACTCAGCATTCTTTGTCCTCCAAACACGACGAGTTGAGTTTTTACCAAAAAGTTCTATTTTGGTTTCATCTGACCATATGACATTCTCCCAATCCTCTTCTGGATCATCGAAATGCACTCTAGCAAACTTCAGACGGGCCTGGACATGTACTGGCTTAAGCAGGGGGACACATCTGGCACTGCAGGATTTGAGTCCCTGGCGGCGTAGTGTGTTACTGATGGTAGGCTTTGTTACTTTGGTCCCAGCTCTCTGCAGGTCATTCACTAGGTCCCCCCGTGTGGTTCTGGGATTTTTGCTCACCGTTCTTGTGATCATTTTGACCCCACGGGGTGAGATCTTGCCCCAGATTGAGGGAGATTATCAGTGGACTTGTATGTCTTCCATTTCCTAATAATTGCTCCCACAGTTGATTTCTTCAAACCAAGCTGTTTACCTATTGCAGATTCAGTCTTCCCAGCCTGGTGCAGGTCTACAATTTTATTTCTGGTGTCCTTTGACAGCTCTTTGGTCTTGGCCATAGTGGAGTTTGGAGTGTGACTGTTTGAAGTTGTGGACAGGTGTATTTTATACTGATAACAAGTTCAAACAGGTGCCATTAATACAGGTAACGAGTGGAGGACAGAGGAGCCTCTTAAATAAGAAGTTACAGGTCTGTGAGAGCCAGAAATCTTGCTTGTTTGTAGGTGACCAAATACTTATTTTCCACCATCATTTGCAAATAAATTCATAAAAAATCCTACAATGTGATTTTCTGGATTTTTTTTCTCTCAATTTGTCTGTCATAGTTGACGTGTACCTATGATGAAAAATACAGGCCTCTCTCATCTTTTTCAGTGGGAGAACTTGCACAATTGGTGGCTGACTAAATACTTTTTTCCCCACTGTATATTGGTTCCTAACTTCCCTGAAAAGTTGCATATCGCGGGGGCTATTTGATGCTAATGCAGTACGCCACAGGATGTTTTTGTGCTGGTCAAGGGCAGTCAAGTCTGAGGAGAACCAGGAGCTATATCTGTTCTTAGTTCTGAATTTTTTGAATGGGGCATGCTTATTTTAGATGGAGAGGAAAGCACTTTTAAAGAACAACCAGGCATCCTCTACTGACGGAATGAGATCGATATCCATTCCAGGATACCTGGGCCAGGTCAATTAGGAAGGCCTGCTTGCTAAAGTGTTTTAGGGAGCGTTTGACAGTGATGAGGGGTGGTCGTTTGACCACGGACCCATTACGGACGCAGGCAATAAGGCAGTGATCGCTGAGATCCTTGTTGAAGACAGCGGAGGTGTATTTAGAGGGTAAGTTAGTCAGGATGATATCTATGAGGGTGCCCATGTTTACGGATTCAGGTTTGTACCTGGTAGGTTCCTTGATAATTTGTGTGAGATTGAGGGCATCTAGTTTGGATTGTAGGATGGCCGGGGTGTTAAGCGTATCCCAGTTTAGGTCACCAAGCAGCCGAACTCTGAGGATAGATGGGTGGCAATCAATTCACGTATGGTGTCCAGGGCACAGCTGGGGACTGAGGGGGGTCTGTAGCAAGTGGCAACAGTGAGAGACTTATTTCTGGAAAGGTGGATTTTTAGAAGTAGGAGCTCAAACTGTTTGGGCACAGACCTGGATAGTATGATAGAGCTCTACAGTAGATTGCAACTCCACCCCTTTTGGCAGTTCTATCTAGACGGAAAATGTTGTAGTTGGGGATGGACATTTCTGAATTTTTGGTGGCCTTCCTAAGCCAGGATTCAGACACTGCTAGAACATCAGGGTTGGCAGAGTGTGCTAACGCAGTGAATAACTCAAACTTAGGAAGGAGGCTTCTGATGTTAACATGCAAAATGCCAAGGCTTTTACGGTTACAGAAGTCAACAAATGATAGCGCCTGGGGAGTAGGAGTGATACTGGGGGCAACAGGGCCTGGGTTAACATCTACATCACCAGAGGAACAGAGGAGGACTAGAATAAGGATACGGCTAAAGGCTTTAAGAACTAGTCTTCTAGTGCGTTGGGTACAGAGAATAAAAGGGGCAGATTTCCAGGCGTTGTAGAATAGATTCAGGGCATTATGTGCAGACAAGGATATGGAAGGATATGAGTACAGTGGAGGTAAACCTAAGCGTTGGGTAACATTGAAAGAGATAGCATCACTGGAGGCACCGATTGTTCTGGTCTCCACGTGTATGGGGGCGTGGAACAAAGGAGCTATTTGAGGCAGTTTGAGAGGGACTTGGGGCTCTACAGTGAAATTGTATAATAAGAACTAACTGGAACAGCAATAGGCAAGGCATATTGACATGGGAGAGAGGCATAAAGCAATCACAGGTGTTATTCGAGAGAACTAAGACAACAACTGGTAATGGCGATGAAAGTTTGGGCTGAGGCTAAACAGATAAAACAGGACAGGGTACCGTGTAAAGGAACAGTCCAGCAGGCATCAACTGTGCAGCTGAGTTATCATAAGGTCCAGTGAACAGCAATGTGAGTCCGAGAGCAGTTCGAATTGGTGCTACAGCACAGGCGAGCAGGAAGCACAGCTGTTGAATTGCATGTGCTAGCGGGCCGGGGCTAGCAGATGGATCTCTGTGGTCATCGCAATGGGAAGCCTGTTGAAACCACAGACGATTACGTTGGCAGACCAGTCGTGATGGATCGGCGGGGCTCCGTGTCGACACTAGGAGGTCCCGTCCGGTTGACAGAGAGGTAGATAGCCGGGAGATGGGCCTGACTCGAGGCTAGCTCAAGGCTAACTGGTGCTTGCTTCGGGGGCAGGGGTGATTAGCTAACAGCAACATCCATTCGGTTGCAGCTAGCTAGTTGCGATGATCAGGTGTTAAAAGGTCCAGTGACTCAGTGATTCCGGCAGAAAATCCGATATGTTCTGGGTCGATAACGCGCTGTGCAGACTGGCCGATAATTGTCCAAGCTAGAGCTGGCTGGTAGGTAGTGCAGGCCACGGACAATGGTGAAAAAACGCTAACGGTGGCTAATAGCAAGTAGCTAGTTAGTTGGCTACTCCCGTCCGGTAAACAGAGAGGTAGATAGCCGGGATATGGGCCTGGCTCGAGGCTAGCTCAAGGCTAACTGGTGCTTGCTTCGGGGGCAGGGGTGATTAGCTAACAGCAACATCCATTCGGTTGCGGCTAGCTGGTTGCGATCCGGTGTTAAGGTCCAGTGATCCGGCAGAAAATCCGATGTTCAGGGTGAAAACCGCTAACGGTGGCTAATAGCAAGTAGCTAGTTAGCTGGCTAGCTAGTTTCAACTGGAGACTCTAGGTAAAAGGTAAGTAAATAATAGAATCCGTTCCACATTGAGTGAGGCGGGTTGCAGGAAAGTATATTTAGTAGAAGGATGAAAAGTGTGATAGGGAAATATATATAACAAAATAAATAAATAAATAAAAAAACAGGCTATTTACATGGACACACTACAGAGTACACGACCGCACTGCTACGCCATCTTGGATCGTGTGTACAGATTAGCGTGCATACAAATTCCACTGCTCTAACCTGTATGTCTCATTCAACCTACATCTCTCCTCCCATTAACAACGGTCTATCTATAACAATAAAATCTGAAAATACGACTGGGATTCCAATCTCCTTTAACAAGGAAATTGAAAAAAGGAAAACCAGTGGTATTTTGACCACTCCCTACATGTTGCTTTTGGCATTATGTTCCTCCCATCTCATTAAACAACCAATCGACAGTGGCGGCAAACAAACTAAATGAAGAGTAATGGCTTCCAGAGAGAGATCTCTAATTTCAATTGATCTTGTTCATTTCAAATATGACTCATGCCTCTGAACAGCTCATTTGAAGCACAACTCATGGGCAAGGAATGTTCATCTGCGTTTTTCAATATTTATCAGCATCTTCAAAGCGTGATGTTAAAATGGGTTTAGGAGTAAGAAAGCACACAGTGTGAATTTATGCAGTGTTTATCCTGAATAACAGCTTGTATGCTTCCCTTTTTAGTTGCCAAATGGTGTATTCAGGCGCATCACTTAGTGAGAGAGTTTCATCCTGTTAGTGGGAAATGGGGAGATTGTAACCCAAGTCAATGAACACACGTTTCATTGATGGTCATGATGTGGCAGGGTTATAGAATTATTCTGAGCAATGGTATACAATGCCATTGACCTAAAATAGTCATTCATGTTAAAGTTATAGACAAAGTCAAGGAGATTGGACAGTTTTGCGATTCAAATAAAATAAAATGTTATTGTCACGTACACAGTTTACGCAGGTATAAAAGGTACAGTGAAATGCATGTGTGCTAGCTCCCTCAACATTGCAGTACAATAATCAATAATAAAGAGTAAAATCAAAAATAGCTTGTAAAAGAAGATGTAGAATGCATAGTAATAGCCTGATATGTACACAATAGGATAATGAATGTGCTAAGTATGAAGTAAGTAGTGTCTTGGGTTGCACAGTTGAATATAATATAATAAAACACCAACGTTGACTGTGTGTGTGTGTGTGTGTGTGTGTGTGTGTGTGTGTGTGTGTGTGTGTGTGTGTGTGTGTGTGTGTGTGTGTGTGTGTGTGTGTGTGTGTGTGTGTGCTTGTGTTCTAAGGGTTGGATGTGTGCAGAGTCAGTGCAAATAGAACAGCAATCAGGTAAAAGGAGAATGGATGTGGGACAGGTCCACTTGATTAAGAAGATCTGATTAAAGATAGTACAGTACACTTAATTGAAAACAGCACAGTACAGTAAAACACCATTCAAAATACACATTCAATGGGATCCCCCTCGACAGAGAACAGAGGGAATTTCCCATGAAAATCATTGACTGAATGGAGCTCCAAAGGTATTGTCAAGAGACAGAGCAACCCTCTCTCTCCCTCCATGTCAACCCCGCACCCACTCATCCTAAAATAACCACCCATTGCCTTCTAAGAGCCCATCAATTGCGGGGCATTATCGTCATTACTCGGCAAGCACTGCCAAATACAGAATTTCAGGCACACTAATGAAACCCATTTGGGGAATGTACATACATTATCTCTGATTAACCCGTGAACATTCATTCAAATTAGTTTGGGGCATTTCACTGTGGAGGCCAAAGAGCTGATAGATGGTGGGAGCCAACCAAAATGTAACCCCAGACAAATGACACCCTATTTCCTATAAAGTGCACAACAGTGGGGGAAAAAAGTATTTATTCAGCCACCAATTGTGCAAGTTCTCCCACTTAAAAAGATGAGAGAGGCCTGTAATTTTCATCATAGGTACACGTCAACTATGACAGACAAATTGAGAAAATGTTTTCCAGAAAATCACATTGTAGGATTTTTAATGAATTTATTTGCAAATGATGGTGGAAAATAAGTATTTGGTCACCTACAAACAAGCAAGATTTCTGGCTCTCACAGACCTGTAACTTCTTCTTTAAGAGGCTCCTCTGTCCTCCACTCGTTACCTGTATTAATGACACCTGTTTGAACTTGTTATCAGTATAAAATACACCTGTCCACAACCTCAAACAGTCACACTCCAAACTCCACTATGGCCAAGACCAAAGAGCTGTCAAAGGACACCAGAAACAAAATTGTAGACCTGCACCAGGCTGGGAAGACTGAATCTGCAATAGGTAAGCAGCTTGGTTTGAAGAAATCAACTGTGGGAGCAATTATTAGGAAATGGAAGACATACAAGACCAATGCCTTCATGCATTCCTACAAATAAAATAATTTCTCACATTTCATACATTCCTCTTTAATCTGCCCTTTTCCTGTATACTTTTACATCATTAAACGTAGGACGTACTGTATCACCAACGCCAGCTGCCGCTGTCCGATGCCATAAATGTGTCGGCTAACTTTGCAGGATAATGACTTCATTTGCATTTACTACAGAAGCCGTTAGCCAACTAGCGAAATGACTCCCTCTGCAGCACTAAATGGAAAAGGACACGGAAATCCATCTCTACCCAATAGTTGGGGATAGACCGCATGGATAATGGTCCACAGATTCTCTCACTTTCATATCTACTTCTCCCCCTAATAAACCCACCGCTGTAATTGATTGACAATATGGATTACATTTATTTACAATGTGGACATGAAGGATAGCCTGGGCTGTGTTGAATGCGCCACTGCATGGATTTCCTCTGGGGAAGCTGGAGAACAGATTTATATTTGTTAGGCATAGATTTATGTCACCTGCAAGCGGTGAGCAGTCAATCAGAACATAATGGGGTTTATCCCTATGCAAGGCGCCGGGTCTCCAACAGTCACTCATTTGTTTTCACTCAACATCATCCTGTTTCAAGCCACTTAGGGATTAGTCAGAGCAATTACTAATTCCCACAATTTCTTCATTTGACTCTTATGTGCATGTTTATAATGCAGCAGCGCCATTTAATGTGTGTGCGTGTTCAACCAAGCTTGAATAGCACCCATCTTTGGAAGTGTGTTATTATAGTGGAGTTTCTTATTCAGATTTCCCATTAGATATTGGTTTTAGCATTGATTTGTGATTTTTTTTCTATTTGAGACAGTAGCACACTTTCAATGCAGTCGATTTTAATTTGACTCCCTTTCAGACACAACCTGCATTGTCTAGACCTGAGTCGTTTTTAATGACATTTGCAGACATTGTGTAGTTTACTAGTTATATTTACTGGAATCCAAGGCACTGAAGGTGCAAAAAGAGCTATATGTTCGTTTTTTTTACCACTTTATTCGTACCTCCAAGCATTGGAGATAATGCAACCAAGGACAGACAACTGTTCTCCCTAGAATGAATGATTGACATTATAAGACAAACTAAAAAGGGAAAAATGTCAACATAATATTACCCCAAGCAACAATTTCTTAACTCAATCTGTTTTTTCGCATTGGTTGGCTTAGTTGTGCGTTCCTTAAATGAAGCCTTGAGCCCACGCACAACCTGCGTTTTTATGTTCATGTTGCTTTGTTTTGATGTAGTCTTTCAAGCGCCTTTCTCTGTGTGTCATTACAAAGGTAACAGTGTGCAGCTGTGTGCTAGCTTGAGTGGAAATTGAAGAGAACGGATAAGGCTCTCACAGTAGTCGCTGTAAGTCTTCGATTGATTTCTCTGATAGGAGGGAAAATTGTTTGTCGGTCTCTGTGAATAACCCTTCTGCACCCCCGCGTGCCCCAGTCTTACGCATCCAACCATTCTTCACTCCTCCTCCTCTTCCTCCTCCTCGTCTCTCTTCCTCTCTCTTCCGCACTTCATTTATCTAATCTACCTTGACATTTCAGAAGTTTTTTCTTTACACTGAGGTTGTATAATCACACTTCATCATTGTGCACTCGTTTGGGAGTCCTCCCTCACTCTCTGATGCAGAAAACCTGCCATAGTGTTTCATCGAAGGTACTCCAAATGAAAAATGACCATAGGGATTCGGCACTGAAGAGGAATCGCTTAAGCACCACTGCCAGTTGCAGCAGTTTCAGCTTTTCCTGTGTACGCTCGCCTTTCTAACACAACATATGTTGACAGTCGTGTGGACAGTCGTCTCTAGATGTTTTGCTTAAGAGCTACTCTAACATTACCTGTAGTTAACCTGATTAGAAAAGGAAATGTGCATATTCCATGTGCCACTCCGAATTGGTTTACTGAGTCTTATTAAAGGGGAACTGCCTCATAGAACCAACTTCTCTGGTTATAAACTGTTTATGTGGCATCAATATGAGTCAGAAACATTAATTCTAGTGTCAAAATTTACTATAAAGTGTAAATAGGATAATTTTGGTCATAAAGTCAGTTTAGTCCAAAATTTGATTTGGAAATGAGTGCGTCACGACGGGTATGGATGGGTTGGGTGTGGAAATGTACATGCCCACTTTTGCCAATGATGTCCAATTGCCCAGAGACAAGGTGTGATCTGCCCCCAGCTGCCATGTGTTGTGGACATGTTGTCAAGTCTGCAACGCACGCACACTTGCTCAGCATAAAAGTGAAAATTGGCTTCCATAAAGTTGGCACAAACTTCTAATGCATTCAACAATATTGCGCAATTTGTCGAGGAATGTATTACATATAACAAACGTATTACATGGTGGCTGTGACTGGTGTGTGGTGAGTAGCTAGCTAGCTATTATACTGTGGTACTGTGATGTAACTAGCTAAATAAATAGTCTCTCCCTAATGTGTAACGTGATGTAATGTCATAGAGCGGAATATTTGCATAGCTAACATTGCACCTGACGATAATGTTTGATAGGATGTAACGTTAGCCAGCTTGCTATCGATAATGTTTAAACTCGAACTGGCTAGCTAGCTAACGTTAGCTAGTTAGCCAATTCATTTCAACTCGGACAAAGATATTGATAACTAACCCGGATTGACCAGCTAGGTAGCTAGCTACTTTTATGAGAACAGGCATGTTGTTTGGGTTAACACTTGTTCTCGATAACTCAGGCCCTGGCGGCATTCTGCATTTACTGTAATGGAACTGTGAGTCATGATCAAGGGCTAAGTTAGTTAGCACTAGCTAGCTAGCATTCGGAGTCTTCGTCTGCCACTAGGGCTAAAACAACATGCCTGTTCTTATAAAAGTTTGTGTATTTTCTAATGCAAAAATAAATGAAGGAAGGTACTTGTCCAGTCTTTTTAGCTAAATTTGTTACAAATACATGTCAGCAAGTATTCCGCAATGTAACTTTACAAAGCTGGTTGTATATGGTGCTTGTAAGACAACTGGGAACTGAAAAAATGAGGTCAATCAGTGATCTTCAGGTCATAGTCGGAGCTCAAGAAAGGTAGGTAGGCCGTCATTGTAAATAAGAATTTGTTCTTAACTGACTTGCCTGGTTAAATAAAGGTTAAATAAAATAAAATCTCCGACTTGTAATTCCGAGTTGGGTGACCGTTCAAAATGAGTTCCAAGATGTCTTGAACGCAATGAAGTCGGAAGTCTGAGATTACTGAGTTTCGAGTTCCCAGTTGTTTTGAATGCGGCAATAGTAATGGCGTCAGCGTCACTGGCCTGAATCTATTCTGTACTTACAGTCACCCTATTAGTATAATTACTTCCAAACGAGAGATTTTATTTTTTCTCGCTATATATTTATTGAGTGATTTATACATTATTCCATTCACAGGCTAATTAGAAGAGACCATAGAAATAGAATAGAATGCCATGCTACTTCTGGGACAGCTGAAGTTGTACCAAAGATTTTTATGCTTCTTGTTCTATCTGTGGTTGTACTCTACAATTTATTTTCATTCGCTAGGTAAAGTGTAGGCATACTGCCTTCATAAGCAAATCAATATGATAGCCTATTTACAGGAGAACATTTTTGGTCTTTCTAACACAAACACACACATCGATTGTTTTGTTGATAAATATATCTACACTCAAGCTGGCCATGTTTGTGCAATGTCCACATGTAGCCTACACCTGTAGTGATATTAGTTCTGGGATTTTCCCCCCAGGAAAGATCTAAAAGCAGACATAAGGAGAATCGAGACGAGACAAAACTAGCCGGTTACAGAATATTGTGTTGACAGCTGAGCTGACTGAAGACCAGGCATTCAACTTGCAGTTGTTGATATCATTTCCATGGAAACATGTACATGACGTGATAAAACTTCAAGCTACTTTCGTAGCAAGGTGTTTGTCACCGGCCTTCTAGCTGCTGCCGAACCAACTGCTGGCAAACGCCCTTCACTCATCAACCCCGGACTTGTCTCATCATCATTATACACACCTGGTTCCAATTCCCACTCTATCACTGTATATGTACTCCCTCTGCCATTTGTCTTTGTCGGTCATTGTAAATGTTACTTGTTTTCCGGAGATGAATCTCTCCTACTATTTCCTGAGTACTTTATATTTTGCCTTTTTGTTTATGAAGACATATTTTGAGCGCAACAGCGTTTGGGTTTCGTCCCGCTTTGATCTATGGTGCTTAAATAAATTCAGTAGTTCTAAACCTGCGACTGCCTCCTCCTCTCTACACCAGTGACATAATGACTGACCCGAGAAAACAGGACGCAGCAGGACATCCCGACCTCTCCGCTGTAGAAGCGAAGCTCCGCCACCACGACTCGTGCCTGGAGCGGCTAGGGACTGCCATGGACGAGGTGCTCCGGGCCGTACGCCCACTGCAGGCTACACCACCACCTTCCCAGCTCCCCGCGGTCATTCCAGCCACCCCACCATCATCTACATCACCCGGTCCGATCAGCAACGTCCACCTACCCCTCCCGGAGTGGTTTGACGGCACCCCAGCTCACTGACCTCCACCTTGCCCGTCATGCCAAGATGGCATCCGAGAGGGACAAGGTGGCCTTGGTGATCTCGGTGCTGACAGGCCGGGCTCTGGAGTGGGCACACGCCGTCTGGGAGAGGGACGGTCTAAAAGTGCAGCCCTATGAGCGCTTCCCCCAAATCTTCCGTGCCGTCTTCGACCACCCGTCTACGCCAGGGGCCAAGGACAGCGTCGGTGTACGCTCTGGATTTCCGGACGGTGGCTGCAGGCGGACATCCAGTCCGAGCTGGCCTGTCACGATGAGGACCTCACGCTGGACCAGCTCATCGCCATGGCCATCCACCTGGATAATCTCCTGCGTGCCCGTCGCCCATCCCGGGGGCTCGGGTCTCTCCCAGGAACCTCCAGCGGGACTGAGCCCATGGAGTTGGGCACGACGCACCTTACCCCTGCGGAATGTCAACGCTGCCGTCAACAAGGTCTCTGCTCCTACTGCGGGGAGTCGGACCACCCCTGGAACACCTGTCCCAGAAGGAGAACCAGGCGAGGAAGCGACAGGCCGAGGAGCGCTCCTGCACCTTCCCAGTTAGGCGTGGACATGCCTTGCTCCTCTCTGTCCACCCAGCCCGTCCTCCTCCCTGTCACCTTCCCTGACTATACTGGTCCCCCACTGAGTCCTGCCCTAGTGGACTCAGGTGCTGCAGGCAATTTCCTAGACCAGTCAGTGGCCTTATCATTACGCATTCTAGTCCCTTTACAACCCCCTATCCCAGTCCATGCCCTAGACAACCGTGCCCTAGGAACAGGACTGGTGCCAGACCACGATTCCCATTTCCCTCACGGATAATCACAACCACCATGAACTCATCGCTTTCCTCATCTTAGACTCTCCTGCACATCCCATAGTTTTAGATTTCCCCTGGCTACAGTTGCATAACACCAGTATATCGTGGACAGAGAGGAGGTTGTTGGGTTGATCGCAGGCGTGTCAGGGGAGGTGTCTCTCTGTGTCAATCTGTGCCACCTCCGTGGAAAGTCTGGACCAAGCCACCCACGTCCCTATCCCGGAGGGAGGGGACCTACAGGTGGCCTTTTCGAAGGCCTTTTCGAATACTTTTCGAAGACTTAATTAATGATTGAAACACTGAGGGTGCATTTGTCAGGCCGTAGGGCATTACCCTGCATTCGTAGTGTCCGGTGCGACTGCTTCCTGTCTACTCTTCTCTACACCAGTGACAGTGTTGTAGAACGAGTGTCTCATGAAACACATTCCAGACACTGGTACTTCTTTCTATCTTGGCATAACTGTGATTTGACAGAGAAGTATCAGCTAGCTAGATAGGCTAGCCAGCTGTAGCTATCCCCAAGCTATGCTAGCTAGCTAGCTGCTGTCAGGTTGGCTATACACAATGTCTACACAGGCTGCCCTTGTTTGTTTGTTGTGATTGAATGGCAAAGACACACCCACGAAAAACCTGCATTAAACCACATCCCAAAGAAAACTCTTGTTTGGGATTCAGTAATGGCCACTGCATTTCTTAATGAGAACCGGTAGAAACACATGCGGAATCGTGATCACGTCTTCCTCGCATGCGTATATTCAATTAGACGATGCCATACACAGGCTTGATGAATTGGCAATTGGTAGCATTCACAGTGCTCAGTGCAGTATATACCATGGCGCTGCTTAAGACGCTATGTCTCGATCAGTTTCAGTGTTTTTGTACGGCCAAATGAACTGGAGCGTTCCGTACAGGAGTCCATTTGACTCGGTCCTTATCATTAATTACAGTTAATTACACAACAGCCACTCAGGAAATCACTGACTTAAACACACAATCAAGTTACCGGCCGTAATGCAGAGCCATTCGCCGAAAGAGAACATCCTGTTTGTTTTTCTTCTCACTACTCATACTTCCTCAACACCTGAACACCAGTACTCAGCCACTTAATAGAAAAAAATGACCAAAAATGTTTTGTCACACACCAGATTGGGAAAAAAATTTAGCCCTGGCATTTCAGCCACACCAGACCACATCACCGCACGCTCACCTACTTACACATGTAAACGCACCACTGGAGATACAACTCACCACTATAACTTTGCCTCTGTTGCCTCCCTGTTGTGCAGTCTGTATCTGCATATTCTCTGCTGTCACTGTCTGTCACTCTGTCTGTCACTCCTAAGTGTTAATTGCTATTACATATAGAGCCAACATATTAAGGAACTGGCAGTAAATCTGTGTCTCTCTGTTTTCTTCCTACCTCCACTGCACTCACGTCTGAGCTGTCTCTGCTAAGCCTAGCATCCTTTCCCATAGCACTGGTACCAGAAGACCAGGGGACTACACTGCCTGTGCTGGGCCCAGCAACATCCTAGTTGTGAATGAATAAACACATTTATTAGATAAAGAATAAAGATGACAGAATAAATGCCTAATAGATGACCATAGCTCATAATACCTTATGAAAGCCTAAATACTTGTATTCAAAGGGTGGGTCTAATCCTGGACGCTGATTGGTTAAAACCACATTCCAGTTGTCTCATCAGCCCAGCCAGACAATTTATAAACTTGATCTCCATTGTAAAAAGCATATAGAAAAGCAATTGGTTTTCAATAGCGGAGATTTGTATAAGCCTTGCTGTCCGTCTCTCTGACATTGGCAAAATTGAAATTTGATCTCCAGCTGTTCCATAGTAATGAACGTGTAGGAGTCGGGACGAGACAGACAGGCAGCTTTTCTCTGCCAGTCGAAATCATGAATCAGCATAATTTCAATGGATATATACAAAGAAATGTCAATAGAAAACAGGTCAAACGAAATGAAATGGAGCTAGTTTGAGATCTTTCCAGCTTCAGTTTGAAGTGATTGTGTTAGCTGTGTTGTTGGCTAGCTCCTCTGAACAACAGTGTCCTGACATGAGAGCACATGTTCTATGCCAGGTGAAATCCAGCATCATTAGCTCATTGTTATGGATGTCTCCAAATAAATGTCACTAGAAAAAACTGCTTAAACAAATGTAAATGCAGCTACCTTGCTGATATTCTGGCTGCGTGATGTGACCGTAAGTTAGCCGTAGTTGGCTAGGTAGCAAGCAAGGGATAAGAACGTTGCCAGCCGGTATGGCAATAGAACATATTGAACGAACGTCCTTATATACAGAACAAAAATACTTAACCAACTGATAGAACAAATGACCAGCCAGTTTGAGTAGCAACCCTAGATTTGTGTCGGGACTATACCTTGTGGAAGGATGAAATAGTATGAATAAATTCATGAAAATAAAGTTTTTAATGGAAATATGTCAATCATGAATATGTTGGTAACCCGTTGTATAAAAGTGATAGTGCCCTAGAAGCCGGGTTTGGAGGATATATTGGCACGGCCGTCTTGAACCTAACAACAGCCGTGCCAATATATCCCCCAAACACCGGCTTCTCTGGCATTATCACTTAACTGTAACTCGGCCATTCAGGAACATTCACTGTCTTCTTGGTAAGCAATGCCAGTGTAGATTTAGCCTTGTGTTTTAGGTTATTGTCCTGCTGAAAGGTGAATTCATCTTCCAGTGTCTGGTGGGAACCAGGTTTTCCTCTAGGATGTTTACTGTGCTTAGCTCCATTCCGTATATTTTTTTATCCTGAAAAACTCACCAGTCCTTAACAATTACAAGCATACCCATAACTTGATGCAGCCACCACTATGCTTGAAAATATGGAGAGTGGTACTCAGTAATGTATTGTAATGGATGTGCCCCAAACAATGCTTTGTATTCAGGACAAAAACGTAATTTCTTTACCACATTTATTATTTTAGTGCCTTGTTGCAAACAGGATGCATGTTTTGGAATATTTTTTATTCTGTACAAGCTTACTTCTTTTCACTCTGTCATTTAGGTTATTATTGTGGAGTAACAACAATGTTGTTGATCCATCCTTAGTTTTTTCCTATCACAGCCATTTAACTCTGTAACTGGTTTAAAATCACCATTGACCTCATGGTGAAATCCCTGAGCGGTTTCCTTCCTCTCCGTCAACCGAGTTAGGAAGGATGCATGTATCCTTATAGTGATTGGGTGTATTGATACACCATCCAAAGTGTAACTAATAACTTCACCATGCTCAAATGGATATTCAATGTCTACTTTTTGAAAATTTTACCCATCTACCAATAGTTGCCCTTCTTTGCGAGGCATTGGAAAACCTCCCTGGTCTTTGTCGTTGAATCTGTGCTTAAAATGTACTGCTCGACTGAGGGACCTTACAGATAATTTTATAGTTGGGGTACAGAGATGGGGTAATCATTCAAAAATCATGTTAAACACCATTATGAGTTAGTCAGTTCAACTCATTATCTGACTTGTTAAGAACATTTTTACTCCTGAAGTTATTTAGGCTTGCCATAACAAAGGGGTTGAATACTTCATGACTCAAGACATTTCAGCTTTTCATTTTTTTTAAATGTCAAAAAGAATCTAAAAACACAATTCCACTTTGACATTATGGGGTATTGCGTGTAGATCAGTGACATTAAATCTACGTTGAATCCATTTTAAATTCAGGCTGTGACACAACAAAATGTGGAAAAAGTCCAGAGGTGTGAATACTTTCTGAAGGCATTATTTTCAGAAATGTTGTTAAATTTACATGAATTGAAAACACATCTTGTGAGAGATGGCGCTATTATTTTTCATCTCACCATGACATGGGCTAGTGAAAAGACAAACATGATTTTGTTTGAAATATATTGCAAGGTAATTTTATTTTAGAGAGACAAATAATCATGTTTTGTGGCAAAACACTATACAGTATATCCACCTCAAAGAACAGAACTCCAATAGAAAATGTATCCCGGTTGGGTTTTAAACATTTAGGCCTACAAGTAATAAAGTATCGATACATAAATAAATAAATATGAAAATAATCCATTTGTTTCAACTATATTGTGCAAATCTCATATAGCCGACTTAAAATATTTACTTTTTGGACATAATTATGGGTTTTCTATAGGCTTTTTCGTTAGGATAAATCAAGGGTAGTTTTTTTAGTTTGATTATATTGTCAGGATTCTGATGTGGATGCGGTGGTGGAGTCAAGCGCAGGACACAGAAGAATAGTCAAGACGACTTTTACTCAATACTTCGTAAGGTACACACAAAAATAACAGCCTCCCAAAAACACAAGAGGTGTAACAAATACGCGAGTGCGTAAAATACCCACTAAGGCCAAGGACACAGAACCTAAACATGCTAGACAGGCGGACAATAACACACAAAATGCAAACCTAAAAAAGGGGAACTTATAGGAGACATAATCAAGACAGAATACGAGACAGGTGCACCAACTAGACATAACCAAACAAACATCGAAAACATCAAGCGGTAGTAGCTAGTACTCCGGGGACGACGAACGCCGAAGCCTGCCCGAGCAAGGAGGAGGAGCAGCCTCGGCGGTCTCCGTGACAGTACCCCCCCCTTGACGCGCGGCTCCAGGACGCGGAGCAGGGAGCGTAGGATGACTCCGGTGGAACTCCGTCAGGAGGGAGGGATCTAAAATGTCCCTCCTAGGCACCCAGCACCGTTCCTCCGGTCCGTACCCCTCCCACTCCACGAGATACTGCAGACCCCCATCCGACGTCCTCGAATCTACGATGGACTGGACTGAGTACGCCGGAGCCCCCTCGATGTCAAGTGGGGGCGGAGGAGTCTCCCGTATCTCACTGTCCTGGAGTGGACCAGCTACCACCGGCCTGAGGAGAGACACATGGAACGAGGGGTTAATGCGATAATCATTAGGCAATTGTAACCTGTAACAAACCTCGTTCAATCTCCTCAGGACTTTAAATGGCCCCACAAACTGCCGACCCAGCTTCCGGCAGGGCAGGCGAAGGGGCAGGTTTCGAGTCGAGAGCCAGACCCGGTCTCCTGGTGCATACACCGGAGCCTCACTGCGGTGGCGATCGGCGCTCGCCTTTTGCCGCCTGATGACACACTGCAAATGAACGTGCGCAGCATTCCACGTCTCCTCCGAGCGCCGAAAACACTCGTCCACCGCAGGGGCCTCGATCTGGCTCTGATGTCAAGGTGCCAGAACCGTCTGGTAACCTAACACACACTGGAAAGGTGTCAGGTTAGTAGATGAATGACGGAGGGAGTTCTGGGCTATCTCTGCCCAGGGAATATATCCCGACCACTCCCCCTGCCGGTCCTGGCAATATGATCTCAGAAACCTACCCACATCCTGGTTCACTCTCTCCACCTGCCCATTACTCTCAGGTTGGAAACCCGAGGTAAGGCTAACCGAGACCCCCAAGCGTTCCATGAACGCCCTCCAGACTCTAGAGGTGAATTGGGGACCCCGATCAGACACTATATCCTCTGGTACCCCGTAGTGCCGGAAGACGTGGGTAAACAAAGCCTCAACAGTCTGTAGGGCAGTAGGGAGACCCGGCATTGGGACAGGCTTTAGAGAACCGATCCACAACGACCAGAATGGTGGTATTCCCCTGGGAGGGGGGAAGGTCCGTGACAAAGTCTACCGAGAGGTGAGACCACGGCCATGGTGGAACGGGTAGGGGTTGTAACTTCCCCCTGGGCAGGTGTCTAGGTGCCTTATACTGAGCGCACACCGAGCAGGAGGAGACATAAACCCTCACGTCCCTAGCCAATGTTGGCCACCAGTACTTGTCACTAAGGCAGCGCACTGTCCGGCCGATACCAGGATGTCCAGAGGAGGGTGACGTATGAGCCCAATATATGAGATGATCACGAATCTCGAGCGGAACGTACGTCCGCCCCAACGGACACTCTGGAGGAGTAGGGTCGGTGCGTAACGCCCGCTCGATCTCCGCATCGACCTCCCACACCACCGGTGCCACCAGACAAGACTCCGGCAGTATGGGCGTGGGCTCAATGGACCTCTCCTCCGCATCATATCGCCGGGACAGGGCGTCTGCCTCACCGTTCTGGGACCCTGGGATGTACGTGAGCTTAAACACAAACCGGGCCAGGAACATGTTCCACCTAGCCTGACGAGGGTTCAGTCTCCTAGCTGCCCGGATGTACTCCAGGTTACGATGGTCAGTCAGAAGGAGAAAAGGGTGTTGAGCCCCCTCAAGCCAATGCCTCCACACCTTTAGGGCTTGAACCACGGCGAGCAGCTCCCTGTCCCCCACGTCATAATTACGTTCCGCCGGGCTGAGCTTCTTAGAGTAAAAAGCGCAGGGCCGGAGTTTAGGGGGGGTGCCTGAGCGTTGAGACAGTACAGCCCCAATACCGGCCTCTGACGCGTCCACCTCCACCTGGAACGCTAAAGCGGGATCCGGATGCGCCAGCACAGGAGCAGAGGTGAACAGGTCCTTCAATTTACTAAACGCCCTGTCCGCCTCAGCTGACCACTGCAAACGCACCGGGCCCCCCTTCAGCAGGGAGGTGATGGAAGCTGCCACCTGTCCAAAACCCCGGATAAACCTCCGGTAGTAATTGGCAAAACCCAAAAACCACTGCACTTCCTTAACCGTGGTTGGAGTCTGACCGCGTTTCAGCCGTGCGTAATTGGCAATCTCCATCTTCACCCCTGACGTGGACAATCGATGGCCCAGGAAGGAGATGGACTCCTGGAAAAACAGACATTTCTCTGCCTTGACATACAAGTCATGCTCCAACAGCCTACCCAACACTCGACGCACCAGGGCTACATGCTCGGCTCGTGTAGAAGAGTAAACTAGTATGTCGTCAATATACACTACTAGACCCTGCCCATGCAAATCCCGGAAGATCTCGTCCACAAAGGATTGGAAGACTGAAGGAGCATTCATTAACCCGTATGGCATGACGAGATACTCATAGTGACCCGAGGTGGTACTAAATGCTGTCTTCCATTCATCTCCCTCCCTAATACGCACCAAGTTGTAGGCGCTCCTGACATCCAGTTTTGTGAAGAAACACGCTCCATTTAATGATTCCGTCATACTCGCAATCAGAGGGAGTGGATAACTGTATTTCACAGTGATCTGATTGAGACTACGGTAATCAATACACGGGCGCAACCCTCCATCCTTCTTCTTCACAAAAAAGAAACTCGAGGACGCAGGGGAAGTGGAGGGCCGTATGTATCCCTGTCTCAGAGACTCGGCTATGTATGTCTCCATAGCCACCTTCTCCTCTTGAGACAGAGGATACACATGACTACGTGGAAGTGCAGCACCTGCCTGGAGGTCTATCGCACAATCCCCCTGTCTATGAGGTGGCAATCGCGTCGCCCTAGTCTTGCTGAGCACTAGTGCCAAATCATCATACTCAGGAGGAATGTGCAGTGCGGGCAATTGGTTCGGACTCTCCACCGTGGTCGCCCCTACGGAAACACCTAGACATCGCCCAACACACTGGGCAGACCACTCCTTAAGAGCCCTCTGTTGCCACGAAATGGTGGGGTCATGGGCGGTTAACCAAGGAAGCCCCAGCACCACGGGATACGCAGGAGAGTCGATCAGATATAACTGAATGATCTGATGACCCCCCCTGCGCCTTCATCTTTAGTGGCGCTGTGACCTCCCCAATCAACCCAGATCCCAACGGATGGCTATCTAAGGCATGAATCTGGAAAGGCACCTCTACTGGTCGGAGGGGAATCCCTAACTTAACACAACATTTACGATCAATAAAATTCCCAGCTGCGCCTGAATCGACTAGCGCCTTATGCTGGGAATGAGATGCAACCTGGGGGAATACTACAGGTATACACATGTGACCAACAGAGAGCTCTGGGTGAGTTGGGCGCCTACTCACCTGAAATGACTCCCCAGTGCGTGACCTGTTGCCTCGATCCCCTGGAGACCCTCCCCAGCACCGAACCGCAGTGTGTCCTCTACGGCCACAGCAGGGGACGGCCTCCCTCCAGATCTCTCTCCTCCTCTCTCTAGCGCCAGCACCCCCAAGCTCCATAGGGCTCGGCTCTGAGGTGCTGGGGGATGGAATGGACGGCCCCAACTCCGGACGTCCGCGGGTGGCCAGCAGGGTATCATGACGGTTTGACATGTCCACCAGCTGGTCAAAGGTTAAATTGGTGTCCCTGCAGGCCAACTCTCGTCGAACGTCCTCTCGCAGGCTGCACCGATAGTGGTCGATGAGGGCCCTCTCATTCCACCCCGCATCCACCGCTAGAGTCCGGAAGTCCAGGGCGAACTCCTGTGCGCTCCTCTTCCCCTGTCGGAGGTGGAACAGACGCTCCCCCACCGCTTTACCCTCTGGGGGATGATCGAAAACAGCCCTGAAGCGGCGGGAGAACTCCGCGTAGCTGATGGTGGCGGCGTCTATTCCCCTCCATTCGGCATTGGCCCACTCCAAAGCCTTGCAGGAGAGACAGGAGATGAGGGCGGAAACGCTCTCGTATCCCGAGGGCGCCGGGTGTATGGTTGCCAGGTAGAGCTCCACCTGAAGGAGGAACCCCTGACACCCGGCTGCGGTCCCATCATATGCCCTCGGGAGCGAGAGCCGAATCCCACTGGACTCCGGAGCTGGTATGATAGGGCTGGCCGATGGTGGTGGTACGGTAGGAGGAGGTGTGGGCAAGCCTCCTCTCTCCAATCGGCGCAGGGTGTTCATAACCTCTTGCATGGCGGCGCCGAGTTGCTGGATCATGGAGTTCTGGCTGCTGACCCGCTCCTCCAGTGACTCGGTCACCGCCGCTGCTGCTCCTGCTGACTCCATAGGTGATGTGTTATTCTGTCAGGATTCTGATGTGGATGCGGTGGTGGAGTCAAGCGCAGGACATAGAAGAATAGTCAAGACGACTTTTACTCAATACTTCGTAAGGTACACACAAAAATAACAGCCTCCCAAAAACACAAGAGGTGTAACAAATACGCGAGTGCGTAAAATACCCACTAAGGCCAAGGACACAGAACCTAAACATGCTAGACAGGCGGACAATAACACACAAAATGCAAACCTAACAAAGGGGAACTTATAGGAGACATAATCAAGACAGAATACGAGACAGGTGCACCAACTAGACATAACCAAACAAACATCGAAAACATCAAGCGGTAGTAGCTAGTACTCCGGGGACGACGAACGCCGAAGCCTGCCCGAGCAAGGAGGAGGAGCAGCCTCGGCGGTCTCCGTGACATAATAGACTTTAGAGAAGGACATTGAAAGTCTGTCGGAATGAATTTGCCGGTCAAGGATGGATTGATTCTTATAGTCGGAGTGACTCAGCCCGCTATTTGCAGCGTCCGTATAGGTTTGCTGCATTATTATTTTCTCCCTTCACCTGGGTGGTGCTGGATCTTGGCTCTCTACTTTTCATGAGCTTGTTAAGAAAGTTTCCTTTTCGGCCGACAGAAACAGATATAACAGGCTCCAATAAACTGTTGAAGGGATCCCTCAATCAAAAGGTCCACAACACACAAGAGCTCAAAGCTAACGTAACGCTAGGTAGCCAGCGCACGAACAGCTGAGAGTGACAACTGTCTATCACCGCATCTGGCTGACTAAGCCAGGAGTTAGCATAAATCAGGGATGGGCAACTGTAGTCCTTGGGGGCCTGATTGGTGTCACATGTTCTCCCGAGCCCCAGCCTACACACCTGACTCCAATAAAAAATGTTTGTGTCATTTTAGCAGACGCTCTTATCCAGAGCGACTTATAGTTAGTGAGTGCATACATTTTCATACTTTTTTCATACTGGCCCCCCCTGGGAAATGAACCCACAACCCTGGCGTTGCAAGCGCCATGCTCGACCAACTGAGCTACAATCAACCAATCATGATCTTCAGTTTAGAATGCAATTAGTTTAAATCAGCTGTGTTTGCTAGGGATGGAGAAAAAGTGTGACACCCCTCCAGCCCCCGAGGACTGGAGCTGCCCATCCCTGGCTTAAATGAATAAGATAAAGTTCTGATTACGCTCCTAAATGTGGAAAAAATATTTATAGAAACTTAACTTATGACTGAACAGACAAATATAACAGAAACATTTGCTAAATGACTCATTTTCACGCCAGCAGCAAAAACCATGTGGAAGGTTCCATCAATCTGAACAGTGGATATAGACAGAGCCATGTATTTAGATACTATTTTGAATGTTGTTCTAGACATTCAGTTACATAGCATCATAGCCATGTATTTAGAGAGTTATGGTTGGTGTATACTTTGTCTATTGACATGTCTGTAGACAATTGTCGCAGTGACATCATGAACATTCTATTGTCGTTATGAAAAAGTATAAACACAAAAACGACAGGCTGCATGACATCAGCAGCCTGGTGGTCCAAAATAGTATAACTGGTGTATTTTAACACCAATAAACCCATCTGTTTAAAAATGAATTTAGTGTATGTCAATATAGCAAACCAGGCAACTAAAAGGAACTTTCTAAACAATGTTTTGGTTAGTTTCTAGATTGTTAGCTAGCTAGCTAACGTTAGCTGGCTAGCCAGTTCAAATAATGACCGTATCATAGCTGACAACATCTTAACTTAAGCTTATTTTTATTCATTATTACAGGAAAATTAACTCACAACAAGATCATTATTTACAAGTTAATTGCGAGCGATTGTGAGTGTGACAAAATAAAAGCAGGGCATTCTACCAGATAATTTTAGAACTTGGGCACTGTCTCGTTGCTGGCTCAGTCAGGTAACCATGACAACGGACACAGCGACAGGGTCAAAGTTGAACTTTTTTCATCTGTCTGCGAGAAGGAAACCGACAGTCGCAGCGACAGTCTACAGACATTCCACCGGAGTATAAATAAAATGTGGTTTTGACCAGTGACACTTGTCGTATTCTAATTGTGTACAGACATGTCGATAGACAAAGTATAAACCAGCCTTTAGGCCAACTTTTCAATTTTTAATATTGTTCTAATTCTCGACATTCAGTTACATAGCATTGTTAAAATATTTCCCATGTAATGTTGATGGGGTACTAACATGGCTGCCATATAATTTTGAATTGTCATCCCACTGGGCACAGACGTCAATTAAAAAGTATATTCCATGTTGGTTCAATGTCATTAAATTGAATGACGTGGAAACAATGTTGATTCAACCAGTGTGTGCCCAGTGGGATGTAAATGCATCATAATGCTCATTCTAGATCAGGGGTACTCAACTCTTATCCTACGAGGTCTGTTCTACCTGAAAATTAATTGCACACACCTGGTGTCCCAGGTCTAAATCAGTCTCCGATTAAAGGGGAACAATTAAAAAAGAGGTCCAGAGTTGAGTTTGAGGATTCTAGATATTACACTCAGCAGCCAGATTATCTAGTACCGGGTCGGACCACCTTTTGCCTCCAGAACAGCCTAAATTATTTGGGGCATTTTACAAGGTATCGGAAACGTTCCACAGGGATGTTGGTCCATGCTGATGCGATGGCATCATGCAGTTGCTGCAGATTGATTTCTGGGGACTGCGCATGCCACTCAAGTAAACTGAACTCGCTGTCATGTTCCAGGTGATGTTTTTCCAACCTGGTGTGGTCGTCTGCTGCAATAGCCCGTCCATGACAAGGATCGAAGAGTTGTGCGCTCCGAGATGCCGTTCTGCGCATCACTGTTGTACTGCGCCTGTTAGCTCGCACGATTCTTGACATTCTCCTTGCCAATCTCTCTCATCAACAAACTGTTTTCGCCCACAGGACTGCCGCTGACTGGATGTTTTTTGTTTGTCACACCATTCTCAGTAAACCCTAGACACTGTCGTGCGTAAAAAGCCCAGGAGGGCAGCCGTTTCAGAGAGACTGGATCCGGCACGCCAGGCACCAACGATCATACCACACTCAGTCATTTATGTAACTCGTTTTGCCCATTCTAACGTTCAAGCGAACAGTAACGCTAACATCGCTGCCATAGCATGTTGTAGTGTCATGTAAATGCATCATAATGCAGATACCTCAATGGCCCAATTCTCAAAGCACATGGCTCTGGATATAGCACGTTTTGGTATGAAACAAGTGTGCCGGATATAGCGTTTTGCCAAAAAATTACATTTTAAAGCACATCTAAAGTAAAGGTTTTAAAAGCATGAGAACAGCCATAATTCATACACATCGAAAGCGACCCATGAAAATTCATTTCAGATTTTAAAAATGTGGAAAATGTGAGTTTCTTTTTTTGTTTGTTTATACTTTTACCCCCTTTTACTCCCCAATTTCATGATATATCCAATTGCGATCCAATTACGATCTTGTCTCATCGCTGCAACTCCCCAATGGGCTCGGGAGAGTCGAAGGTTGAGTCATGCGTCCTCCAAAACATGACCCGCCAAGCCGCGCTTCTTAACACCCGCTCGCTTAACCCGGAAGCCAGCTGCACCAATGTGTCGGAGGAAACACTGTTCAACTGACGACTGAAGTCAGCTTCCAGTCGCCCGGCCCGCCACAAGGAGTCGCTAGAGTGTGATGAGCCACGCTGCATAGGATAACATTTTACATTTTAGTCATTTAGCAGACGCTTTATCCAGAGCGACTTACAGGAGCAATTAGGGTTAAGTGCCTTGCTCAAGGGCACATTTACGTCATTTAGCAGACGCTCTTATCCAGAGCGACTCACAAATTGGTGCATTCACCCTATAGCCAGTGGGATAACCACTTTACAATTTTTGGGGGGGTAGAAGGATTACTTTATCCTATCCCAGGTATTCCCTTAAAGAGGTGGGGTTTCAAATGTCTCCGGAAGGTGGTGAGTGACTCCGCTGTCCTGGCGTCGTGAGGGAGCTTGTTCCACCATTGGGGTGCCAGAGCAGCGAACAGTTTTGACTGGGCTGAGCGGGAACTATGCTTCCGCAGAGGAAGGGGAGCCAGCAGGCCAGAGGTGGATGAACGCAATGCCCCTCGTTTGGGTGTAGGGACTGATTAGAGCCCGAAGGTACAGAGGTGCCGTTCCCCTCACTGCTCCATAGGCAAGCACCATGGTCTTGTAACGGATGCGAGCTTCAACTGGAAGCCAGTGGAGTGTGCGGAGGAGGGGGGTGACGTGAGAGAACTTGGGAAGGTTGAACACCAGACGGGCTGCGCGTTCTGGATGAGTTGTAGGGGTTTAATGGCACAGGCAGGGAGGCCAGCCAACAGCGAGTTGCAGTAATCCAGACGGGAGATGACAAGTGCCTGGATTAGGACCTGTGCCGCTTCCTGTGTAAGGCAGGGTCGTACTCTCCGAATGTTGTAGAGCATGAACCTGCAGGAGCGGGTCACCGCCTTGATGTTAGCGGAGAACGACAGGGTGTTGTCCAGGGTCACGCCAAGGCTCTTCGCACTCTGGGAGGAGGACACAACGGAGTTGTCAACCGTGATGGCGAGATCATGGAACGGGCAGTCCTTCCCCGGGAGGAAGAGCAGCTCCGTCTTGCCAGGGTTCAGCTTGAGGTGGTGATCCGTCATCCATACTGATATGTCTGCCAGACATGCAGAGATGCGATTCGCCACCTGGTTATCAGAAGGGGGAAAGGAGAAGATTAGTTGTGTATCGTCAGCGTAGCAATGATAGGAGAGGCCATGTGAGGATATGACAGAGCCAAGTGACTTGGTGTATAGGGAGAAAAGGAGAGGGCCTAGAACTGAGCCCTGGGGGACACCAGTGGTGAGAGCACGTGGTGCGGAGACAGCTTCGCCACGCCACTTGGTAGGAGCGACCGGTCAGGTAGGACGCAATCCAGGAGTGAGCGGCGCCGGAGATGCCCAGCTCGGAGAGGGTGGAGAGGAGGATCTGATGGTTCACAGTATCAAAGGCAGCAGACAGGTCTAGAAGGACAAGAGCAGAGGAGAGAGAGTTAGCTTTAGCAGTCTGCGGAGAGCCTCCGTGACACAGAGAAGAGCAGTCTCAGTTGAATGACCAGTCCTGAAACCTGACTGGTTTGGATCAAGAAGGTCATTCTGAGAGAGATAGCAAGAGAGTTGGCTAAAGACGGCACGCTCAATAGTTTTGGAAAGAAAAGAAAAGAAGGGATACTGGTCTGTAGTTGTTGACATCAGTGGGATCGAGTGTTGGTTTTTTGAGAAGGGGAGCAACTCTCGCTCTCTTGAAGACGGAAGGGACATGGCCAGCGGTCAAGGATGAGTTGATCAGCGAGGTGAGGTAGGGGAGAAGGTCACCGGAGATGGTCTGGAGAAGAGAGGAGGGGATGGGGTCAAGCGGGCAGGTTGTTGGGCGGCCTGCAGTCACAAGTCGCAGGATTTTATCTGGAGAGAGAGGGGAGAAAGAAGTCAAATCATAGGGTAGGGCAGTGTGAGTAGGACCAGCAGTGTCATTAGACTTAACAAACGAGGATCGGATGTCGTCAACCGTCTTTTTTCAAAGTGGTTGACGAAGTCATCCACAGAGAGAGAGGAGGGGAGGGGGAGGGGGGGGATTCAGGAGGGAGGAAAATGTGGCAAAAGAGCTTCCAGGGTTAGAGGCAGATGCTTGGAATTTAGAGTGGTAGAAAGTGGCCTTAACAGCAGAAACAGATGAAGAAAATGTAGAGAGGAGGGAGTGAAAAGATGCCAGGTTGGCAGGGAGTTTAGTTTTCTTCCATTTCGCTCCGCTGCCCGGAGCTCTGTTCTGTGAGCTCGCAATGAGTCATCGAGCCACGGAGCTGGAGGGGAGGACCGAGCCGGCCGGGAGGATAGGGGACACAGAGAGTCAAAGGATGCAGAAAGGGGAGGAGAGGAGGGTTGAGGAGGCAGAATCAGGAGATTGGAGGGAGAAGGATTGAGCAGAGGGAAGAGATGATAGGATGGAAGAGGAGAGAGTAGTGGGAGAGAGAGAGCGAAGGTTAGGGCGGCGCATTACCATCTGTGTAGGGGCAGAGTGAGTAGTGTTGGAGGAGAGCGAGAGAGAAAAGGAAACAAAGTAGTGGTCGGAGACATGGAGGGGAGTTGCAGTGAGATTAGTAGAAGAGCAGCATCTAGTAAAGATGAGGTCAAGCGTATTGCCTGCCTTGTGAGTAGGGGGACGGTGAGAGGGGTGAGGTCAAAAGAGGAGAGGAGTGGAAAGAAGGAGGCAGAGAGAAATGAGTCAAATGTGGACATAGGGGGAGGTTGAAATCCCCCAAAACTGTGAGGGGGTGAGCCATCCTCAGGAAAGGAACTTATCAAGGCGTCAAGCTCATTGATGAACTCTCCAAGGGAACCTGGAGGGCGATAGATGACAAGGATATTAAGCTTAAATGGGCTAGTGACTGTGACAGCATGGAATTCAAATGAGGAGATAGACAGGTGGGTTAGGGGAAAAAATTGAGAATGTCCACTTGGGAGAGATGAGGATTCCCTGTGCCAACCCTCTGACCAGATGCTCTCGGGGTATGCGAGAACACATGGTCAGACGAGGAGAGAGCAGTAGGAGTAGCAGTGTTTTCAGTGGTAATCCATGTTTCCCGTCAGCGCCAGGAAGTCGAGGGACTGGAGGTTAGCATAGGCTGGGATGAAGTCAGCTTTGTTGGCAGGCAGAACGGCAGTTCCAGAGGCTGCCTGAGACCTGGAACTCCAGGTGTGGGGTGCGTGCAGGGACCACCAGGTTAGAGAGGCAGCAGCCACGCGGTGTGAGGCGTTTGTGGTAGCCATGTGCAGAGAGAGAGAGAACAGGGATAGGCAGAGGCATAGTTGACAGGCTGTAGCAAATGGCTACAATAATGCAGAGGAGATCGGAATGAAATGAACTAAACATCTGGAAGAGGAGAGAGCAGGCCTCCCCTCACCAAAACTTCCACCTCAGAAACTATAATTGTTTCACTGAACCACCCGAAAGCAAACTCTCCCCAACTTCCACCTTTAGAAATCAGAATTGTTGTGAACCACAGCGGTTCAATGTTTAAAGGAGTAGACTCAACCCACTTTATTCAGCTAGCAACTATGACACCATAGCTAACTAGCATGCTAGCATCCAATAACACACAGTTTAGCACCAACACTTGGTCACAACAAACCACCAACTAGTGTGTTAACACACTAAGCAGATAATTCGTGTCCGTGTCTAGTTCCCTTTCATAACGCAGCAATAATTAAACGTTGGCTAGCTTAGCACAAATATATTGTATTTAGCTGCCACAGTACAGCACACAATGGCTACTGTGTTGACTCTGTTCGAAAAACGGCTAGCTAGCTAGCTTATGCTACAATCCGAAGACAATGCCAACCTACAGTAACTACCCACAACAGCCCACGATGCCTAACTATGACACCATAGCTAACTAGCATGCTAGCATCCAATAACACAAAGTTTAGCACCAATACTTGGTTACAACAGACTACCAATAGTGTGTTAACACACTAAACAGATCATTCGTGTCCGTGTCTAGTTCCTTTTCATAATGCAGCAATAATTAAACGTTGGCTAGCTAGCATAAGTATATTGTATTTAGCTACTACAGTAACCTATAGTAGATAAATGCATACATGACTCAAAATCCATTTAGTACAAGGTTACAGTTTGTTTTAGACAGCACTGTGTTGCTAATTTCCTGAAGAACCTTGTCTTCACTGTATTACTTCAATCAAAAAAACAATTGTATTTCCTGTTCACACCATAGCAACATTTATTGATAAAGACAGCAACTAGTGAATGTGTCTGAATATTAGTACACATGTAGAAAACTGATAATCGATTACATTCAGCTTCAAAACAGTAGTGCGACCGTGAAATTAGGCTCTCTGATGCACCCGCACTCTGTCCTCACTTAAGTCCGTCGACGCTGACCGAGAGTAGCCGCCATTTTTACCAGCATGGGAATTTTACACAAAAGTAATAATTTGCTAAACGAACTCAGTAATCTCAAATAAATTGATTATTTATTAAACTAAAATTAGAAAATTATGTACATTCACTCAGACAAACGAAAAATCTCTAGCTATGTGACTTGTAAAATAGTTTTTATCACGTTCTTTCACTTACTCGGTTTGACACAAAACTAACACATCAAACCTTTACCAAACGTGATAATACCTTAACGGATGTGTTACCAAACATGGTATGACATGTTCTTTCGACATTAGAAAGTTTAAACGTGCTATTACATACCTGTAGTAATACAATGAAACGGACACAAAGGTTATCTTCTTGACTGCACAGTTCTGGCTTTCTTTATTGTGAGATTGGATAAGTCATCCTCTCACTTTTTCGCTGCAACAGGTTTTATCTGAAGAGCATTACTAGCCTGACTGATACTGTACTTCACAACACAACAAAAAGACTGAACATTAACATGTCACCCAGGTTCTGTCCCAAATGGCACCATATTTCCTACATAGTGCACTATTTTTGACAAGAGTCCTATGGGCCCTTATCAAAGTAGTAGTGCACTATATAGGGAATAGTGTGCCATTTGGGACTTTCTGATGAAAGCAATTATCAACCTGCGCTTATACTATACAATGTCATTGACCTCGCTTAATGCACAAGTTTGATATAATTGCTTTAACGTTTCAAATGTGCGTCTGCGGGCGTGAACGTGAGTCCCCCTCTACAAAATATGGCAAAATACTAACGCGACAACCTCTGTCGGGAATACAAACACCTCCATGGTAATGAGTAACCGCTGCCATTAAAAAAAATAAGGGTTGGGGAAGGAGGGGGTGGGAGGTGAGAGAGGGGAGTGGAGGTCATTTGGCAAAAAATAATTAATAACACTCCAGTCTCCTCTGATTAACTCCAGACAAGGCCTGAATTCAAGATGAGGACTGGCTATAGAGATGCTGCTGGAGATTTGCCCAGGGACCATTGTTGTTTTTAAGCAAGGGGATGATGTGTTACTCCAACCCAATGATTATTGTAAGAGGCATTATGAAAACAGCGAAAACCTATTGTAGTTTCAGCTAAACATTGGATAAACATATAAGCCATTTGGTCTGTATTTATAATATTGCTTGATTTGCTTCATACAGTACCATCTACTCTTGAGAAACAACAAAAGTATGCACCTTTCCCCAACCTCATGTAAAATAATTGGAAATAGATACACAGTCAAATTTGAGATAAAGTAAGCTGCAGATATAAAACATTTACAAAGTTTGCATTTCCATTCAAAATGTGAGGAAATTCATCATTCTCTGCACACCGAGAGAAGACAGTCAGACTGCAGTGCTGTGTTCAGGCATTCTCCACCGGAAGCTCAGCAATTTCAAGCAATTCCTTTTGCTTTGACAGGTAGTCAAATTACTTTTACAGAAAAACTTCAGTGACAGGGCGCTTGATGGGAAAACACACTTGCTGTCTCTTAAGCATTTTCGGGTCCACAGCACTGATGTGGTTCTCTGAGCGCATCTGTCCAGCAACTGGCTGTATTAAAATTGTGGATAAAACAACTTTAATCAAGCTCTGTGCTTCGGATATTGCAATCGCGGCTGTTAATTTAATCACCACAGTGGTGAGTTGCAGAATTTATTTTATAAAACAGCCTTGACACGAATTGTAATCGTTAGCCTAAAGCTCTGCATAATTGTAGGCCAAGTAATCTGCACTTCTTATCATTGATTGTAGGTCTACCTATGGTGTATTAATAGAAACCCAAGTCTTAATTGAGCTGCATAGACATGGTAGTGATTCACACTAATTATTCATTTAACTGGGAGCAAACTGGCACTAGCTTCTAGCCAAAGGTGCGTGGAAGTATAGTGGAACGCTTTAGCGAAACGTGACTCTCCTAATAATCTGAGTGGATGAAGAATACTAATGGAGACAGGGTGTATAACCCCTTGGCCTGCAGCTCTTATATGTGGCGCTCGTCAACTAGTGCTGAAGCACCGAATGAAGGAGAGTCTTCTCCCACACACAGCCCCATATCTCCCCCAGGAGGCTAGCCGTCATTGTGCCGTGTCAGTTAAAGGTATTGGTATGCCAAAACGGACCAGTGGCTGGGTTTTTCAGAGGTTTTGTAGCTCCTAGCATTTTTTGGGGTAGATCTTACAGATAGCTTCACAGGTTTTCAGGGCTGTCTTTATTTAAGCCTGTATAACATGTTATCTGGGCTTATAGCAGGAAATTTATTAATCAGTAAAGGGTCCACAGGTTTTGTGTGTTATTATTTTTAAAAAAGTAAATCAAAGGATGCTGGAACAAAAAGGCATATATTTTACCAACGCAATTATCATCATACAGAATTACCTTTATAATTTTGTATGTCACCATTTGAAATTGGTAAATGGAATGAGTGAGGTGATGGCACAATTGGAATGATTGAGTTGCTGAATTACTTTTTAAAGGTAAAGCGCTTGAACTTCCTGATTTAGCCACA